>NC_062221.1:35310892-35915664 GCF_902686445.1 Sciurus carolinensis | reverse complement strand
TAAATGAGGGTGGATAGAATAGAGTTACTTTATATTAAGTAGATGGGAGTGAAGGGAGAGGAAGAGATCTGGGGGTAGAAAGTTTATTAGAGTGAAACAGATATTATTACATATGTACATATATGATCTCATGACCAATGTGATCCCACAACATGTACAATCAGAAAAGTGAGAAGTTACATTCCATTTATGTATGATCTATCCAAATGTATAAATGTATTCTACTGTCATGTTCAACTAATTAGAACAAATAAAAAATTTAGAAATAAAGAATACAAACAATAATAAATGCTGAACAGAATGTGGAGAAAAAGAAACATATTTACACTGTTGGTGGGATTGTAAATTAGTGCAACCAATATAGAAATTAGTATGGAGTTTCCTCAGAAGATGAGGAGTGGAACCACCGTATGACCCAGCTACACCACTCTTCAGAAATTATCCTAAAGTCATCATACCATAGTGATACATGCATACCCATATTTGTGGCAGCACAATTCACAATAACCAAGCCATGGAACCACTCTAGTTGTCCATCAATGATAAATGAATAAAGAATAGGTGATACACAAACACATGAAAACACACACACACACAGGAATTTTATTCAGCCATGAAGAAGAATGAAATTATGTCAGTTTCTGAAGAATGTATGGAACTTGAGAACATTATGTTAAATGAAATAAGCCCAAACTGAGAAAGTAAAAGGTTGTTTATTTTCTCTCATATGTGGAAGTTAGAAAGAAAGAAAGAAAAGAAAGTTGGCAGATGAGGAACTCATGAAAATAAAGAGAGATCAGTAGAGTAGATGTAAGAGACTAGAGGAAGGGAGGAAAGGAAAAGGGGAAAACGGAGGAGTGATATTGGTCAAATTCTATTGCTATATTGTGTACCTGTTCAAATATGTAACAATGAATTCTACCATTATGTATAATTACAATGCACCAATTTAAAAAAAGAAAGAAAAAAGTTGTCCAGCTAATCGGCATAGCAGAAAAAAACAGGGTCAGAGGTTCTTCATACTTCAAATTCAAAGGAATGTGGAAGGGCATAGTATTAAGGTTGTTTTGGGAAAAGATTAGGCTCTTTGGGCCCTTGAAATCCACTAGCCAGATACTTTTCCAGAATAGTTCTACATTGAGAAAAGCTATAGGATACAGAAACTAAACTGAAAAATTCCAGCAGAATGGGGGAAGGGAAAGAGTCAACATTTCAAAAATAGATGGCAATATTATTTTAAGCGTTTGTGAGAGTAAGAAAAGTTTTAAAGACATGAAATTAAGAAGGCCATCTTAACCTATGCTCTTAAGGGTATATATAGAAAAATAATTTCATACATGAGCAGCAGAAAAGAATTATAGTATATAACATATAAATATATTATAAATGAAGTAAGAATAAATTGCAGAATAATGCACCACAGCATTTAAAATCATACATGAAAAAGAAATTGCCATCTATCAAACAAAATACAAGTAAAACAAAACTGAGTTATATTTCCACAGATAAACTAAAGAAACAACAAAATTATGGAACAAGAACAACAAACATTAAAGTAGAATAATTCAGATATGAGGTGATCAAAAACTACAATTTTAAAAGAGGTCTTTCTTAATTTAACAATTTAGAAGAAAATAACTAGAATTAAAAATTAAAATTAGAAATTTTATTCTTCCAATTAAGAGAAGTTGAAATGGAAAGGAGGAACTTGTAGTAATTAAAAGAAAAGAATACGTAGATGCAAAGTTTTTAATCTATACTGAAAGATAGACAAAAATGTTATCAATGGTAAAAATTAATTAATGTTAAGTAATGTTTTTCTGAAATAAAATACTCGGAACAACATTGACATGAGACCACATATCTGGGAAAATTGAACCAGAAGAGCTAAAAGCAAGGTACATTTGTAAAACCATAATACTTCAATTAACAGTATTTTTTTCCCTTAGTAGAAAAAAGACCATATGACTTAAAGAAAAACAACATAGGTTGTTGCCAGATTAATCAAAATTAATATTCCAGAACAGAAGATAAATAAATATTTATGAAACACAAGGAAAGAATGTGAGATGATATTTTATTTACAACCAAATTTACTTTCATGTATTTAAGCTACCTTTATGAACAGGAGATACTGTTTTAATCAGTCCATCTCTATATATAAGTGTAATACAACTAAAGTAACTGAAGAAATGAGCATAGAGACTTGCCCCAAATAAAAAAAAATAATAATCTGCACCTAAAGTTAAACAAGGAAGAATGTCTTATAAGGAAGCTTAAATAGTACATAATGCCTACATACTACCAAAAATGGTGTAGTGGAATTCATCAAGTAAATAAAATATAAATGCATGCATGGATTGCCTTCCTTCTATTAAATTATAATAAAATAATAATATTTTAATTTAGGCATCCTGGGAATTCATGATATTTTTTCTCTGCTTTTGTTTGGGTTTGAAACTTTTGGTAAGAGAGTTAATGAAAGAGCTTACTTTGTATTTTCCAATTTAGAGATTTTACAGTAAGTCAGGCAAAAGTTAACAAACATATGAAACATGCAAATAATGAGGGAAATAGGAAGAATGGGGGTATAATTAGATAGAACTGGCAAGAGTTTGCAACCTGTGGAGAAAGAAAAGGGTGGTGATGCCGAAGATGACTCCAAGGTTCTAGCTGAGAAGACTTGGTAGATTGTGGATGTCATAATTGAAGGGAAAAAAAAATGAGGAAAGGAACATTGCAATATTAGAGAGCATCATAGAAGCAAATAAATTTGGTTCCAGAGGGTGGTGAGCTGTATCTGGAGAGATTAAATTTACCAAACATCAAACCAATTAAAGTAAAATAATTAGCTTTAATAGCATTATGAATTCTAAATCCATATTAATAATAGAGCTTATCAAATAACTTCAGTATTAATTTTATCTCTCTTTGTGTTCTGTAAGTTTCCTACATCAGTTCATCTCTTCTGTGCTCTTACTCTTATATTTGAAAAACCTTATTGCTTTAGAAAATGATTTGTAAGTTTGTTTTAAAAATTCAAAATCAAAGGGAAAAGAACCTGGAAAAGTTTTAAAAATAAAGAGACCACTTCATTCTAATTCTGCTCCTGAGAATTTGGGAACAGTTCTTTTAACTGTTTATCTTGGCATTTACTTTTGTATTTCTAAATTGCATGCAAATTCTATGAAATTTGTATTTATCAACTAATATATAATTGTAGGATTAATAAAGATTTAGTTTTTATATACACTTACACTACAATACCAATACAATTATGTCATGTTAATGTTAAAATCAGTATTTGATATTTCATCATTATGAATATTAAATATTGTTACTTTAAGCCAGTTAATATGTTGCAATTAAATTCTTTTTTTGTGCAAAGTTTGAATGTTTTCCCAGCAGTCAGTACTACGATTCTTTCACATTTTTTGGTTTGTTTGGTTCTTTTATAATGTCCCTTTTCACATCATCCAACAGTCCATTGGTTAAATTTTCTCTTTTTGCATATTAATTTCATTTAAGTTAAATAGTGTATTCAACTGTCCTTGAGGTCAAACCTCACATATTCTTCCAGTTTCTTCCTTTGTCCCTAAAAAGACAAAGTCCCTAAAAGACTCACTATAGTTCATCATGTACATTCACAAACTGGGATCCTAATTAGAATAAGATATATTCCATGTTTGTATAAATATGTCAAAATAGACTGTCATGTATAACTAAAAAGTAAAATAGATCTTTTTTAAAAGGCTTAGAATGCACATGACTTTCACAGTCTGCTGCACAGGAATGGTCTCTAACATCTCATGATCAAATTTTCAAGAATTTAAGAATTTCCATCCCACCATTACATACAGTGAGGTAGCACACTGTAGGGTTTCCAAGACTTTGAAACCAGTTATAATTGGGTTAAATCCTACTTCTCAGAGGTATTATTAGATAGAAATGAATTTAATATGTACACAATGTTTAGAGAAGTTCACTTACAAATTAAATGACCTATGGTATTTTTACTATAAAATAAAACTTTCCCTTGTATTTGATCTGTACCTTCTTCCTTGGTTTACTCTATTGTTTTGGTGGACTAGATGGTCCAGGAGCTTTTTTTTTTTTTTTTTTCTTGGCAGTGCTGGGGATAAAACCCTATGGTCTCATGACTACTAGGCAAATACTCTACCATTGAGCCCCTTCTCTAGCCTAATCCAGGAACTTCTTGAGGAAGAATGAAAAATAAATTCTTGAGCATATTGAAAACATACTTCTACATTTACATTTGTTCAAAAACAAACTTCAATTATTTCAAATTTTTCAATGTTTTCAGTCAGAATTGCTAATAATTCTGCAGACAATTACAACGTATTCCCTGCATTATTAGAAACAGTGGTCAACTTCAGTAGTTTCAGTGAAGATACATGTACCTAATATTCAACCAAATAACTACAAATTGCAATAGCCAGACATGGTGACCCACAATTGTACTACTTAGAGCTACTTAGCGCTACTTAGAGCTACTCAGAGCTACCTAGGAGACTGAGGCAGGAGGATTCCAAACCTGAGACCAGACTCTGCAATTTAGAGAGACCATTTCTAAAACTAAAAAATAAAAAGGATGGGATGTAGCTTAGTGGTAGAATGCCCTTGGTTTCAATCCCCTTACCGAAACACAACACTAACAAAAAAAAAAGCAATAAAAGATTGTGAGGTTTTTCAAGCAGGAAGCTCACTCTATTTTAATATTTGATATACATCTACCAAGATCCATGCAATAGAATTAATTAATATTAATTGAATTTTAAATAAAGTACATGATTAAACTTTAAAAGTTGCTTAATTACTATATGGGGATATTCAAATTGGAATATTAAAAAGATTAAAAGTTAAAGGAAACATAAGTATGCTGATAATAGTAATAAGAGGATAATATTCATTTCAATGTGAAAAATAGAATTCAAAGAAAAATTATTTAAAAGAAAAAAGTATGTTGATGAAAGGTACATAATATAAAAAATACAGAGCAGACAGTAGTCATGAATTTTAAGTTATAAAATATATTAAAATATTTTCATGTTTATAATATTAAGATGAAAAATTATATCCATAAATCAAGTTCTATTCATAAAATAAATTGGAGGCTTAGACATGAAAAGATGGTTTTCAGGGCAAAAATACCTATAATTAAAAAAAATTAGGGGTTCTAAAAATAACAAGCTTGATACATGGAAGAAAAATAATTTTATACAGAAATATACTTTTCCAAGTAATCATGCTGATGTTACAAAAATAATAATAGCAACATATTAGGTTGCAAAGATAATTTTAAGATATTCTACAAAGAAAATAATGAATGTTATTCTGGGAATATTATTTCACCAAATTAAAATACAACAAATTAATAGATTAATTTAATAGAAATTAGCAAAAAAAAGCCTCCCAAAAAACAATAAATTTGCAAAATTTGAGAATATTCTTAGTGGTTTAAAGAAGAAATCAAAATGGAAATTATAGAAAATATATAAATAAAAGACAGTAACAAAAACATCTTGAAATTATAGAAATCTAGGCAAAGTGATATCAACTGAAAACTTTTACTGTTAAATATATTTCAAAAAAGTAGAAGGTGAAAATAAATGAAATAAAATTTTCATCTCAAGAAACTAGAGGAAAAAATAAAAACCTAAAGAACTTGAAGTGAATAAACTATTAAAGATGAAGCAATAATAGTAGTCTCAATTGGACATCAATAACAGACACAGAGAAGAAAAGTCAATGTGGACTTTAAGAAATATCAACAAAATAGAGAAAAAATTTTAAGATTTTCAAAAGAATATTTAAAAACTATACTAGAAATAGGAAAAAGAACTATAAGGATACTTATAAAAGTATACATAATTTTAAAGTTATAACAAAGAAATTTTACATTAGTAGACAATTTCTTATAATCTCTGAATCACCAAATTTGATGAGAAAGCTAAAAACAAAAGAAGAAAACTTTCAAAGAAATTTAAAGAGTAATCAAAGTAATTGGAGTTCTCTAACCTCCAAATAAACACTTGATTATATTCAGTACATATTCCTAATATGATGTGCTATTGCATTTTCATATTATAGTATCAACTAGTGATAATTAATTAGAAATAATATGAGAATCTAGGATACTGATCACATTTAAATTAAACAGGCTTCAGCAAACACCCAAAGGACTTAAAATCAGCATACTACAGTGATGCAACAACATCAATGTTCATAGCTGCTCATTTCACAATATCTAGATTGTGTAACCAACCTTCATGCCTTTCAATTGATGAATGGATAAAGAAACTGTGGTATATATACACAATGGAATATTACTTAGCCATAAAGAAAATTAAAATTATGGAATTTGAAGGCAAACGGAAGAAGTTGGAGAACATCATGCTGAGTGAGATAAACCAATCCCAAAAAATCAAAGGCTGAATGATCTCTCTGATAAGCGGATGATGATACATAGGGGAGTGGGAGGGAGGCAAGAATGGAGGAAGGATGGATTGTATAGAGGAAAAAGAGGGGTGGAAAGGGTGGGGGGAAGGAAAAATAACAGAATGAGACAAACATCATTACCCTATGTACATGTATGATTACACACATAGTGTGACTCTACTTCATGTACAACCAGAGAAACAAGTTGTACCCCATTTTTTTACAATGACTCACAATAAATAAATTATTTAAAAAAATTTCAATATGAGTAATTCACAGGATTAGACTATCTTTAATAAAATAGAGATCACACACTTGGAGAGATGATAATTAAATATTAAAATTGATATATTAAGAAAAAATAAAACAAAACAACAAAACTCAAGTTTATGCTAATTAGGCAAATTGGGTTATGGCACCTAGATATCCTCAGGATGGGCCTGGTTCTAGAAAGACCAACACACTGACCTCCAGGAAAGGGAAGATTGATGGAGAGTCGGGGATGTAGCTCCTTGATACAGTGCTTGCCTAGCATGCAGGAGGAGGCCATGGGTTTAATCCCCAGGACTGGAAAAAAAATTGAGGGTTAGATTGAAGATTAAGTTCCCTAAAAATTCCTGAACAATTAAATTTAATGATCCTCCAGGATGGTAAAGACATCTAGGTGCTGGACCATGGAAGTTCCATATACACATGTACCACTATTCCTTGTCCTAGTTCTTCTTCCATTTTAGATGTTTCTGTGTTCCATTTATTTTGAAATAAAAATTAAATGTGAATAAACTTCCTAAATTCTATGAGCTTTTCTGACAAATTAGTAAGACTTAAAAGAAGGTTTCAGGAACCACCACATTATAACTAGGAAGTCAGAAGTATTTGTGGTTCAAGACTTGAGATTTGGTTTTGAAATCAAAAAAGGCTTGCGGGACTGAGTCTTTAAGCAGGTCATGTCAGAAATAGATGGATGAAAACTGATTTGGTGTCTGGAGAATCAGTGCATGGTTGTTGGTGTTGGTAAACACTTCAGAGATATTAAACCTTTTACTCTATGATTCTTTTATTTACATTTTCATTTATTTATTTTTAAAATCAAGCATGTATTTGCTTTTTTATTTTAAACATCTGTTTTTTAAAATTGTGTAAAGAAATATGGTGAGTGTAGTTTCTAATTTCTTATCCTCTTTTGATGCCTTCTATGTTAGAAGTGTTATTATCCTGTTTTAGTGCCTATTAGTTGCTCTAGTACCAATTACTTTGGCACTGACTTACTAGGTACACAAAATGAAATAAAGTTCAGTAATGGTTAGTAAAATGATGCAAAAAGTTTAGGAGAAGTAAAGAAATGAGCAATATCACTAAGCAGCTGAAAATGTGTGGAGATTCACTAAGTGCTATACAAAAGCAAGCAAACAAACAAGACTTCATTACACAGTTGACTAAGCTCTGCATCTGATGGGCAATCGGCACTGCCTATGACATTCAGGCACTCATTAGTGATTTCAGGCCAGCAGAGGAGACAATAAAAGTGAATGCATACTGCCAAGGTGAAATTTCAAGAATTATGATTCTGATTTTGTTTTTAAGGAGTACATATGATTATTAAATAGCAAACAGATTTTAAAATGTCATTATATAAGGTTGTGGACTCTAATACTAAATTCACTTAATATACCTTTTAAAATTATCAAATAAATCTAACACGATATTAAAGAACACAAATATAAAAGTTGATAATCTATTAAAAATGTTTATGCCCATAAGTATTATTTTCTCATAATCTGATGTTTAGGAAACCATATTAATGTTTCCTGGGGATGAGATATAAATCAGAACTACACATTTGCCTGACATAAGATTTTTAGAAATGTCTCTGATTAACTGAAACAAAATTCAAAAATCCAAAATTTGCTTATTATCATCTCCCTGGGCAAGAGAGACAAATCATATGAAACAGTCCTAATGTTTTTGTAGGAAGAGAGAGTCTTGCAAAACTAAACAGAGTATCCAGTAAAGGCTTCTGAACTTGACTTTTTTATTACAGAGAACTGCCAGCTATCGGTAGAAAATCTCAACCAAAAGATTCACAAGGCTTAATCTACTTGATTAGAATGCAAAGCAGCTCACAAGCCTCTCTTGGTCTAAATAAGAGAAGTGCAGCAATACTTTAAAGACATTAGTTGGATTTCTAAACCTTGGTTCTCAGCTTTCTGACTCATCCTATTGAGTGTTTTTTTTTTTTTTTCTGAAAGATGAAATTTAATCAGGATGTGATATAGAATACAAAGTTCCTTGACATTGTTCGCTTATGTAAACTTACACTGACTTTTCAGTTTTCATTGCTCTTTTTCAGAGTTTAAACTGTAGGTTTTTTTTTGGCTGGGAATTTTAGTTTTTTGAAGAGTGTAGGAATTATAAAAGTATATTATGCAAAAGCAATGAGAAATTACTCATTTAATAACTAAACAAAATAGGTGAAAATTATATAATATTCTCAACTGAGATATTTTTGTATCTAAACTAATAACTGATAAATTTACATTTAGAGAAATTAGAAACAAATTTCTATCATAAACTTTTATTATTATTATTGTTTTCATAAATATTCAACAAATAGGACATTTATGAACTACAAATTTGAGTTATCTGAACCATCATGGGTCATTGATATATAGTAGAACTTTAAATTTTGATCCTAAAATATAAATTTCATATTACATAAGCCTCATTCTTAATTTTTATCAACCATTATTAAATATTCTTTTCTATTCTTACACCTGGCCTTTTTCAGATTAGAGGCATTATTCATTAGTCCTGAAATTCAACACTCTATATTTAATCAATTTAAATCTACTCATTTTATTAAAATAAATAATCATTAACTCTGGAACTCCAAAGAAAATGTGACTTGCAAGGTAAATATGCACAGAGGCATATTTTCTTGAATATTTTTCATCAAATATAATTTATCCAGTTCATGATTTAAGGCTGCTGTTTGCTTACTAATAAGGAACTGTTTGTATAATTCAGCCCTTCCCTTGTCCCATCCTCTCTTTTCACTCCCTGCTTCTACCGATCTTTTTAGTAGCAAAAGCCATTGCAGGTACAGACTTTGAAGCAATGATATAAGGTAAATTTCTTTCTAAATTCAAAGCAAGATGAGCAGTTCAGCTCAGAGAAAATGTCAACTCAGCAATAAACATTTTGGCACTAGGTTCTTCACTGGCAATGAAAATTGTGCTCCTATGTACTATATACCGAAAAGGTCAGTGATTCTCAAGTAAACAGCTCCCTCCACTGGCCCAACCATCATTATAAGTTCTGAATTTAAAGTTGCTTGAGTTTCCCCACTTTGCCCTACAGACCACGGAATGATGGAGCTGAGAATTTTAAACTATAGGTTGGTTAACAGACAAGAGATACCAACCCCTAAGAAGGCAATGGAAATGTACTAGCATAAAGGAATACACATTAATCCGTTTAAATACCAAAACTCTTTTCAGAGAAAAGAAGACCAGAGGTTGGAAAACACACCTAGAAAAGTATCTTGCACATCTCAGAGGATATTTTGAGACACTGAATAGAGGAAGGATGATGGATGAATTGCTGTCAAAGGATGGTGAATCTGACTACTGGACTTTTCTTTTGCTGATTAGGTATTAAAATTTAGGAATTTAACTTAATTGCTTAGTTAGAGACTTAACATTCGACTCAAAAGCACTCATCCCTGTCTAAACAGTAGTGTTTCAATTTGAAAGAGCACTCATGATTAGAGATGGTATCCCTGGGAGGGGATTAGGGTTAGAAGGGTCAGAAGGGGTCATGATAGGATTTAACGACTTTATAAAAAAAGGAAGAGAGACCTGAGCCCTGTGTGCTTGTTCTTGCTGTGTGGTGCCTCACATTAAGTCATAAACAAGAGAAAGGCCCCCAACAGAAGCCCGCACCTTTGTATGGACTTCCCAGGCCCAACTCAGAGAAACAAATCTCTGGTCTTTGTAAATTACTGTCTGTGGTATTCTGTTACGGTAACAGAAAATGAACTAAGATACACTCCAGCCTCTTTATTTTACAGGTGAAATGAAGGAAAAATAAATTCTTCATTGGAGCATGCTCCAGATCACCTGATACTTATTCTGGCCTTCCAGCATTCTTATTAATAGTAGTTGTCAAAGTATAGTCCCTTCACCAGAAGCATCAGCAACAGGGGGATGTGTTAAAATGCAAATTCCTGGCCACACACCAGACCTCTAGAATCGGAAACAGGGAAGCAGGGTGGGGCACAATCTGTGTTTTTCCTAAAAATATTCAGAAGGATTATGATGTATATTTAACTATAAGAACTTTATTTTGACAAGATTAATCAAAATTTTAAAGATAAATTATGTAATAGAATTAGTGACAAAAAGAAATTTTAAGTTGTTTACATCCTAAATTTTAGTGAGCATGATCATCTTGTGATTTACGTTCAGACTGACAGGTTTCAGGAAATCCACATGAACTAAGTATTCTCATCCATGTGAAATGCATGTATCCCATTCTACTATGGCCAAAAACACCTATTCATTGTTCAGGTTCAGTTAAGGAACAATTTCTGAATGTTTTCCTCCCATACACCTCACATAAATTTCCATATCAAACTGGCATTTATGTACTACAGACATATTTCCACCAAAATAATTTTAATACTTTATTTATCCATTCATAATAAATGATTCAATTAATTGATTTCCAGACCTTCAAGGTCAAAAAGTGTTTTATTCATCTTTATATCTCAGATCTCAAAGCAAAGTATCTAGAATAAAATATGCATTAATTTATGCTTGTTAAAAGAATTGTTTTATGAATGCAACTTATATAACCCTTGTAAATGTTTGTCTGTTCATTTCTTGTTTTCATCTTGTTTTGGTGCTCGGCATTGAACCCAGAAAATTCAGAAATGAAAGGTAAAAAATTCTATTACTATTAATCTATTATACACCTTTATTATCTCAAATATCTATCTTTCTCCAAGTCCAAAAATGTCATAATTAAAGTGCAACCTTTATGAATAATCATCTAAGAAGTGTCTGCCTTGGTCAACAATGATATTTTGGAATTTTGTGAGAGATTTATTTGGTTAACAAGACAGCTTCTTAAAGTGACATTAATGAAAACATGAATCCTGGCACATCAAACACCTGTGTCAACTATTTGAGTAGATTTCTAGTAGAATTTGAATGTGTTTTATTTAGTGTATACTTTGTGAAAAATGCCAACCACTTTGATCATTCTGGCCAGAACTTTTTTTACCAGTTTTTTCATAAATGATATACTGCATTATAAAATAATAATTACAAAAAGGAATGAAAGAGAAACAGAAATTTTTTTAAAGTTAAGTAGACTTCATTAAAATATAACTTTATGGCTTTTGTGAAATAAAACAAAAACAGAAAAAGTGAAATAAACCAGAATGTGTAGTGATACTGGACAGTAAGCCCATGTGACCCAATGTAACATCATGAGAATGAGAACCAGAAACTACATCTCCAGTCCTCCTTACAGGGCTCACACGCTCAGGTTTGTCACCATCCTCATGAAGGCTGCAGGTTCATTTATTTATTAACTGCCTGGCTGTTGTTACTGATGGGGTTCAGGACATATACTCCAATATATAGCACTTTGGCATATTGAGCAGAAGTAGGAAGGGCATTTTGACTTTCCCTTGCTCTTCTCTCCTGAAGTAGCCAAAAAACAAGGAAAGATTTTCTGGCCTCCTGAAGACGTGTGTAGGGGAGAGGTCTCTGCCTATTCTAGAAGAAAATAACATTTTTACCTCTACACAGTCACAAAGGAGAATATGAACAAACAGGTATTGCTAAGTTTCCCTCACTTTGTTGCCATTAGACCACACCCTTGATACTCCATCTTAGTCACTTTTCAAACCAACTATAAAAAAAGATAGACTTAACCATTTATTTGGGTCTTCATCTCCTTGGGGAGGCTCCCATGTCACATAAAACGTATATTAAATAATTTTATACTTTTCTCTGTTAATACCTAGGATGGGTAAAGGGAAAGATATTTTTCCTCCTTTGTGTTATCTTCTGCTTACTCAAGCCTCAGGTTTCACTGATGAGAACATTAACACTATGTGGGAAGATAAAACAGGGTGGAGCAAACTTAATTTTAAGGAGATAAGGTATAGCAATTTCTCTTATGGAATCCTGATAATCTTTTATTAGTTCAAGCTCAGTTCTACAAAGTGATCTGAGTCTCATGAAATGACAAATCTTACAGAAATTCTCAGTAACCCACACATGTTTTCAAAATAACTAGGGACAATGAGGCTGTGAGGGCAAAACCAAAGAAATTTAAGAAGAAAAACAGTGTGCAAGGAGGCTACTTTAATTAAGAAACAAGTGTCTGTCTGTAGAGATAACTTATGAGTGGTCTGGGGATATAGCTCAGTTGGTAGAGTATCTTGCAAGCCCTGGATTCAATCCTCAGCACTTCAAGAAAAAAAAAAAAAAAAGAGAGATAACATAAGTTTTAAATGTCAATATATCTTATAAATTATAATTCAGAAAGGACTAAATAAATTCATTAATATATGTACATGTTCACAAATAACAGCAATTATTACTTCAAATTATCATCCTTGTTTTTGCCTAAATTTCAGTTGATTGACAATTTCCAGTGACTTTAAGTATTTTGTCTTTACATATGCTCTTTTGTGGGTTACTACAACTGTTGAACTATTTTTTTTTTGTTACAACTTAAAATACATCAGATATAGGAATCTAGCCATTCTAGTTTTGTTTTAAATTGCCTACAACTTCACTAACTACATTTTCTTCGACTTTCTTTGATCACTTTCTGTGGCAGATATTCACTCTCCCCCAATTTAAATTAAAATGTCCTCTTAGAAATGTGGGTCCATGAATTTTTAAGTATAGAAAGACAAGAACAATCAATCTTCCTCTCTCTCAAATATGCCAAAATAAAATAATATTTTTAAGAAATATTTTAAAACCATAATTTTCAATTTTTTTTCCTCTTTTTATTGCTTCTCTCAACTAAATCTCAATGACCCAAATTTTTTTTTTTTTTTTTTTTTTTTTTTTTTTTTTGCGGTGCTGGGGATCAAACCCAGGGCCTTGTGCATACAAGACAAGCACTCTACCAACTGAGCTATCTCCCCAGCCCATCAATGATCCAAATTAATAACATGATAAAACTTTAGGATTTACATCTGTACTATGTTGCCTTTGTTCTTTCCATCATTTTTGCTTATTATGTTGGGCTGGAGGTCCAATATAAAAATAAAAGTAACTTTTTTTCTATTCTAGTTAAACCCAGAAGACCTTGACTTCTTCAGAGAATATTGGCAACAAATAATTTTTACAAAGGATTAGAGTGATAAATTGTCAGCTTTTTTAACTGGTAAAAGCTGAGCAGTATTTTTGAATTTACAGAAAACTACAAATATAATAATTTATTACACCTAAAACATAAGCACGTATTCATCCATGTATAAACTTATTTAGGTCAGGGACTTTCAAACTCATCATACTTTCATTTCAGGCCAAATAATTTTGTTTCGAGGGCCCTTTCTGTGCGTAGAAGGTTGTTTAGCAGTATCTATAGCCTCCACCCATTAGATGCCAGAAAAATCCTCTAAAAAAATTTGTGACAATAGAAAATGTTACTAGACTCTGCCAAAATGTTGGAGAATAAAACTGTCCTGTTAAGAGACACTTTGTCCTCTCTGGATGTACTTCTCATCTCTAAGACATAGATTTTTAGATATAAATTTTAAATACAATTTGAAAGGATATTAATATCCAGTAATATCATGTGAGTCCAATTGAAATATTTATAATCACAAATAGTAAATATTTATGGAGCACTAACTATATGCTATATATACCATCTTCCTCTTTCTTACTGTTAAAATTCAGTATAAGACACAAGGTCTGACTTACATAATACCTTAAGCAGACATGACATGATTTCAGGGAGTTAGTAAATTTTAAACCACAAAACATTAATCACACTGACCATAATTATTCACTGTTTTAATACTGTGAGATATTCTACAAAATAATGAGACTTCGGCTTAAATTTTCTATTTTGTAAAATCTAAAGTCGCATGGTAGTGCTAGAATATTTTGATATGTTCTCAACTTTACCTGAATTTGTGTATTCTAATTTATCTTCTTACTGCTGTAGCTGAGACACGCATACCTGTGATCCATATTTTGATAGTTGAAAGAAAATGGAAAGACTAGATTTTACTCCTATAAATTCTATAAGGCAGAGGAACTTTGTAGTGACAATATTGAACTTGACCTGAACCCTCAAAAAAGTCAGAAAATGTTAAGAAATCCTACAACAATTTGTATTTTGGGAAATGACAAAAGACACTGTAATGGTTTTGATATGATACGTACTCCCCCAAATCTCTTGTGTTAATGCAGAAGGTAAAATGATTAGATTAAGAGTTGTTGCCTAATCAGTGGATTAATCCATTTGATGGATTAATCATTTGAATGGATTATCTGGGTGGTAAGCATATGCAGTTGGGGCATAGCTGGGAGAAGTAGGTCACTGAGAGTGCTCCTTTGGGATTTATATTATGTCTCACGTGCCCTTGTCTGCCCCCTCCCGGTGCTTACACTCAGTCTCTCTCTCTCTCTCTCTCTCTCTCTCTCTCTCTCTCTCTCTCTCTCTCTCTGATTTCTGGCTACCATCAAATGAGTAGCTTTCCTCTTCCACAACCTTCCACCACGATGTTCTGCCTCACTTTGGGCCCAGAGTAATGTAGTTGGCCAACTATGGGCTGAACCTCTCTGAAACTGTGAGCTCAAAATAAGTGGTACTTCCTCTAAGTTGTTCTGCTCAGTTCTTTTGTCACAACAAGAAAAAACTGACTAACACAACCAGCTTGCCCAGGTATCTTCCGAGATCAGGCTTCCCTCTATCATCCTCATTCTCTTCCTTGTCTTACAAACCCCTCATGGTTTCCTTCTTTTTTTTGTTTTTTTTTTGTTTTTGTTTTTCAATTCTTAATTCTTTAATTCTTAATTCAAAAATGTAAAACGCAAAAACGTTTCATTTACTATTTATCAAAGAAAAGATAATCTATCAGATACACATTTAGACTACTTCTTTATCTATATTACACTTGCACTTCTTTTTTAAAAAAAATTTTAAATTTTTTGTACATGACAGTAGAATGCATTTATACAGTTTGATAAATCATACATAAATGGATATAATCTCTCATTTTTCTGATTATACATATTGTAGGATCACATGGGTCATGCAGTCATATATGTACATGAGGTAATAATGTCTGTTTCACTCTACTATCCTTCCTACCCCCATACCCTTTCCCATTCCTTCACTCCCTTCTACCTAATATAAAGTAACCCTATTCTTCCCTCTCCTTCCCCTCTTATTGTGAATTAGCATCTGCATATCAGAGAAAACATTTGGCTTTGGTTTTTCTGGGTTTCACTTATTTCTGGGTTTCACTTATTTCTGGGTTTCACTTATTTCACTTAGTATGATATTAAGCTGAGTAATATTTCATCATATATATATATGTATGTGTGTGTGTGTGTGTGTGTGTGTGTGTGTGTATACACCACATATGTACCACATTTTCTTTATCCATACATCTGTTGAAGGGCATCTAGGTTGGTTCCATATTTTAGCTATAGTGACTTGAGCTGCCATAAACATGTATGTGGCTGTGTCACAGTAGTATGTTGATTTTAAGTCTTTTGGGTATAAACTGAGGAGTGGGATAACTGGGTCAAATGGTGGTTCCATTCCAAGTTTTCTGAGGAATCTCCATACTGATTTCCATAATGGTTGCATCATTTTGCATTCCCATCAGCAATGTATGAATGTACCTTTTTCTCCACATCCTTGCCAACATTTACTATTGCTTGTATTCTTGATAATTGCCATTCTGACTGGAGTGAGATGAAATCTTAGATTAGTTTTGATTTGCATTTCTCTAATTGCAAGATGTTCTTCATCAATGAAAGCTCTCCCTGGTACAATACCCAGAACATAATTATATCCTTAATTGTCTTGTGCATTTTGTCTTTCACAGTAACATTTTTTATTGGTCCTGGGGATTGAACCCTGGGCTTCATGCATGCTAAGCAAATATTCCACCACTGAACTTCACTCCCAGTGCTCACAGTAGCTATTTAAATCGTGCTTTGTTCATTTGCATGCTTTTCAGTTTTATTTAAATTTATTTGTATTCAAGAAGGGAAGAGTAGAGGAGTCAAGTTGTTCAAGATATCTTTGATCACCCTCACAAATCGCTTGAGCTATATGCAGTTTCTCATTTAACAAGCTTCCCAATTTATTCATATACAATCAAATTTTTTATAGACATTCCTTCTGGTAATATATAGACTATTGCATTTTCTTGTCTTTCTTTGCTTCGTCATACATACAATGAATTTTGTCCATTATTAGAATGATTTCAAAATCAGTAACCATGAGGTTACTTTCATATAAGCTTTTACTTTCATTTCTCAGTCTCCTATCAGATTCTATTCATTTAATAAAATCTGTCATTATACATGTCAATCTCCTCCAGATCGTAGATAATCCAGGAAGCACAGACATTTTTTTTTTTTTGGTGGTGATGGTACTTAGGATTGAACCCAGGGCCTCACACATCACACATATTAGACAAACACTCTACCTCTGAGTCACATCCCCTACCCTGTGATTTTTTTTTTTAATTCTTATCACTAGCACTTTGGAAAAATGACTGAAACATAGTATGTGCTCAGAATATGTTTAGTTAATTACCCAAACTGAATAAAGAAAATATAAGAAAGGGGGATTTATTCATTGATTTATTCCCTTATTGATTCAACAAGTAATTATAAGGGACTCGGTTCACTGATCAAGCACTATTCCAATGTGACAGAATTCAGGGAAGCATGATTCACAAAGTTCTTGCCTACAGCTAGTGGTTTCAGATCATGATATGTACTTGGAACTAATATCAAATTTGAAATAATAAAGTGAATGTTTGTGAAGTATATACTTTATAAACTGACTTAAATAGGACAGGATATTTCAGCAGACACCAGACATGTGAAGGAGCCAACATGTACACATAGAGAGGCCAGTGACTATGTAAGCTAAGCAAAGAAAAGTGGGGCAAAAGCCCACAGAGCACAAGACTTGTAGTGTGTTGATAGAAGGGAAGTCAGTGTGGTTGGATCATGCAAGCTATGGGAAGAGTAATGTGTGCCAAGTAAGGAAAGGGAGACCAAATTTTGAAACATCACTGTCACTGCTCTGAGGAAAAGGAGAGATGGGTAGCAAGAACAGAAAGAAGAAAGCTATGTAAGGCAGATGAAGTAAAGATAGACATGACCTAATTTGAAACTTTGCCTGAGTGAGAAGTTCTAGATGGATGAAATGATATTCCAAAGAAGTAAGAAGAAAAGGAGAAGGAGAAGGAAAATAAGAAGAAACAATTTACTGGACAGAGGTGACAGGGAAAGTTACAAGAAAATGGTACACTTTTCTTATTTCCAGAAAGAGAAAGACTTTCCTCCAAGGGGAGAGTCCTTAAGACCATTGCTTCTCACACTTTAATGTGCATAGGAATTGTCTGGGTATCTCATTAATTTTAATTTAGTAGATTCAAGGTGATAGTTTAGGTTCTGCATTTTTCAAAGTTTATTTTTAATGGACATGACTTTTACATAGTTATGGGGTACGGTGTGATAATTGATACATATGTATACTGCACAATGGTCAAATCAGGGCAATCAGCATTTCTGCCTCCTTCAATATTTGTCATTTCTTTGTGTTTGAGTCTATGAACTCATCTCCTCTAGTTTTTTCAAAAACAAATAATGAATTGTCAACAATAGTCATATTATTGGACTGGATCGTACAGTTGACTGTACTGTAGAACACTAGAACCCATTCTTCTGTCTAACTGTATTTCAGAAAGTGCTATCCAACTTCCGTTTATTGATCCTGTCCCTTTCCCCTTCCTAATCTCTGGTAGTCACTATTCTACTCTTTTATTTTATTAAATCAAGTTTTTTTAGCTTCCACACATGAGTGAAAGCACAATGTTGTTCTTTCTGTGCCTGGCTTATTTCACTTAACATAACCTACGCCATAATTACCCCAACTTCATCCAGGTTTCTGGAAATGACAAAAATCCATTCTTTTAATGGCTGAATAATAATATTCTGTTGGGTATATAAACCACATTTCCTTTATGCATTCATCTAGCAATTAGACACCTCAGTCGAATGTATGTTAACTATGAGAAATAGTGCTTCAGTAAACATGGCTGCAGGTTCTATTTGACACACTGATTTTGTTTCCTTTGGATAGATACCTAGTATTGGAATAGCCGAATCATATGACAGTTCCATTTTTAGTTTTTTGTGGAACTTTGATACTGTTTTCCATAATGGTCTACTAATTTACATTATCACCAACTGTGTATAAGTTTTCCCCTTTCTCTGCATCATCACCAGCATTTGTAATTTTTCAGTTTTTTAACAATGACCATTCTGACTAGGTTGAAATAGTGTTATAAAAACTGGATATACATCTACAGAAGAATGAAACTATATTTCTGTCTCTCACCACATACAAAAAGCAACTCAAAATGTATAAAAAAATCTAAACTTAAGACGTAGAGTGATCAAACTACCAGGAGAAAACGGGCAAACATTTCAAGACATTGGTCCAGGCAATGATTTTTTGGATAAGGCTCCAAAAACACAAAAGCAACAAAAGCAAAAATAGACAAATTGGATTATATTGAGATAAGGAGTTTCTGCACATCAAAGGAAATAATAACAAATTGATGACATAACTTTCAGAATGAGAGAAAATATTTGCATATTATTTTGTCAGTTAGGGGTTAATATCCAGAACAGATAAGGAACTCAGAAACTCAACAATAGAAAATATAAAAAATCCAATTAAAAATGGACAAATCATCTGATTATACATTTCTCAAAAGAATGCATGCAAATGGCCAACATTTGTAGGATACAGTGGTAAACCTCATGGATAGTAAGAGAAATGCAAATCAAAAATCACAGTGTGATATTGTCTCACTCAATATTCTGCATTTTTTCTTGACCCAACCCCCCTTTTTTTTTTCTGGTACTGGGGATTGAACCAAAAGGCACATTACCACTGAGCTAATTATCCAGCCCTTTTT
This sequence comes from Sciurus carolinensis, assembly GCF_902686445.1. NCBI lineage: Eukaryota > Metazoa > Chordata > Mammalia > Rodentia > Sciuridae > Sciurus > Sciurus carolinensis. The sequence continues at coordinate 35,895,974 of NC_062221.1, read as the reverse complement.
ATTATCTTGTTTTAAGATAGTCTTTTTAACTTGCTCTGGGTCTTGCAAAGTCATTGAGGTTGGCTTCAAATTTGGGATCCTCCTGCCTCAGTCTCCTGAATTGCTAGAATTACAGGTATGTGCCCTGGTACCCTGCTCAAGGTTCTGCATTTTTAACAAGCTCCCAGGTGATGCTAATACCACTGATCTGTTGAACATGTTTTGATTCCTTGGATAATTGACTAATCAAGTCATAGCTATGTTAAGAAAAGAAACAGACTGTTATGTTTTAGCTATGAGATATCCCCCAAAAGCTCATGTGTTAGACAATGCTTGAAAGTTTAGAGATGAAATGATTGGTTTATGAGAGCCTTAACCTAAGCAGTGCACTAATCCCCTGAGAGGAATTAACTGGGAGTTAAGTGTAGGCAGGGTGTGACTGAGGAGTTGGGTCCCTGGGTATGACTTTGGAGTTCATATTTTATCCTGCTGAGGAGAGCTCTTTCTGCATCCTGGTGCAATGTCCTGAACTGCTTCCCTCCTCCATGCCCTTCCACCCTGATGTCCTGTTTCACCTCGACCTGGAAAATGGAGCCTGCTATCTATGGATTGAGACCTCTGAAACCGTGAGCCCCCAAATAAACTTTTCCATCTCTAAAATTGTTCTTCTCAGGTTCTTTGGTCACAGCAGCAAAAAAGCTGACTAAAAGAAAGATTGAGACAATTTGAAAACAAAATTGAAGGCTGCATGGTTGGTTTTAAGAATTCTGTACAATCATGTGAAATGATCAGGCAGAAGGGCATGCATAAACTTGATTCTTATTTACATAGGCTGAAGGTTAAATATTGGTCAATTTTGTAATGAACACATTGCCATAGACTTCCCCCGCAACCAAACTGTTTTGATTCCTTAAGTCTGAAAGTTTTAAAAGGGTAAGAAATCTCAAAACCATTTGAGGACATGCCAGTGACTCAGTTTATCTGTGTTCTTCAAAGGCTTGCTTGTGAATCACCTTATTAAATGCCACTGCTGGAATTTCTTTTCTCACCAATTGTTCAAAGACACACCAGTTCTGCTCTCTAGGATAGTGCAGTGGTGTTCATCAACTCTTATATCATTTGTTCCTTCATTCTAAAAATTACTAATGTTTTTTGAGTTTATTAGAATGCTGATACAGTTGGGGGGAAATGTGGGGATTAGTAAAAAATAAACACTTATTTTTACTAAAATAATGTTTTCCTTATTATCACTTCACATATTTTTAAAATGATAAACGTGATAAACTGAATATCAGACTGTACAAATTAACTAGTTATCTGGGCCTACGTTAACGTGTCTCAACATTAAAGAATTGACAGTTGTTGCTACAGTTTAGAACTTGAATGTCCCCCAAAGACCCATGAGTTAAAGGCTTGTTCCCTAAAGTGGTGCATTTTGGAGGTGGTAGAACCTTTAAGGGGCGAATTCTGGTAGGAGGTGTTTAGGAGTTTGTGAGATCCCAGGCTCTTCCTTTCTTTTGTTTCCTGGTCATGGGACCCATAGTTTGCTTATACTTCTGTCATAATGTATTGCTTTACCACAATCCCAAAACAATGCTTCCACTAAATTATGGATTATAACCACTGAAACTGTAAACCAAAATACGCCTTTTCTCTTACAGATAATTATCTCAGGTATTTTGTTATAGTGGCAGAAAGCTAACATAGTCAGATTTAAAGAAGCAGTCACAGTAAAATTTATTATTTACCTTCTATTAATTGAAGATGATGGCTAGCTAGATGTTTTTTAATCCTCTACTATGGTGTTTTGAGTTTTAGAATACACATTTCAAATATCATGCTAAAACTGGTGTTATTTTTATGATTAATATACTTTCTTGCTACAGATAGGTGGATGTTTTAAACATTATACATGCCTGAATTCTCTGGGTAAAAATTTCAAAATAGTACATTGGAGACATACAGATTAACAGATTTTCTATGCTTATATAGCACATTTGGAAAAGAACAGAGTTAAAAATAACAAGCTCTTATTTTCAGTATGACACAGGCACACAGGCATGCTATAACAGATCACAATTAAGAACAACCTGCAACCCAATATGATGATGTTTAAGGGACATACACCACTAACAAAAGCATGGCATAATTTCTTTTGTCATTAAAAGCTTAATACATTATATTGATAACTTACATTTCACTCATTTACTTCATCTTCATCTAAATGTATCAAAGCGCTAAATGTCTTTTGTTTGGCAAAATTTTAATTCATTGCATTTGTAACTTTTAATCTCTCTGCTATCACCTTTCTCCTACCTGACTTGCTTTTGAACTGCAAAACAACCTCCTTTTGCTTTTGTTTGGAATTGTGATGGAAGTTGTGATGTACCATCCAGATTTCCCTTTAGGAAGAGGTATTTAATTCTAGAAGAGGGAGATCTATTCTCGGTGTTGGCCTTCTCTGGGGAGTGTTTCCTTCTATGTGCAGTGAATGTTCAAAGACTGGTTAAGACAGGGTCATAACAGACTGGCCCCCATGTTCTAAGTCAGGTAAACTAAGAAGGGTCACTCAGCTAGCCAGCTCAACTTCTCCTTCAGCACTCCCTTCTTTCACAGTTTTTTTTTTTTTTTTTTTTCCCAAGAGTACTCACTAAGCAAACTCTTTAGAGCAAGCTAATCTCTGTTTCAAAGTCTACTTCCTGGGGAATGCAATGTGTGACAACATTGTAGTATATTAGACTCAGGAAAAATGGGTATAGGTTTTTTTCCAGAATAAAAGAAATTGTTACTCTACTGACATTAGTCCCTTTAGCTATTTTGGTCCTCACTTAAGCACAGCCCACTAAATCTCTCAATTACCAGGGATGCCTCTTAAACTCTCACAGTAATCACCTAAAATCTTTCTCATTAGGCTAAAGTTAGTTAAGGTAGACCTTCTCATTCTAATTCAGTGGGAAGATGGGAATCTTAGTACGACCCTTTCCAAAGAAATCCTCTTCAAAAATTTTCTTCTTATCTGAATCTCTCGTGTCAACCTTATCCTCCTTAGTCACAAGGTTCTTGGTCACGATATTTTCACAACTAACTTTGGATGCACTATTTCTTTTATTTATGCCTAAAGATAAACTGAGGCAAGAAAAGAAGGAAGAAAGTTCACTTAAACATTCAGTTACTTGTATGAGGTCTGAGACACCCATGTGTCTTAGCCTTATAATGCCAGAAAAATACAGCCTCAACATAAACATCATAAGACTAAAAACTAATTGAAATTAAGAAAATGCACACTAATGCAAATAAACTATTTTTAATATTATTAATACAATTAAACCTGTTTTTCAGGTTAAGCACTATTTCTTCTTCTTAGAATGTTGGCTAAATGTAAATTTTTACTAATTGCTCAATATTATTTAGCTACTTTTTTCAAACAGGCTTTCTATCTTCTTATTTCATCTCATGTCAAATGCTAAGCAAACTTAATAAAATCTTTGAAATATTTTGTGTGCACATTATTTCCACACATTTTTATACCTACAATGAGTTTTAGAAAGCTAATCAGTATCTCTTATTATTAAACACCTACTTGATGAAATGATCATTATGTCATTTTGGGGAATGGAATTACTAAAGTATTATTTTGTGACTGTATTAAAATGAAAATATATTTTAAAACATTGGATTTTTCTCTGAGCAACTTTTTGAAAATTAGAATTAAGCCTGAACCTTCTATTCTAATAGGGTGACAGAGTTTTATGATATATTTGTGTGTCTCTGATCTTTCTTCAGTATATGAAACATAAAAATGGAATTTAGGTTTGGTTCTTATTTTGATTTGTAAAGACCTGAAAGATCACATTAACATAGATTTCCTTATGTTCTGTCTAAATCACTGTACATGAAACAATAGGTCCCTGAAGCTGACCTCTTATTTCATAGTGAGAAATAGAAGTCTATCATTACTGCTAGCAAGAAGAGAATATAAACTAAAGAGTCTTAAAGACATACTTCCTTATTTTGAGTTACATTTCCTTATAAAGTATGCAAAAAAAGAATGTAAATTTGCAATAAGAGGTGAATTATAGGTAACATGATTAAATGGGATCAGCTATAAAAATACTGCTCCATTTCTAATATAGATATTATCTTTCAGATTCTCTACCAGAAAAGCATGCACTTTTGCACTTAAAGCTTATTTGTTTGCTTGTTTTTGTTTTTTAGACTGATGATGATGGATTTGCATTTTCTCTTATGGGGTCTTTTTATTGTTGCTGTTCTTTTTATATATACAAGACAGTACAGTATATTTATCTGACATATGGATGCCTCACAGGGTATTTCTTGAAAGTACAGTTATGGTCAGGGTCAATGGCTGTGTCCATGCATGGAATAGAAAGCTGTCAGTATTAAATATTTACTCTTGGCTTCATTAACATGTTTCCAAAAAGTGAACCATCAGCCTCAGAAATTATATTAGCATTGTAATATGATTTATGGTAGTTCACTATTTTCCATACATGCAGATGTAACAATTCTCTAACTCTATTGTACACTCTACTCATTTATTTAATAAGTCTTTGCTATATTAGTATACTAAGTTCAATGAAAGAAACAAAATATTTGGACCCTGTTCTCTAAAAGTTTATCATTCCCATATGAAACAATATATACCACAAATAATTTCAAATAATATTTGAAGAATAGTAACTTTTTTGGTAACTTTCAAACCTTGTTCACCATTTTGAAATCATTCTAAAATTCTCAAAGAAAGTTTAATTAAAACTGGAGTTTTGTTTCAGTAATGTAAGTAAAGCACAATGCCTAACACATAATAGAGTATACAATATAATAAAATTATTGCATAATTATTAAATATGTAAAGTGCCTAGAACATGATAGGTGGTCAGTGATAACATTTTATAGCAACAATAATAAGTAGTACTGCTCAGGCCTGCATTTCCTTTATTAACCTGTGATAGACTCAGACAAAGAACTGTGCTCTCTTCTTTATGTCTTGGACAAAGCTAGATCTCTCACTTATCTTCAGTGAATATTTGTGGTATTAATGAGCCAATAATATTCACTGAGTTACTATTTAGTTGCCTTAGGCAATCAACATAGTTATCTCTCAACAGATTAATGGATAAAGGGGATGTGGTACAAATATACAATGGGATATTATTCAACCTTGAAAATAAAGAAAATTAGGTCATTTCCAACATCGTGGTTGGAGTTGGAGAACATTATGCTAAGTGAAATAAGTTAGACACAGAAAGACAAACATAACATAATCTCACTTATATGTGGAATTTATAACAAACAAGAAGCAGAGAGCAGAGTGGTTAATTACAGAGATTTGTGAATTGGGGGAAAGAGAAAGTGATGATCATAGGGTACAAAGTCTAAACAAGAAAGTAGGCATTTTTTAAAGATCTATTGCACAGCATAGTGAACAGAATTAAGAAAAAGAATATTATACATTCAAAACTGTTAAGAAAGTAAATTTAAATGTTCTTTAAAAAAGCGTTGTAGTTATAGTGATGGCAATATTAACTAGCTTGACTCAATTATTCCACATTGTATTTATAAATCATAACATCAATTTGCCTCCCATAATTGTAACGTGTCAATTTGTAATATAAAAATTTGAAAATATATTTTGTCTTGCTAATAGTCTCTCTCTAGAGACATCAAAGCCCACTGGCTATTCAGAAGTTAATTGATCATATTGGAAGGTCCACATGGTCAGGACTGCCTCAAGCTGGCAGTCAACAAGAATCTCAATCCTACCATTACACCCTCAATCCTATCTTTACAAAGAAAGGAGAGAACAGAAATATCCTGGAGGCTATAGAACATAAAACTGACCCTTGCCAGGACAGGAACATCCACTGAGATTCAACTAAGTCAATGCTATCTATGTTTCTTACTCACATTTCTTCCCACCTTTGACCAGATAAAGAAGGGCTCCACGTATTTTCAACTGTTGGCAGTCTTTAAGATGGTATTGGATATGTTTCATCTTCTTTACATGGTTTCTGTGAGTATAAGACTCTGTCTGACTTTAATTTCTATCTGCCTCATTTTCTTCATCTGTAAAATGGGGATAATAGCATTCCTGACCTCATAGAATTGCTGTAAAGTTTCAATGAGATCATCCATGAAAGGTTCTTAGTATTCAGTAACAGTGAGCTTTCAAATATTACCTGCTATCATGATTGATAACAACTCTTGCATATATAGGAAAAGATCCTACTTTATTTCTATCTCTAGAACTAGAAAGTTAGTCCTTATTCATATAACTACCACTGAATTAGAAATTAGGGCACAGAAATTCTGACACAGTTTATTAAGGGACTTTGATAAGGTCACATAGGCTTTCTGGGTTTGTGGTTCCTCATCTGAAAAGTAAATGCTTCAGCTCAATGGTCTCTACAGTCCCTTCTCACACTAATAGTGTACAATACAATGGACTGTTAAGGGCAGGTGATATATGAAAAAGGTCAGTCCTGCCTATACAGGGTGCTGACCTTTCATGAGAGCATTGTTCAGTAGAGAAGTGGGATAGAAACCAGAATCCGTGAAATTATGAAAAGGAAGAAGAAAAATGGAAGTAGGAAGCTCCAATTAAACTGACCTTAAAGCAATGAGCTATAAAGTCTTAACAGATTAGGATAGAAAATCAAGATAAAACATTATATGGCACAGGATATAAGGAAAAGATATAATGAAGGAAAATATCAAAAAAAGGATTAAAATGCACAAATTTGATATCATAATTTTCTAATATTAGTCTAGTTAATACTTGTTTTTTCTATCATTTGCATGAACTGAGAATTTTTTCATTGTCTATAGTAGATATTCATTTGAGAATGTATCTGCTTTCTTATTTCAGAAGATCTAATAAACAAGCTCTTAATTTTGTTGTCCATCTAAGAAAGTTAACTTTAATGCTATCTTCAAAGCCATTTCTTTTGTTCCACAGAATCACAGTAGAACCAGAATTTTTATCAAAGTAAAAACAACCCATGATCTTCTAGCTCTCTTTACTTCTCTGTACTTTAAACATAATGATACACTTGCCCATTTTCAATTGGGCCATTTAAGGATTCTGTAATTACTAGGGCATAAGATAAGAAAAGAAACTAGATGATGAGTCAAAGGAAGGAAAATGGAGGCAACAGAATAAAAATGAGGGTACATATACACACCCTGCTCTAGCTGAAAGAAAAAGGTGTTTTAAGAAAACTAAAAGCTAATTGGTAATAAATTCAATGATTTGCCATTATAGGTAGGGACATAATACCTAACAAAACAAATTATTGATATGTAATAATACTTTTAAGGATTTTCAAAACTATTAGAAAATAAGTAAAAAGCACATTTGTCAATTATATTAAAATATATTTTCCTTGAATAACAGTATTCCAGATAACTGCTTCATGAAAATACATTGCAATTACTAATATTTACAAATTAAAATCATTTTCATATATTATCACAAGTCAAGATAGGCATATGATAAATATGCAAACAGCCTAACATGGAAATTACTATCTAATGGGCACTTTATCAAGTAATTTACAGAAGTTATGTCATTTACTTCTTATAATCAATTTACAAAGTATTATTACCCTCATTTTACAGAAAATGAAACTAAGACTCAGAAACACCAACCATTCTCTGAAGTCATATAATTAGTTGTACAGCAGAGATTCAAATCTAATTTTATCACTTTCAAAACTAATTAACAACCAATTTTTTTAATTTAGGGTAAACAAAAGAAAATCATAGAGATCAAAAATGGTGAAAATTTTCAAATAACTGAAGTTTAGAAGAAAAGAGCAAATTATTATTAATCAAAGCCCTTTGGTCCACTTATTGTATCCAATCCCTGCATCTGATGCCATAAATGAGTAGTTCCCAAATTGTTTCAGCTTCACCAGAGTGAGCTTGTTAAAAGAGTCTGATAGAATTTTCCCCAAGAGGTTCAGATTCTATAAATTTGTAAGGGTGGAGTTTGGGATTTTGGATTTCAACTAAATATTCAGGTGATGTTTATGCTTTGGGTCTAGGAATCTCACTTTGAGAGTCACTGTATAACCTATGTATACAGTTATAGAAGGGTACTTGGAAGTTCCACCATTTCATTTGAAGCCCAGGTGACTTTGCAAAATGAATCATTCAAAAGACGAGTTCAAAAAGAACAAAAAGAGCAAAAGTATAGAGGATTTAAAAAAATAATAATGAAGCACTCTCTATTTTTCTCATTTGTTCAATGTTTTTCAGATCGTCAAAATTGTTGTCATGTTGCATATTTACTTTTTTCAGTGCTGGGCCTGGAGATTGAACCTAGGGCCTTGAACATGCTAGGTAAATGCTTTACCACAAAACTCCTGACCCCGTAATTCATTTTTAAGTTGAAATACAAAGTAGAATGAAGGAGGTGGGATAGTATTGCAGAATTTTCTTTTAAAGCAACTTCCTTAAGTACAATAGACTCAGGCATTAAAGACGAATGGTGTTCACTGATTACAGGGCTTCAGAAGAAATTCTTAACATAGAAACTAGAAATCACTCATCAATGGAACAGGCTGTCACTCATTGAAAGAGAGTGGGAGTATGCCTTTATATACAAAATTAGATTATATACTGTTGAAATATCTTCATATAATCATATAAATTATAAAATATCTGGTTTTGTTCATGTCTACCAAGACTAGCACTAGAAGAAAAGGAAGAAGGAGAAAAGGAAGTAGAAAAAGGAAGAGGAAAAGAAGGAGGAGGAGAAAGAGGAAGAGGAAGAGGAGGAGCAGAGAAGGGCAGGAAGGGGAAGAGGAGGAAGAGGAGATAAAGTTGAAGTTGTCTAATACCATTTTCAGCAATGGGCTAGTAGACTTTGGTGGCTTCTACTCAGGGTATCTCTGGTATTTGGACAACACATTTTTACCCAGGCTACACCCACTCTGTGGCTCACCTTTCATCTAACCTTGTCAATTCAAAGCGTAGTTAATGGCCTCCACTATAAAAGTCTGGTTCCCTTTTGGTATTTTATCCGAAAACTTTGGGACTATTAAAAGAAAATCAACAAAATGATCTAAATTACCTTTTCACTTCAGACTAATGTTAATTTGTAGAATTTCATAAGTGAACTTTGGCTCAATTAAAGTATCTGCCTGTCTGAGGTTTTCCTCCAAACCTTATCCTCCTGCAGAGAACAGAGGGATTTCTTTGGGTGAGAACTTCATCACAGCGTTGCAAAAACTCCCCATATGCCGTCTGTGTATTGTTTTCTCTATGTTTCAAACAGATTGAGGACATGGTGTGACGGAGAGTGACTACTTATTTTCTAATTAAAGGTGGGGAGTATCAGTTGAAGTGGTTTTAAATCCACATAGTCTGTTTTAAATGTGCAGATGGCACCTTCATCGGCTTGTAAACTGTTATCAGTTCATAGCTTGTCAGGGATCAGTTCTTGATTGGAGAAATAGTGTGAAGGATTAAATGAATGGGGAGAAAAATAGAACATTTAAAAACTTTAACTCTGTACACCATACATTGGCACATACTTTTAGCTCTCTAAGCAGCCCTAGCAAGATGAGACCAAGGCACAAAATTGCTAGAATATGGTAGAGCTAAGATCATTGATTCTCAGGATCTGATTTTCCCACAAAATGAAACAAGAATCTAGAAAAATCCCAAAACAAATCCTAATTTGAATATTCAATATCATATACTACAATAAGAACTGATTTGGATAAACATTATAAATAGATTTTCATTTAGAACAATTTTATAATTAATGGTTAACATTACCTTTATAATGGTTGACATTACTTTCATTTCTAGCTCCAAAATTGTGGAGAAAACATCTTTAGTAATTTCCCATTTATTGCTTTTCTGAGAAGAAAAAGTGCTTTCACATTTAATGTGTGCTTCAGTCTACTTTAAAGAAAAAATTAGAAATACATAGATAAATTATTTAATAGTATTAACACTTTGGGATTTTAAACATAGTCATTTGTCTTCCAATATTAATCTGTGAATTCCATTTGAAAGTCTACAGGCTTCATTATAAAAACAATCACACAACAACAACAAATTTTTTTTTCTTCAGTAGCATTTTCTTTGGGCATAGTTAATAATGGAAAACATTCTTCATAGCCACAAACTTCCTTTTCCTTTTTAAATATAACATGTAACAAGAGAAATTAAAATGTTTTGTGGATCAACTGAAAAATTATCAACTAGCTACTCTGCTGCTTCACAATCTTCTTTATAGTTTAGCATTAAGTCTTTCATTTCATTTAGAACAGTTTATGTCTTCTCTAAACAGGTTGCCTCTGACTCACCATTCCTGGATACAGAATCACCCAACACACTAAACTCTCTGAATATAAGGTTCTTGTTATACTTCTCTGAGAGAAAACATACCTTCCTTCCTAAATTGTATTCAAGATTTCCTTATTCCATGAAATATTTCTAATTTCATCTACCTTCCTTTTTTATTTCTTTTTAGGTCAAATGTAGGCAACAAGAAGGTAAAATCAATAATGAGGCAGGAGCTAGGGTTTTCTTTTTTTTTTTTTAGTTCTATCCTTTATAATGCCAGAGAAGCTAAACCAAGACTTCTAACCATTTGATACCATTGAAAGAATTATCTTGTATTTTCTGGGTGTTCACATCACATTAGCTTTTTATTTTACCCAGACAGGAATAGGTCTTGCCTTCTAGAATGAGGACACTTACTGTGTCTAAGAGTTTGAGATCATTGTCCAAATTCCCTCACAAAAACATCTGCTTCCTTCGTTCAGGGAGTACAATATGTGGGGTATTAAATGTCAAGCATCTGTTTTGAGTGGAACCCCTGAGTTATGAATTCACAATATACCAGGTTGCAACTTAGAATATGTTGAAGAATGAAGTTAATGTTTCCCCAAGTCTATTTCTTCCGAATAATATTCACAGGACCATTAATATTATGCTTAAAGTAGTTAAAGGGAGTGGTCATTAAAGATTTTGAATAGGAAAAGATAAAAAAAAGAATTATTTTGTTTTGACATTTAAAAGATAATTGTAGTAGTAAAATGAATCATCATGATAACAAGTAACAAAGAAGATTGTAGAATTTTTTTGTTGGTTTGTTTTGGTGGTACAGGGGTTCAGTTCAAAGCCAGGCCCTTGCACATGCAAGTCAAGTGCTCTATCACTGAGCTACATCCCAGCCCAGAGTCTAGAGAAATCGTTAGAAATATTAGAAATAGAAGCATTAAGATCCTTTTTTTTTCTATATTGGAGACAACGAATAGGAAAAGCAGACCAGAGAGAGAAGGAGTAGAGAAGATCAGTACCCTTAAAAGAGAAGATCCCTGAAAGAGTGGAATGTGTTACATGTGTATTTTGAAAAGTGGATGTTAAGAATGAGTCTGTGGATCATGTTAAGTTTTTATAGATGAAATCTGAGTGGATAATGAAGATAATCAGCAAAATCAAAGAAAAAAAGATGTTGACCAATAAGTCATTCATGTAAAACTAGAAAAATTTGAGGCTGATTTAAATCCTCAACAAAGAAGTCATTTGAGATTAAAGAAATGTGTGCAATCAAAATCATAAAAGTATGAAGAGACAATCAGGTCAAACATAGAATCTTACAGTGCCTAAAAGTCGGAAACAGGAAGAGGAGGAAGTCAAGTGGTCTTTATTATTCAATGATATTAATGGGTCATCTGCTGTACCAAAATGTCAAACTAAGAACACTTGTACTTGCTAACTTAAAACACTATTATTCTATTTCCCTTCTTTAAATAAAAACCTCCACTATTTCAAAACTATGACTCATCTTCTGTCCATGTATAAAATGTTTACCCATAGGTATGAGGTTCTGCACCAAGTGTTGGAAGGACATGACTTCATGGAACTTGCTCTGCAGATTAGTCAAATGTAATCATACAGAATATGTGTGTGTGTGTGTATGAATAGTGATGCTATTTCAAAATAATTATACTGTAAACTTTTTCATCAGTAATTTACCATTGAAGATTATTTTTAACACTTTTGTGCACAAATTCCCACATTTATCATCTCATTTTATCTTTATAACCTTGTTATAAAGACAAAAACAGGCAAGTATGTTTCCTCATCTAAAGGCTTCTTCCAGCCTAGTCAGTGACACTTATCATACCCTTAAGAAGTCTTCTCTGGGGCAGGTGACTGGGAAATCTGATGCAACATTAGCTCCCTTTCTTCCTAGGAAATACTGAAAAAAAAGTGTCTTCATTAAGAAGTTTATCCTATTATAAAGGTCAGGACTTTTCCCCAAATATGGTCATTAAGGAGTCATACATTTTTGTCCAGATTCTGTTTCAAATTTTGTTGATTCAAAATTATACAGTAGGGCCTAGAGTGGTAACTCAGTGGTACAGTGCTTGCCTACCATGTGTGAGGTCCCAGGTTGAAACCCTCAATCTCTCTGTCTCAGTCTCTGCCTCTTTTTCTCTCTCTCACACACACAATATATTTGGTAGAACTATATTTTCTACATATGAAGGTGACAAATTCATTAACCTTTGAGAATACAAAAAGTAATAAATCACATCAACCATAATTATCACTTCAGAGGCAGCTATCACTAAGATCTTGGTTTTTCTCTATCTATAGTTAGATCTATATTTATACCTACATATACTTTTTATAACCTATATATGTAAAATGATGTCATCTTGTATTGCTATATGTATTCTGCTTTTAGCACTTAAAAATCATTTTTTCCTCTGACAATATTCCACCCTATAAATGGAACATAATTTACCATCTTCTATAATAAGATTATGTTTCAAAATTTTATCTGGGAAAGGTGGAACATAATGTTTATCCATATGAGTTTCATTTATATAGAACTCTGTGAAAATAAAAAGACCTCTAAGTGAGAAATAAAAAGACTGGAAAACAGCACTATGTGATCCCATTAATTCTGAACCTACCTTGTTCGTGTTTTCATTAATGACTTGGATGAGTGTGTCTGTGGGTATATGCTGATCAACCATGCAGATGGCAAGAAACTGATAGAAATATCAGACATATTGGATGATGAAGTCATAATTCAAAAGGATCAGTCAGGTTGAAATGATGGGATAAACAAGAGTATATTTTTTTAAAAATGAATATAAATTTCCACATTTGAGTTAAAAAAATCCTAATATATCATATGGAATAATTGTTATGTTTTGAATATGAGGTATTCCCCAAATACTCCTGTATTAATGCAGTAATGTTTAAAGGTGAAATGATTGGATCGTGATAGCTGTAAATTAATCAGTCCCTCCTAGTTTGGATGGAGTGGGTGGTAACTGTATGCAGCTGGGGTGTGGCTGGAGGGGTAGGTCACTGGGGTTGTGCCCTGAGAGGGTTCATCTTTCCTGTGGTCACATTTCCTTCCTCTTTGCTTCTTGGCCTCCATGAGCTGAGCTGCTTTCCTCTACCATGTCTTTCCATCAAGACATTATGCCTCATCTTGGGCCCAGAGCAATGAACTGGCCAACCATGGACCAAATCTCTGAAACTGTGATCCACAATAAACTTTTCTCTTCTAAAGTGGTTCTTGTCAGGTATTTTGGTTACAGCAATGAAATGTTGACTAACATAATGGCTTTACAGAAAGTTTGTGCAAAATAAAAATAGTAAATAAGAAAAAAATGTAAATAAAAGAAAATGATATAAATGTGACAGGCAAAAAATAATAATGCAATTTTGAAGGCTTTTAATAAAAACCCTATGGTCAAAGTCGGTAAGTTGAGGCTCATTTTTTTTATAATCTAAATAGAAAGTTGAAAATATTAAATACATTTAGCCAGGAGAAAAGATTACTGAATTGCAGGATTAATTTGATAGGTGCACTCAAATCTATGGAGGGATACAGAAAAGAAAATTCTGACTCGTCTTACTAGACTTGATTTGTGTTCCAGGAACAAAATATTAGAGTTGTGGAAACGCTAATTTTGGAACGATACAAGGAATTTGGCTCAATTTGTAACAATGTGTAACAATAATAACAACATATAACACTTGAAATAAGCCAAATATGGAATAGGCTTCCTCAATCTATCTCATGAATTTAGAAATTTTCAGTCTCAGGAGCTGTTCAAACAAAAATCAGAGAGTGACATCACCATCTACATGCTCCTCTTATAAAATCTCATAAACTCACATTGCCATGACTTATTTTAAATACTAATTTCAAGCCTCTTCTGTCTTCTGAACTCTAGATGAGAATTGTGTCACCCACTTTGTTCTTTCTACATCAGTGTTTCTCAATTTGGGGGCTATTTTGTCCCTCCGAAGGGAATCCTTAAAGAAGTCAGGAGACATCTTCGATAGGTGCAACTGGGAGGGATGCTGCTGACATCTCATGGGTAGTGGCCAAGGATGTAGCTCAACATCCTAAAATCTTCAAGACAACCCCCACAAAAAAATTATTCTTCCCAAAGAGAAAATAGCACCAAGGCTAAGAAATTTTCCTGTTTGTTTCCAACAGGTAGCAAACCTACCATGACCTATTTCCAAGTTCCTCATCTCCACTGCCCTATTCTGCTTTCCCCTTAAAATTCCAAATATTCCCTCGAGAAAGCCTAGTTACCATTCCCTATTCTGATTAACGCCATCATTAGTTATCCAATCACATTAGTTAAACATCTCAGCGTCGTCTTGAACTCCTTACTTTCCCTCACACTACATTTGAAAATTCTATGAATCTACTTCTAAAATGCCATTTAGAATTTTTCCCCTAGCTACCTTCAGTTCAGATCCACATTGTCCAACAAGATTTTTTTCTAAATTATCCATCTCCTTGCTGCCAGGATTATCTTTCTGAAACACAAAAGCAATTGTCCCATTATCCCAGGAAGAAATCACAGGCAAAACTTCACTCTTCAGTGAATAGAATTTCAAACGTCTAATTGACTGGAATGTGTGATCGAAGTTGACCCCAAGTTTTCTCAACTGTCTCATCCCCTGTCTCATCTTGGAAAGTGGATATAATATTTTAAATTTTCTTTTAAATTCTCAAATTTCACAGATCTAATGTTTCGAGTGTGAATGAGAATGCAGTTTTCACATTAAATAGGTTCCATTGTATTACTGTCTCTATATTAGTATCTATTATCTTGTTTCTTACTGTCCTTAATTTTGAGTAGACATTCCTTGAGATAACAAAGCAAGAACAGGAAATTTAAAAAGGTTTCTTCCTTATTGTATGGAATGTAGCTTTTTAAAAATACATATTATGTTCATTAACTGAGAGACAGATGATGGTAGCAGCTTAGCAGCTACTTAATGTTTTGCTTTGTGATTGTTGTGGTTGTTGATTTTTTGTTTTTTGTTTTTTTGGGGAGGGTTGTTGTTGTTGTTTTGGTGCATCACCATACCCAGCATACTTTGTGATTTTTTTTAAATAATTAATTTTATAAATAATTATCTTTAAAAATTGGGAATCCAAAATGCCAGTACACATTATATTCTCCCAGTGGAGGAGAAAGAGGATATTTTTGCATGTTAAATTTTCTTTTTATGAAGTATTAAAACACTTCATAAAAAGGTTAAAATATAATAGTCCTTTGAGAGTGGCACTGAAAGGAAAACCAATATTTGATCACCTAATGCATGTAGCCTGGGTGAAATGACTGGACACACAGAAGTTTAAATGTTAAGTATGAATTTAAGGAAGATTTCATGAAATGTGTTTGAACACATACTGCACAGAAACATCAAAAGTACACGTCTCCCAATTGCTTTTAATAAGGCAGAAAAAGAGGCATGTGTACAAGATAGTGCACCCAAGCCCTTCGTAATTTGCCTTTGGAATTTGGACTGATTTACACTCAGTCACACACACAACACTCAGTTCTCTGCATCTAAGCTGAATTCTTCCAAAGGAAACCATGATGACTGCAGCCAAGAACAAAGTGAGGTGTTCCAGAGAAGCAAGTCTGGGGTTACAGCCAAATCTCCACATTATTTAGAATTCTCTAAATAATAAAGAGTTGACTGTGATGGCAAAAATCTTCTTGCAGGTGCAGATTCATGTATTTTGAAATACAAATAAACCCTTTCAGCTGCTTGCCATATCCTACCACCATCACCTTATTTACAGTGTTCCAAAATTACTAGAGTTCTTCACTTAGGCATCTCTTTTCTCCAACCTGGTCCCTGTGTAGACGGAGTGAGTGAGAAAATAGGGAAGATAGAAGAGGGCATTGATAGAAATAAAAATAATAAAAATTGAGGGAAGGGAGGAGTAAATGACCTTCTACTATATATAAAGATCTTTATCCTTGCCTTTAGCAACATTATTTGATATATTTTATTCAGATTAAACACCTGAAAATTAGTCTTCATACATACACTGCCATCATTTTGTGTAGTAAGTAAACAATCAAAATGAAACTCAGATATCACTTAAGATATGTCATCACTATATTAAAAAATCTGAACTTTTATTGGCTGAAATTGTTTTATTTCTATCAACATTCTGCATTTCACATTTATATTTGTAATAAATTGATTTAATGTAGCTTGATTTCTTATCAGATGCTAAGAAACTAGTGCATAAAAACAATTTTGAAACATTTCCTTTCTTCCCTACCAACAGGAAATTTCCTCCTTAACCATTCTTTTTATAATGAAATCCAAATCAGTAATTGATCTGTTTAAATAGTGTTTTAGGCAAAATTAAACAAAGCAATTTCTTAAGCTCTGCAGTATGCTGATTTATCAGCACCAAATGAAAGTTAAAAATATAGCAGGCTAATTTGCACAGCATCATTTTCTGATATCTAGCATAATTATTATACAAACCTAGATTTTTCTTATTCTTCCTAATTTTATGTGGATCATCAAACCAGACAGATAGCATCCTTTTCTTGTGAATGAAGTTTTAATTGTCTCATAATTTCAATACATTATCTTTGTCCATTTTGTAATTTGCCAGTCTTACAGTATAGACAATGAAAGTTGCAGCGAATCTTTACTTTTATTTTTTTCAAACGTACACATGGAACAATGGAACAATTTGAAAAATACACTTACAAAACTGAAAAAGATGCATTTTAAAATGTAATGATAAATATGAAGTGTCTCTGAAATGAGCATATAAAATCATAAATGTACTTCTGAATAATTTATCAAAATGAATTGTACTCAATTTTAATAAATTTGTAGAGGTTGTAAAAGTTCCTGAACATATACAGTGAATCTAATCTAATACAGCAAATTCAATATAATCAGTGTATAGTGAATCTAATTTCCTAAACATGAGGTATCCATATAATAAACTCCCTTTGACCTTGACTAGAAGATTCTGTGTAGAAAGGGGCAATCAATGAGACTCAAGAAATCTTGCCACCTGAAAAATCCATAAATGTGCCAGAATAAAAGGTGACTTACAAAATAAGAAGGAAGAAAGAACCATGGAAATGTTGGTAATGAATTGAGTAGTACAAAACTATGGTGAAATTATTGCAGGTGACAGAAAAGAGCAGGACATCAAGTTAAATTTCTTAATCCAAGGGTAGAAGAGGACCTTACTTTGACAAAAGTAACTCAGGAATCAGGTGAAGTGATCAGCATGATTATCTACTCAGATGATCTTTTATTTTTTAATTCCAGTGTTTTATAATATTACTAATATCAGCATTTTTATAAGGATTCAACACACGGCAAAGTCAGTGGCAATATTATGGTAACTGTTACATACAGGTTAGGCATTCCTCAAGGGCAAAGTTTAATATTGTGTAACTTTATTAATGTTTGGTAGGAAACTGCATTTGAACAGAACATGTCTAAACAACAATGTTGAAATTTACATATAAAATTATGCATGTACAAAACAATACAGTAAAACTGCTTCTGTATCATTCAGACACTTTCTTTTTGTTTGTTTTCTTTGTTCTGTTTTGTTTTCTTTCTAAGTGTGGCTGGTCGAGGGCAGAAGGTGAAAAGACGAATGCAGAAAGTTAAGAAGAGAGTTTAAAATATATATCACCAAACCAGAGAAAACTGATTTAAAAGTTAGAAGGTGGCAAGGAGACCTGAAAAAGCCCCTCTTGTAGCCGCCTGAAAGTGAAGCTTGTGGTGCCCTGCCCCGTAGAAGGAAATCATAAGGAGAGCCAGACTACACACATGACTGGTCTGCAGTACTTGTAGAGGGAGATTTCAATAATAAGCCCCATAGAGCTATATGGTATACGTTAAAAGCACCATGAGCAGCTTTTCTCAGTCAACACAAAGGTCAAGCTTGGAGATGTGGCTTTTACATCAGTAGGAAGGATTTACAAAAGGGTTTAACCAAGAATTTCACAATGCAGGTACCTGCACATGGGGAAGGATTAGCCAAGGGAAGTTGTGACACTGTTTCTTTGAAAACGCTTTGAAATTGTAGATTCTTATCTCATCCTGAAAATCACTTTTCAAGCTCATCTTCAGCCATCTAAGATTTTATTTTATGTTAAAAACCAATTTAAAAATGCAACTATAGAGAACTTGAATGTTATATTTAGCCAGAATATGCCTCTATTAATAAACCAGAAATATCACTTTCCTAGTAGTCAAAATACTTAGGCTCCACTGATTCTATTATTCATTAACAAATGCACAAAATTATTTGGTCCAACATGATTTTTTTTAACCGAATGTATACCAAGGAATTTCATACCTTCAATAATAATTCTAAAGACATTAATGTCAGATCCCTTACTAATTCCTACCAAATCAGTTTAAGATACTTACATACTTACATATTAGTAATGTTTGCTTTGGTACATTTTTTAGGGAGTCACATCAAACATTCACAATCCAAAAAGCAAAACAAAACTCATGTCTTCAAACTTTTGGTATCATTTTAATTAAGCGGGGATAGGGAATGTCTTCCACTGACAACTTTCTTAAAGTTATGTTTCTGGCAAGTATTAAAAATAATGAGCCAGACACAGTGACCCATACCTGTAATCTCAGTGGTTTGGGAGACTGAGGTAGGACGATTACAGGTTCTAAACCAGCCCCAACAACTTAGAGAGGCTGTAAGCAACTTACAGTGAGACTCTCTCTCAAAATTAAAAAAAAAAAAAAAAAAAAGAAAAGAAAAAGAAAAACATAGGAAAGTTAGTATGTCACTGGAACAGTACCTTCAGCATCATCCTTCAATGAGGCAAACTCTCTCAAAAAGTTTCTTATGAGTAGCCAAGGATTTCAACTGCTATGGTATATGAAATACTGGAAGGTTCCTATGGAAACCCAGAGAAGGGTTTCCTAAAATAATCTGTATTTTTAAAAAGAGAGGGGTTCTGGAGAGGTAGCTCAGAGGTAGAACAATTGCCTAGTACACACAAGGCCCTGTGTTCCATCCCCATCATGGCAAAAAAAGAAATAAAAGAAAAACAAAAGACAAATGAAAAATTTTTTAGTTTAGGTAATATACATGTGATTTAATACACAAACATCAAGTACCCACTGAAAATACTTTCCTACTATTTTGGCAAAACTTTACTATCATTTCTGTATTATTTTTGCTTTTGATTTCAAGTGTGTTAGATGTGTTTCATATTTCAAATAACCTGAAAACAATGAATCCTTCAAGGCCTGCATAGCTTTTAGATGCTGATGATTTCCAGCCATACTCTCCCAAGGGTAGCTCTACTTTGAACCAATATCTAATGACTGCCAAATTTCCATGCCTCTTCTTAAACTTCTTATACTCCAGCTCATTTTCTAGTTGCCTATGTCTGTGGTTGCCATTTAACACATCATCAGAATCACCAAGGGAACTAGTTAAAAACAAACACAGTCATCCACCTCACATTCTGAATCAAACTCTTCTAGATTCACATCTGGGATTCTGATTGTTAACAAGCCTCCGGCCAGTCCCTCAAATCCCAGGAGGTTTTCAAACTCCATTAGTTTGGGAAAGGACTTCATATGAAAGTTTTAGACCTGAATGCTACCATTTGAGCCCTAAGATAAATCCCTTTGGATCTCAATCTCCATATATTATTCAAAATCAATCATCACAGAAATCCTTTGCAGTGAGCATTACTGCTTCTATTTTACACATGAGGAAACTGAGGCTTAAAGAAATTAAGTATGACGTTGAGCTATGGGCCCTGCCAGAATGCGGTGTAGTTGGGATGAAAAAGATAAAATGTCCAGCAGTGAGACTTATATTTGAATTCTAGCAGTGTCACTAAAGCGGCCTGATTTTGTCATTCATCCTCTTTGAGTACCAGTTAATCACAGTGAAATGGTGATTACAGTGCTGATCTTGTAGGTCATAGCATATCATGGTCACTCCAGAAATATTAGTCCATTCCCATCTGCAATTCTATTTTTACCTTGTTATTTCTTTAAGCATGGACTCAACTTAAAAAAAAAATGGCCTGTTTATATTTGGTCAGAAATGTAGTCCCACCTTTAGCAACCTTATTACATGTTAATTAGTTATCTAAAATGATTATTTAAGAGGTACATCTGTTATGTAAAACACCATATTAACCCTGTTCAAATAGGCTAAAATTAGGAACAAAAGTATTTTCAAAACTAGAAGACTATTAAAAAAGGAAAACCACTAAATAAAATTATGATATATTCACATAGTATATTATTCAGGTATTAGAGATAATTTTAAAGAATGTATTAAAATAATAAGTACATAATAGGACATGAAATTCTATCTATAACAATTTCATATTAAAATGTATGTGAGTACAAACACATGTGTGTATATAAATGGGTGTGCAGTTTTGTCAAAAAAGGAAACATGCCATAGGATTCATGATAATTATAATTTGGTCAAGTAATTATGAATGATTTTTTGCTTCCTTTCAGTTCATCTGTATTTAGCATATTTTCTACAAAAGGCATTTGAGAAAAAGTAAATATTGTACAAAGCAAATAAAATGTATAAATAAAACAAAATAAAGAATGCTTCAAAGTATTAAAGTAACCTGAGCTATTATTTGCTTTTTTTAAAATCCTGAGATCCATAACAAAAGCATATTTCTTATAACAATTTCTTTAATTTCTAACATGCTCAACATTATACTAAATTAAAAATAAGAATCCTCTCAGATTGTGCATATTAGTAGTTTTTTCCTTGACCACATTTGGCTTCCATGGAAATTCTACAAATAACATTTCTGCAACATAAGGCACCAAAGTCAGGGAACAAACTGTTCTTAACTGTGTGGGGGCAACTTCCCATTTACATGGTAATCAGTCTTCTACAAATAAAATTGCAATAACCCCCATTCCTGTAGTCAGCACATATTGACTCTGTCTCGGGTATTGTTCAGAATCTTCTACTTTCATTATTCTTTGCTCTGTGACCTTGGCCAGGTAACTTAACCTGCCCGTGATTTAATTTCTAACATAAAGCAGGATGATAATGCCACCAACTTGATAAGTTTTTTGTTTTTGAGGATTAACACAGTAATAAATAGAAATCCCATGAGTAAATCCTCATGGTATTACCAAAATGATACTTATGTGTGGCACTAAGATTCAAATGCCATCTCTATTGACATCAAAACCCTATAGGTTTGATAAACCTATGAGCATACCACAAGTTGTACAAAAATAAGTTTATAGCAGCAAATTTCTGTTTTAGCAAGTGCTAATAAAAAATAACAAAGGATCTATGACTGTATTGTTAGCAGAAGTGTAGAAGCTTTTCTGATACCTCTGGACCATGTATGCCATGTGGTATGCTCATAAAACCAACATGTGACATATGATAATCATAAATATTTGCAAATCTATTTTATGCAAGACAGAGACATGAAGTCATGTTGGTCAAGATTCAGCCCATGCCCTTAGTTTAGTGAGGAGAGAAGGTAAGTCTTTAAGTGGTGAGAATATGAGGACACAACAATGGAGAGAAAGGTGCTAAGTGCATTTAGAGAGGTGGGGCAAAGCTACCTGGAGACAGCAACACTTCAGGAGAATCTGAAGAATGAGCAGGACTGAGCCAGCAAGCTGGTGAGTAACAACAATCAGTTGGCATTTGCTCCCTGGTGTTCTGCGCTGGAACTCGGGAGCTGCCAACACTAACTTCATGCCAGGTGACAAATGATCTGAGTGCCCACAGCTGCAGCTACCACTTTATATGCTCTCCCTCCTACTTCCATAGTTAATGAGCCTGAGACCAGAAAAAAAAAAAAAAATACATCTTAGTAACCAAAAGTGCCTCTGTTAGCCTTTGGTCCAGAGGTATCAGAAAAGCTTCTACACTTCTGCTAACAATACAGTCATAGATCCTTTGTTATTTTTTATTAGCACTTGCTAAAACAGAAATTTGCTGCTATAAACTTATTTTTATACAACTTGTGGTATGCTCATAAATAAGTTCATTATAAAATGTATGATTTTTTTTTCCCTTAAGGTGAATTCTTACTGCTAGAACTCTGCTTATCTGCCCTTTTACCATTTCTGATTTTGAACTGTCCGATCAGCAGATATACAATATTCCAAAAACACAACTATGCTCTGTAAGTAACTTTACCAAGTCAACACAAGTTTTATGTCTTTATATATATGTCTATATTTCAAATGTTATTTTAAGGGAAGTTCTATTTAAAACAATTAAGGTAATTTCCCTTTCACCTGTTGTGTGTCAGGTGTAACATGCCCGACATCTAGAGTACTAGAAAGACTTCCATTCTGCCCCTTAGATGTCACTGCTACATGACTGAATCTACTTATTTTAATTTGTGTGAAAAAAAATTGGCATTTGTTCTTTATTCTGTTGTCTCAAAAACAAAACAATGTGTCCAGTGTAGTAGGGAGACAGTGAGACTCAAAGGAAGCATGGGATTTGCTTCCTGCCTTTGAGGAGTTTAGAGTATGGTTGGAGAAGCTAAGGAAAAATCATGTTAAGCTGATTCAGTGACACTGACTATACAAAATGTGACATCGGGATACACAGAGGAAGAAGAAAATTTTTCTCTACATAAAGAGAAGTACGATGTGGGATCTCCAGTAATAGAAAAACTTCCACTATTTGTATACACTTTGTATTTTTTTTTTTTTTTTTTTTTTTTTTTTTTTTTGCGGTACTGGGGATCAAACTCAGGGCCTTGTGTCTGCGAGGCAAGCACTCTACCAGCTGAGCTATCTCCCCAGCCCTGTGTATTTTTTAATAATCAGCCTTTCAAATACTAAAGAGAAGTCTTCAGTATGTTTTCAGGGTATTATATTCATATCTATCAAATGACAATTTGAAGAAAACCATGTACCCTTCTAAAATGTTTTAAAAACTAAGTTAGGGAATCCTGACGAAGGAGTTCTGTAATATAAAGAAAAGTCTACTTCTATTGTTTTAAGAAACACAATAGCTTCAAGTCAACCACTAGGGGGAAAACCCTGCAGCATATACTGCAGTATATTCCTCCAAAATTGAACATCCAGCACTATTTGAACAGCGTATGCTTCTCTAATCCATTAGTCTCCAGGCCAACCCTTGCCCTAGGACTGGGAATAAGGTGAAAGTCTTAGGCCAGCCACTATGTCATATTACCTCCTTTTAAAGAGCTAAAAATAAAGTATTATCAGCAAGTCCAGCAGGACGGAGACCTCGGCAGGAGTGGAAATTTGTCATATTGACACTGTTGAGAGAAAAAGCCTGACTCTGTGCAGATTAGCTAAAACAAAAACTGAAATTCTGCATTCTCAGTTTAACTGACATGTATAAATCCCATCAACATGTAATTTTAAACTGAAAAATTCCACCCTTGTGTGTTTTTAGATGAGTCATGTGAAAGTAAATTAAGATCTATAAATCATCATCCCAGAGCAAGGGTCTATCATGCAACAGGGGAACATTCCAGGTGTTCAGTTTTTAAAGTTGATGGTTCAGTGGCATTATTTATTTGGCCTTTTTATTTGTAAGATTCTACACATTCATTTATAATTTAGTTGAGTGATTCATACTTGTAATTTCTTTAAAATATCTGCTTCTTTTCATTTAGTATCTTTCAAATGACAAAAATATTTCCTTCACTAGTTTGCTCACATATGCCTTTAATTGTTCATAAAAGGTACAGATATCACATAGGGACTAGGAAGAGGATCACCACTGTGTATGGGGACTGTGACTCCAAGAAAACTCTTTCAATATCTCCAAATGCTATGAAATCATACAGGTTAGGGTCTCTCAAATGACCACTTTGCAGCTTCCTTAATTATAAAGAGGATTTAGAGAGTTTAACCTAAATGAAGTTATAGACAAGCAAATATTTGAAGTGTTCTTTTAAGGAGGTAAAAGTATGTTATGAAGTGTGAAGTCTTCCTCCAACTCTTCAACTGTTCCCTGAATTTATTTCTTTAACAGGTGTTACAAATACAGTACGTCTTTGTGTGGATAGGAAGATGAACTGGTGAATTCTGCCTGAATAATCACAGTTTGTAATTATCTTGATAACCTTTTTAAAAAGTTAAAAATAGAGTAAGATTAAGCATCAGTAGTAGTGATTTGAGGAACTTACTTGGCATTACCTGAGCCATAAATGCAATCAGCAGGAACAATAACTCCACATACTTGGTAAATTTTGAGGTTATTTGTCATGTATGAGTATCAGGAAAATTAAAGGCAAATGATATAGAATCCTGGCATTTTTCCCATTTTACTATTCATTCATTTATTCAAGAAATATTTTTCAACTTCAGGCCTGAAAATATAATATTATAAGTGTCACTTCTTTTAGCATACATTTTGATATGGTGGACAGACAATAAATAAGATATAAAATTATCCTGAAACTTCATGCTTGCTCTAGTTATGCACTATTTATGTTTCTAAGAATACTAGATACCTGCATTGTTGGTGGCCCTGAAATGAAATAATGGTGAAATCCAAAAGTGTCAGCCTGCTGTTCAAGGCCATCTCCAATACTTCCTCATTACGTGTATTATTTTCTTTTACTGCTCACCTTTAAGACCAATGAGAAACACCCAACACAATCTAAATATCTGACTGGAATAAGACTTGGACATTATCATACCTACCAAAATCAATCTTTCACCCTATTCCTTGAAAAAGGGTCTTCCAATCTGAAACTATTACTGATTCTCCTAAGTCAGATTTTTTCCCCCTTTTAACTGTTACCGGTCATGGGCATGCATTTCTCTATAGGCATTTAATTTGGTTTGTATTCTACCATGCACTTGCATGTAGGAACATGCCCAAGTTAGTCATTTGATTGGCAACTTTAAGGGCAGGGACTCAAAAGTTTCCAACTTTTCATGGTATTTTATGCTTTACTTAGCATAATATCCTACTTAGTTCTCAATTCAAATATATTATATTATATATATAATATATATATATATTTGTGTTTATTTGTACAAAATGGCAAAATATGAAATTCGGTTGCTATGTTGTGTGCAACATCTGTTACCAAGGGAATCATCAGCACAAGTGTAAAAGTCGTCTAACAATGGTATTAGAGGAAAACACTAATAAAACCTCAACTTGAGTTATTTTCCATTTTGTTCTGAATCTTGAATCTTTCTGTTTTTTTGGCTGTATTTTTAACATGATGCCCAGTCAGAGTCTCAAGTGTTCAGAACTCTTGAGAACTCCAAATATAATCTTAAATGCAAAGAATCTGCTTTTATCAAATGTGTATGCATGCAATTCCTATATAATCACATCAGCAATACTTCATGTTCAAAATATAAAAAATAGCTTTTCTCCAAAATTTAAAAGCATGGGAAATTAAGGGCACAGCTGAATGAAACTTAGGAAATTTAAAATATAACACTGAAACAAGTACATTCTTTAAATTCACATTTAATTTTTGTCAACATATGATCTGTATACTAAGTTACCTAGAGGGGAATATTATGTGTGGAGGTGCAAAAATCCATCCATATCCAGCACATTTATATATATGTAACTATTCAATGAAAATTCTGTATCTAGGTCACACATACATGTTGTTATGTATACAAACATAGCACATATTCCCATAGCATATCAGGCTATACAAATATTCATATATATGATATGTAGTTCTCATAATTAGTGTTACCATAGCTACACAATGTTCGTTCTGGAAGACAGATGTGAAATGTTTATGTTTTACAGGTGTGTTTAAGTCTACTCCTACAGGCTTAAGTGTTTTGATATCTAGTTCTTGGTAGTTAACATATTCTTTGCCATGTCTTTTACAAGTCTTACCTAGTAAAACTATACAGCAAGACAATTCATTTTATTCTTTCTTGATATCTAACAAAGAAACATAAAAGTATTTTGGTATCATCATGTGTTTCTTTAGACAGTGACTCGTTTCACCTTTCTAGCAATGAGCAATGTCCTGTAAAGCTTTCATTTTATCACATTGGAAAGAAATGAAAGCTTTTGACCCCCAAGTCCCCACGATCCTGCTGAAAATGAAATGAGTGTAACATATAGGCACAATCCAGGACATAGAACATTTGGTACACAAAGGATGATCAGACGGGTCCCTACCCAGCACATTTTCCATTGAGTAGTTTCTATTGCACATACCAGCTCGGCTGCCCACGATCCATGCTGCTTTTAAATACTACAAAGAAATTTACACTCCAAGTGCCGCCCGCTTAAGTTCTTCTTTTAGTTCTCAGAAATGGAAATACTTGTACAGTGAGTGATGCCTTGTTGCAGCTGTCTCCCCGAGTCCTTCAGAAACCCACCTCGGAGCAGTACCGGGTTAAGCCCTGCCGCTCCAAGCTCTTTCTCCCCAGCAGCTGGCAACTGGCCGGTCTCTGGGATGAGCGAATGGGCACTAGGCCGCCATCTGGAGGCGCTTCGAGGCAGCTGCAGCAAATTTAGAACAACTGTGGGTGGAACAAGAATGTCAGCAAATTCTTTGTTAAATAAGCACACCGGTTTTATTTACACATCCCTGTGTAAGCTGAAAGAAAAATAAAGACAAAAAAAAAAAAAATAAAAGAAAGAAAGAAAGAAAGAAAAGAAAAATCTTCCTCAAGATGCCCCATTCTGTTGCTTATGAATTTTCTATTCCTTTCATATTTCACAGTAAAATAAAGTGTGATCTCATATATGTGCAAACACCATAAGATAGCAAATTAATTTCTTACTTCTTTGGGATTCATATCAAAGGAAAATAATTAACACCAACTACTATCAGAAGTTTCCAGGATTTTGGTATTTAACTCAAATGTAGCTTTCCAAAAAAGAAATCTATACCTTCTCACTGACACAATGCAAGCATGTTAAATGTGCTCTGCTACTTTAAAAAAAATTACAGACCTCACCCCTGGAAATGGTCAGTATTCTTATCAATGCATTATACTGATTTGAAATGGTAACAGGGAACAGCAGTTCAGTTATAGTTCATATGATCAAATGTTCATGTGATTTTAACATTGCAACAAAAGCTACTTGAATTGATTTTCCTCTAAATATCTCTCTACACTTTTTTTCTCAAAAGAGAGAGTTTGTATACCAAAATGAGATTCATGCTTAAATGAGTGAATGGAACATTTTTACGTTTATGTACCTTAATGTGCATATGGATATTTCTTGACTCCCTAAGGATCAGCGTGAATAGGCATTTTTGTACCCTTCCCCCTTCCAGTCCCTCTTCCACTATGCATCAGAATTTTGAATTTCCCTTTCCCTTAAAATTATAATTTTGATTTGGAACTACTTATTCAAAGACTCAACTACAGTGATTTCTTATTCTTCCAAAAAATATGGATCAGAGTTTGATTATATACTTTTTAGGTTCCTTTTAAGAAACAGAAATTCTTAATCACTTCAATTTCAAATCAGGATGTGACAATTTCTATTAGGATAAACAGAAAAAAGTTGTTCTCAACAATATGTCACCTAAATTGTTTATTTCCAAGTGAATGATAAAGGAATATTTTTATCAAACACATGCTATGAAACTTATTGTAAAGGGAAATAATTTGTCTTTTAAATAGAGATAGCATGTACCAAATATTTAAACCGTAATTTTTTTGTGAGATATTAAAAGCTCTGAAAAATATATGTTGTGGTGGAATTAAAAGGAATGTAAACTCTTCCTGTCTCTATATGCTCAGCTCCTAACTGGAAAATGAAAAGATATTAGTTAACTAACGGGTTCCTAGATTACGTGACATGTGCTAGATGATGGTCCGTGTTATATAGTTCTTAGAAAGTCAAGATTTTCAAAAATATAGTTTAAGTTTGCAGGCAGAATAAATAGTATTTGGAAACCTACAAATAATAAAGAAATAAATAGTGATCAAACACAGATATTCCAACATTTACAAAAATAATCACATGAATATTTAAATATGTTATATGCAAAAATTAAGGATAAATTTTCACATATTAATGTTCTGATCTTACCTTGTTTAAATAAATACTCCCCATGATTAACAAAAATTAAAGTAAGTTAAACATTCACATGCGTGGAGAAAAAAGATTAGCTATTAATGAGAACTAGACATTCGAATCTTATAGCCAAAGATATTGTGTCTATGTTTATGAGAACCAGAACTGAAAACAATAGGAGTTGATGTTGCCTACAGAAGAGATGATTATGTGGGGAAGGGAGGAAGAAAACTACTTATAGTCCTGTGTTACCCTTAGAGAGAAAGTCTAAATTTAATTTTAAGACACTGAGACCAGGGAAAATTCAGTGAAAGAGTAAATTCCCAAATAGATATTTATCAAGAGGGAAAAACCATTTGTATATCCATAATTTAGCATGTAAAACTCAAAGAAAAAAGAAAGGTCCAACCAAATATAAATCACACTGAGAAGCCTAAATAACCACAATAGCATGGGGACTCCTAAATGTCTGTCTTACAAAGAACTAGGATAAGGGTCTGCATTAGATTTATATTGCTATATAACAAATTATCCAAAACTTAAAGAGTTAAAATTAAGCATGTGTTATACTATCTCTGAGTTCCTGTAAGTCAGCAATCCACACATTTCAGATAAGTCCTCTCTTCAGGATCTGTTAAGGCTGCAAAGTGTCATTTGGACTACGTTCTTATATAGAGGCTTAACTGAGGAAGAATCTATTTCTAAGTTCAATCAAATCATTGCAAAATTCATTTCCTTAGGGTTGTGGAATCCATGATGGCTTCCTCAAGGGCACCAGAAAAATGTGTCTTCATTTTAGGAAGAGGACCAGTCCCATTCAGAATAATCTCCCTTTCAGTTCACTCAAAATCAAAGCTTTGAGAGTTTGATTACATCTGTAAAGTCCTTTCACTCTTTACCACATTGTATCAGATAGAAACAAATAGCAGTTTCTATTCAAACAAAAGAGAGGAGCTAATGCAAAGGCACAATTCACTGGGGATCCTTTTAGGGTGAGTAAACAAAGGAGTCTATGTAAAAGCATGTAACATTTTTTTGTTTGCCAATAAAAGGCTTAAGTAGAACAGTCTAGGAGAAGGATGAATATGTGGGTATTTTGTTGCCTTTAAGATCAAAACAGAAGTGTGGTTCTATAAATCACAGAGGTAGTGCATAGTTACCACTGTAGTGAAAAGAGTATAAAAGAGACTGGAGAAGTCATTTAATCAGGAAGGGATAAGGATGCAATAGATCGATGCTGAACTGAGAAGTGATGTTTGGATCATGGTAGGACTTCGGACAATGAAGAGCATTGGTGCACATGTAATGGCAATGATTTTCTGTTGTAGCCACATTTGGGTTGTCTGGCTACCTGCCCAAAGCCCTGATCAGCCATGTTCTCAGTTGGCTCAGCCTAATTAGATAGCCAATACAAAGAAAGCCAATTAGCATCAGGGGAAATGGTGCAAACGAGAAAGGATATAGAGATTAGAGATAACATTCATTCATTTAATGTTAAGTCCATTTAAGTCCAATGCATTCATATGGACTTTCTATCATGTACCAGGCACTGTTCTAGGTGCCAGGGATAAAATAATGAAGTGACAAAGTCCCCGATATCATGAAACTTTTTCTTATAGTGGGGGATAATAAATGGGCATAAATAAATAAACTATTAAATACTAGGTATGAAAACTGCAGGAATAAAAATGAAGCAAGTTACAGAGGCTTAAGAGTTATGGGGGAATTACAACTTGAAATAACCTGTTCAGGGATGGCTATTCAATAATATCTCCTTTGGAAAGAAACCTGAATATAGTGAAAAGTGCCAGTCATTCTGATATTTATGGAAAGCAAAGGTCCTGAAATATGTGTATTCTTTGTAAGTCAAGGAACATAAAAGTGAGAAATATGGTTGGTATAATGGGAGCAAAAAAGCAAATAATGTAGTGTATATGGTCGGATATTGGTGAGCAGCAAGATATTACAGGGCTTATGAACCTGTTTGAAGACACTGGCTTTTACCCACAGAAAAAGGAAGCTGCTAGAGGGTTACTAGAAGATTATATCAGATGTATTTTTAAGAATGACTCTTGCTTCTGTAGAGAACAGATGGGAAATGAAGGATATGGCAGTAAGGCTGTGTGTGGACCCTGAGAGAGATAAAGTCTGACCCAATTTCCAGTTATGTTTCCCACCAGGTGTGGCTATACTTATTCATAAGTCTTTGATTTTCATGAGATGACACATTAAATCCTTTAAAAAAACAGTCCTCTTTTGTTTAACTGGATTGCTAAATCTCCATTCCTTATAAAATGAAACTAAAAGTTCCATAAGGTTGAAAGACTCTAGTTCAGTTTCACGAGCATATATTAGGTTGGCTTTTTCGTCATACTGAATTCTACCTAATAGGACCCTGCATGAATTAATACTTACCAAAAATGCCAAAGAATGTCAAAAGTATCCAATACTTGGAAATTTTAAATTCTTATGTATTTTAGTAAAAGATATAAAATAATTTTTAAAAACATAATAACTTTAATAAATGATAGAATGTAATGTAGCTGGAGAGTTGATTTCAGCCTATTATATTGTTGAACAAAGTTATGTTTCCAGGCTATTTGTTTAAGCTCATAGCAAAAGATCAGTTTCTAAAGGTTATCTGATCCTTTGTGACTTAAGTGTTCCAAGACTTTCTTTCTAACTCATGAATATTATCATCCAATAGCGAGAAAACTGTATTTAAGCCATAGTTTGAAGAAAATATTTTGTAGAGAGCTATTTTGTTTATGCTACAGAATTTTTAAAACTAGGTATGACTTCTAATTTTATAGACAAAACAACTAAATAATTTCTTTTAATCCATTAAGTTTGAATTTTGGATCCTCCTAACACATGTGCAAAAAGAAACAAAAATAAATGCATAATTTGTATATGTGTAGGTGTGCTTTGGCCATTTTTGTGGCATGTCAAACAACATTACAAATTCAACTATAAAGTTTTTAGTTTTTTCAAAATGAGGGAGTAGTTGATAAACACTGTCTTAAGCACATTGGACTTTTCACCACTACCCCTTGAATGAAAATATCCAACTAAAACAAAGAAAAAAATATTTTATTTTAGATTATTCTTTGAAAATATCAAGAATAGAACATGAAAATACAGCTCAAATATACAAGTATTCTTTATCTTCTGTTTTTGGTGACTCTTTCCAGAAGATGTTTTATAAATTGAGAGAATAGAAATTTATGCTATGATAAATTTCACATTATTTCATTAAAAATAAGTAAATGGTTACTTAGTCATTTCATATACATTTACATGTTTTATTCTCCTTAATATTTTTTAAAATATGTAATATATTACAATACTCATAATAAATATTTTCCTCACACTCTCCAAAAATATTAAAATGCTACCATCTGATGAAATAATATTCAAAGCATTCATCTGCAAAAAGAGTATTTCAATAGATATGATGGAATCATATTTACTATTGAATTCCCATGAATTTTTTAAAAAATCAATTTCAGTGTTCAAAAGACAGAGTTACAGACACAAGAATCACTTACCATTAGTTCTTCAAAAACTTAGAAATCTGAAGGAAGATTTAAATAGACCATAGAAACTAAAAGAAGTTATATGCAAAAGTTGTGACATGGGGGAAGAGAATAGACAAATGCAAGGAACTTAATTTTTTTGGATTTAAGTTAGTCGTCTTAAAATTGATGACTGGGGAAAGAGATTGATCAAATTATATTGTGTGAGTGCATTAATATGGAGTAATGAATTCCACTATTATGTATAATTATGAGGCACCAATAAAATGTTTTTTTAAATTGATGACATTCAGAAATGTATTCAGTATTTCATTACTTTCTTGTTCCACACGTAAAAAAATCAATGTTGTCCTTGAGAGTTTCAATTATATGTGAATTTTAACACTTGCCATATTAAGACCCATCAACTTATCGCCTAGTTGATGGAGAATCTTTCATCAGATTTTATATTTGATATGAAAATAAATTTCATTTCAAAATATTCATTTTTTTCACATTCTCAAATAGCTCTCAAAAACTTAAGGGTCAAGGAACTTTTTTTTTTTTTTTTTTTTTTTTTTTTTTTTTATATCCATCTACCTGTATGGTTCAGGCTCTCAAGTCTCTTTTGCTGATGTAAGTACTTTTCCTTTACGAGTTATAGTTGGTTTTAAAATTAGTAGATTATAAGGATACATAGGGAACTTTAAATGTGTTTGGAATTTCCATGAAAGTTAAAATATTTTGGATACTTAATAAATAGCTTTCAAAAACTGTAATGCTCTATAACATTTTTTGTCACTCTAATATAAATTTCAAAGTTTCATGGCTTCAGTTTTCATGTCAATTTAACTCACATCTCTATCCTTAACTTCTCTTGAAGACGACTTCTGAATTTTGACCAGGTGTCTTTGATTGCAAAGATATACATGTTAGCATCTACAATTTACTAATGCAAAAAAATCTGAAAAACCCCTTTAAGGGCTGGGGTTGTAGCTCATTGGTAGAGCGCTTGCCTAGCATGTGTGTGGCACTGGATTTGATGCTCAGCACCACACATAAAAATAAAAATAAATAAATAAAATAAAGGCCCATTGACAACTAAAAAATGTTTTAAAAAAGGAATATAACAACATTTTATTATTAATCCAGTCTACAAATAAAAATTTAAATACTTTGATCATAATTGGATAGATTAATTCTATCCTAAAATAGTTCAATTAAACTTAGGGTTTTAAAAACAAAGCAAAACACTCATGTATTTGGGCACATTGACACATACCTGTAATGCCAGAGACTTGGGAAGCTAAAGCAGGAGGATCCAAGTTTGAGGCCACCCTCAGCAACTTAGTGAAACACTATCTCAAGATTTAAAATAAAAAGAACTGGGGATGTAGGTAAGGGGTAAAGCACTCCTGGGTTTACTCCCCAGTACCACAACTTGCTGGGCATGGTGACTAAATAAAATACAAAATAGGGCTGGGGATGTGACTGGGGATGTTAAGTGCTCCTGAGTTCAGTCCCCAGTACCCGCCCCCCAAATCAATCATCTCTTGTTTACTTTGAAAATATGCTGATATTTCATTTAGCAGACACCTATAAAGCATTCTGAAATGCTTAGTGAAAAGGTATAAAAGATGAATATCTAACTGCATGTCTTATAACTTCATCTTCATATTTATAACTTATTGGTTAAAATAACTCCAAATCTATGCTAATTCACTAAATTTTTACTAAATTTTTCTTTAGAGAATGAAGTTATCAATTACTTTGCAATTTTTATAATTACATAAAATATTTCAAAATTGTTTCAACTATGGAACTATAGGAAGCTGTATGCAAACATTTCTGTAAGTTATATAGCCCTCAGTCTGAATTGTTCAAGTCTTTGAATTCTTTCAATAATGTTAACTCTTCCCAAACAAAACTAAAAACATTAGTTTCTGTTTTATCATATTTTCACCTGCTTAATTTTTATAGACTACATTAACACAAAATTGGGTTTTGCTTCAATGGTAGTATACCAAAGTTTAATCAAATAAGGATGAAGTTAGCTTTTTGCTGAATATCAAACATGTAGTTTGTTGGCCTAAAAGTATTTCAAAAGGATAGAGTAGGTAGGCTTCAATGTATGTAGAATAGTTCAAAAGAGATGAGTTAGTTTGATATGCAGAAGAACTAGGAAAGCTGCACGTCATCATGGATGAATGCATTTATTGTTGGAAAGTTTCTCATGTGAATACTCTATCACACAACCAACAGTTCTCTAGTAGTACTTCAAGTACTATTAAATCTTTCAAAAGATTTATGAATTGGTTTTATTTAAACTATCACAGTGAATGAAATAGTTTAGATAAAAAAAAACTATGCCAAATGAAGTAATTTTAGTACCATTGTTCCCTTCTGGAAAATGACAGAGAGCCAAAAGGAATCTATTGGAAATATTATAATGTCTTTATAACTTCAAAATATGTGCCAATCAGCAATATAAACTTTTTTTGGTTGGACTGAAAATTGCATCCTTTGTGATATTTTATGTTTTTCTTTTGCCTGTTAATAGATTATCAATAAAAAAGTTTTTAAATGAAAGTTATTCCTTTCCATAATGTACACAATGTTTGATTAAATAAAGTATGGACATGTTAACAAATGTCTTTGCAGAAAATACTAAAAGTCACAACATAGATTCGAAGATCCATCACAGTCACTTCCCCCAACATTTCTATCTGGCCTGAATGTGTGTGTTGGAAGAACTCACTTTTAATGCTTACAAACTACAATCTTCATAGTGCCCTAGTTCCTTCAGGTTATATCATCATATACACTCAGAATAAATATAGTATTATATTCAGGTTTTCTCATCAACAAATAACCTTGAAAATCAAAGTGAAAATGATTCCAAAAAGTTTAAGAGATTCAAGTATTTTACGAAGGATGTTGCCTGATTCTGTCTAGGGTGTCTCTGTTATCCCCCAGCTTCGAGGCTAAAGGGTATATGTGTAATTTCACACTTGCCTACACAGAATATGCTGTACCCAGGAGTGACTTGTCTCCAATTGAGCAACCACCTGAAAAGGCCAGAAACATCAGCCTACTGAAATATAAAAAATCTGACCAAATTGTTATAAGGATAAAGTTCTTTGGCCATCTTTCCTGGATAGACCTCTTTAAAACCCAGTTTGAAGATATAGTAAGTAAAATACCTATGACAAATGTTCTTTCCACATCCATGTCTTCACATATGCAAAATTCACATTGAAGATATTATTATCCTAGAAAATACTGAAGTAAGGTTTGGAATCCTTGCCAGTAGATCTGAAACGTTATATTTTAAAATAATAGGTTTTGATGTCATAGTGCTTCTATCAGTCTCTGGTCTCTCTAGATACTTTACTAGTCTTGATAAACTTGAAGAATTCTGAGCATTTTGAAGAGCAAATTGAAATACTATGTCAATCTAAACTCACTCTTCAAGGATAAACAACACAGGCAGTTGTCATAGCTGAATTGGTATATACATATATATATAGTATACATACATATATATAGTATACACAGTATATATAGTATATATAGTATACATACATATATATACTAGACTGTGGACAGTCTGTTAGGAATATAGGCCCATATTATATGACTGTGATATAGACTAGCAGTGGTATAAATTACACAGAATACTCACAAAGTAAAGAATAAAGTCATATCTCTAGGATTGTCCCTCAAATGTTGCCATATATAAATTGAGTACATATTTTTTTAAGAGGGGTGAGCTAGAATTTAGCTATTCCTTTGAAAGCTTTCAAAAATAGGGACAAGCTCACTTTAGGTTTACCATTATAATAGATAACGCAACTTCACTTGTCTTGGACAACGTACTGCATTCACTTCAGAAAGGAACGGCAAAAGATACAGAGATGATTCCCCCAGACTACCTTCTGTTCAGCTTGGGAGTTAGTGGAATACCGCCCTTTCTACAACACAGTTGCTGATGAAAGGGATCTATTAAAAAGAACTGCGTTGGTTTACACTGCAGATTGAATGGAGCATTAAATGACTGCATTAGTATGACTGCAGTGGGGGTAATGGTCGCCTCTGTAATGTGGTAGTACTTTAACATAGGTGCAATAATTGTTCCAATGTCCTTTTCTAATTTGTCACGAAATGATGTGTACACGTCTCCAACAAACGCCCCCACACGCACCTCCCCTCACCCTACAGTTTTATCTCCACCGCCCCCCCCAACAAGTGTAAACAGATGAGGAACTATGTACTTTGAAATTGTCACCTATGTTTCATGAAGGTTGGGCATTACTGCAAATCACTTGGAATGGCTCCTTGGAGGCGTTTAGCGATACCGCCCACCGATACAGCTCAGATGTTCTTAATTTGATCACAGCACCCCCCATCCGCCCCTTTCCAGTTTGGGCTGTAATTTTCCAAACAGCCATCTCTCGTTTGCAAAAGTTAAAATCAATCCACGGATACAGAATGCAGACTTTCTGACAGGGTTTCTCTTTGTAGAGCTGCCAGATTGCGACCGATAAACAGGGGAGAAGGGGGAGGGGAGAGAGAGAGAAAGAGGAAGGAGGGAGAGAGGAGAGAGGGAGAGAGGGAAAGAGGAGAGGAGAGAAGAGAGGAGAGGAGAGGGGAGAGGAGAGGGGAGAGGAGAGGAGAGAGAGAAAGAGGGAGGGAGGGAGAGAGAGAGAGAGAGAGAGAGAGAGAGAGGAGAGAGAGAGAGAGAGAGAGAGAGAGAGAGAAAATATCACTTGCTTCCTTGCTTCCTAAGCAGGGATTTGCCTGCGATGCGCGGCGAGAGGACTGCGGCGGCTGATTTACACAGTTGGCGCGGAGGAGGGGCCGGGGGTGCGGGGGGGAGAAGCTGGCGGAGGCTCAGGCGATGGGCTGATCTGGGGGCTCCGGAGCGCCGCTCCCTCGGTGCGCGATTTGGGGGCGGCTGATGGATTTGCATTTGTGTTCCAGCCCTGCGTTCCCTATATTGCCTCCCAATACCCGACCAGGCACTCCCAGTTTAGGAGCAGACGTTGGTAAGTAACATGTAATCCGAATTTAGTTATTTCCTAGGCCATTAAAGTGGCACTTTTAAAGCAGGTCAGTCTGAAAAGATGCCGTCGCCGCTGCCGCCGTGAGCGTCTCCTTGGCCTGAAACGTTCGGCGGTCCCCTCCACTGCCCACCGCGCTTCCTTCTCCTGCTGGAGAAGTGAGGGTTCTTGAATGGTGAGCTGTCAGGGGACACACTCTGCCAACGGGATCGCTTTGCCTTCGTGCTTTGCCTGAAATTTCCCAAATCCGAGTCGGATTTGGTGTGTACAGCCATACTGTTGTATTTGTATCTCCCCCCCCCCCACCCCCCTTCGCCGTCTGACCAATGCTGGGATCTGAGATCTAGTCGCCCCCTTCCTGCCTCCTTTCCGCCTCTCCCCACCCCTTTCTTCTCTCATCTACACACCACCCACCCCCACTCCCACCCATCCAAAGGGCAAAGAGCAAAGACACCCGGGAAAGGAAAGGGCTAGTTCCATCTTCTGGAATTGAAGGAGGCCTCTGGCAGAGATTGTGCTGTGAGTGACAACCTTTCAGGAAGACAGAGAAATCCAGAGAACAAACCCGGGTTCTCTGGAACAGCGAAGCTCGCCACTGAATCGAGAGCACCGAGATTTTAAATCAAATGATTCCAGTCCTGGGACATTCACGTATCCTGCTTGCCATCGAGGGCATACGGAGCTGTGTTGGTGAGCTCCGGGTCACTGGCATCGCCACGCTAGGTGTGCGTCCCGCTCTCCCATTGGTATGCAGCGACCATTTCATTGCAAGTCTCAGAGTTGGAAATATTTAAAAGAATTTCAATTGTGATTTGATAGCCTTTCTGAAAGTTGGTGGCCGGAAGAGGAGAAGATACAAGGATACAGTATGAAGGATACAATTGAACCTCCCAGAGAGTTTGCCCCTCCCGCTGGGAAGCCCCTCGGAGCAAACCTCGGAGATCCTGAGCGCTCTACACCGATAGGTACTCTCCGCCATCCTTTCCTACTTTGCCTAAATGAAATCAGTATGTCTCGTATGTAGGATGTGCTCAGTAGAAAACAGACTTTGACCGTGGTGTCTTCTATACGTTCACAGGTGCTAGGGGTTTGTTGAATTTTTAAACAGGATCAGTTAGGTTTACGGTCCATGGCGAAAAAAGGGATACTGGAGACTAAGATACCCTCCGATTCCTTCGGGGGAGGAAATCATAACTCCAACAAATAGGCCAGGTGGCTGATCTAGGGACCCCTCCCCCAGTGGATCGCTTGGTTGTATTGTAAGAGATAGAAAGGAAACGGTTTGAGCTTTTAATTTTTTTTTTTTTTCATTTCTAAACAGACCTATTATGTGTTTCGCCTGGCGACAGAAAAATAGAAAAGGATCTACAGAAGGCTCAAAGCGCTTCAGAAAATGAATGATGCAGCATTTTAATTATATGTTCTAGGGGGATCGTTTTGCTTCCATATTGGAATATTTAGTGTTAGATCTGGAGAGATTAGTGAGCTCGAAGATCCGGCAATGAGGGGGGGGAGGTGGGAAAGGGGCACGCTGGGGAGAAAGGGCTTCTTGTCCTCCCTCTGGACAAACAAATGGTGCGCTCGCAGCAGGACGCATAAGAAAACGGGGCCCCGGAGTCCGACAATCCCTAACTTTTGGAGCTTTCCTTATCTTTTAGACATGCTGTCTTGACATAAAGGAAAGAAAAACAGTGAAATAGCCATAGGACATTGTCAAAGTCCAGAATTTGCAGGGTTGTAGTTCAAGAGAGGGCAGAGACTTGATTGCAGAGAGGAAGAAGCATTTACCGTCACCTGGATGCTCAGGACAGCTCCTGGTTACCATTTATCCCATCAAATCTTGGGTTCAGATAAGATCCAAGAAACAGTCACCGCCTCTGCACACTGGGCACCTTAGGTCCTGGGGGAGGGGAATAGTGGCAGCTGGGGAGCGAGATAGAATTGTTCTGATTCTGAGCTCAGGCTGTCCGTGTTGGTTTGCTTCTCCGCTGAGACCTAACCGAGAACAGGGTGGGTCCGGAATATTAAGGGTGTAGAATGTTAGAGAATTCTGCCAGCCTGCTTGCTTAGTTTCTGATTGCTGTTTCCAATCTTAGCTACTGTGGGGCACAGGAAACATGTGCGATCATTTTAAATGCAAAATGTCATGTAAATTGCCTATGACTGACTTTTGTTGAGTTAGCTTTCTTTAGAATGAAAAGACATTTATACAAAGATTGTACTTTTCTTTATATTTGGCTTTGCAAACAGTGTTTTAAGGGAAAGCCATCTCTACCTACTAACTTTAGCCCTTGGACAATTAAGTTTAGTTCTTCAGGCCAAAAACTCCCTCTATTCCCCCTACCTGTGAGTCCAGGACAGGATTGGTTGTGTGTGTGTATGTGAGTGTGTGTGTGTGTGTGTGTGTGTGTGTGTGTGTTGGGGTGGGGGGTGGATGCATCAAGGCACACACCATTTCTAGCTAACAAGTCTCCTGTGCTGCACGCCTGGGTCTCCCTAGTTTCTTCATAA
The DNA here is from genome assembly GCF_902686445.1 of Sciurus carolinensis. Lineage (NCBI taxonomy): Eukaryota > Metazoa > Chordata > Mammalia > Rodentia > Sciuridae > Sciurus > Sciurus carolinensis. The sequence continues at coordinate 35,856,537 of NC_062221.1, read as the reverse complement.
GCTGTATTTCCCTCCCAGCAGGTAGGACAGTAGAACTGCCACTTGAGCCTTTAAAAACTCCTTTTAGAGGGTTTTTGTGAACTATGATCTAGTGGCCTCACTAACTTGCAACATCTTCCTTCAGTCACCCATAACTCCACTGCTCCCTATTAGCTATCCACTTCTTAAAAATATCTTGGAAAAATGTTAAGAAAGAAAAAAAAATGAAAGGAGGAAGAAGAAGAGAAAATGAAAGAAGGGAGGAAGGAAAAAGAAAGAAGAAGAAGAAAAAAATTCAAACCCTGAAATTCCACCCCCTATCTCTGCAGGTCTTTCCTGGTGTTAAGAATGTGAAATTTGCCACTGCTATTCAAGTGGTCTTCATTTACTTCCAGAGCACTGCATCTGTTTTAAAAAAAAAAAAAAGTGGAAGAAGGCACATGGTGTTAGAATCCAAGGGAAATCGAAGACTTTGAGCTGCAGCACAACAAAAAGGATTTCTGGTGCAAAAGGATCGAAACAAAATGCAAGAGAAACTCTGTCCAAGTCACTCAAGCTGAGCTCTTATTTGGGACACCTAGACAGAATCAGTCAAATTCAGCTTTTCTTCTTTGGGGACCTGGATTTATTCCTCATCCTGGTTTTCCAATGTCTGTTCTGTGAAAGGACGGTTCCCTAGGATAGTTTCACTTTCCACAGCGTCTGCACTACAGAGAGGAGGTTTGAGAACTAGATGAGCAAACCATTTCCTTGAGAGATAGAGAGACAGAGGAGAGAGGGGGAGAGAAAGAGAGAGAGAGAGAGAGAGAGAGAGAGAGAGAGAGAGAGAGAGAGAGAGAGAGAGAGAGAGAGAAAATGCCTCCCCTGCTCCCCTACCTCCCTCCACCCCCATCTTCTTCCCCACCAAAGGAATGTTTCCCGTAGGCTGGCCTCTTCCCCCTTTTATGTTTTAGTTCGTTATTTTGCCAATTTATCATTCTGACTCCTCTACGTCTACACACACACACACACACACACACACACACACACACACAAACTGTACAGTCAGGGCTTCCTAGTGCTCGCTCCCGACCCCATGCTAAGCGCGTTCCTTTCTTGGAGCTCATTTTCATGACGTGGAAAGCCGGATCCAGGGTTACAGCACATATTTAAAAAAAAAAAAAAAAAAAAAAAGACAGCGCGAGAGAAGTCCGAGATTCTGCACTGTGATTGAGCCTTCCTTCCTCTCTGCCTTCCTCCCGCCCTTCCTCCCAGTGCCCAATGATGTGCTGCCGGTACCCAGGGACAGCAGCCACCGCGGCGGCAGCAGCGGCAGCGGCAGCAGCAAAGGCAACAGCAGCGGCCGCGGAGCTGGAAGCCTGCTGCAGCCCCTTCTCCTCCCTCCTCTACTGAGTGTGCCAAGAGGCAGTTCTGCATCCTAAAGGAGCCCATTGAAGAGCCCATTGCATTCTCAGCACGTCTCAAGCTTGCTTTTTTTTTTTTTTTTCCTCTTTTTTTCCCTTCAGCCCCCCGCCCCCACTCCCCATCCCCTTTTGCTTCAGCTTCAGCAAGAGGAAGGGAGGGTGAAGGAACAAGAGAGATAATCTTTAAACTCAAGGTTTTGCTTTTTTTTTTTTTTTTTTCTTTTAAATGTTCATTGCTTAAAAAAAAAAAAAAATCTCCTGCAAAATAGGTAAGTCAAAGACATCTGGAGCTTATGTTTCCTAAATCTCAGGGTTGTGAAAAACATTTAAGAAAAGAATGGTCAAGTCTAAAGAACTTAAGTAGATTTTAAATATTTTATAAGAGAGAAAGGGAAGACTAACTGGTACTGCAATGTAGCCTCATCTGCCTTCTCTCTCTTTTTCATTTAATTGTTTCTAAAAATTGAGTATTGCATGCCTGAGGCAGATTTCTCTTTGCTTTCTCACAGTTTCTCTTTTTCTTACAGCTGTGTACATTTTATGCAAGTTGAATGCGAAGATAAATTCTTTTCACTTTCCCTATCAATTATATCACTGTGTTTCAAGTTAAGAAATATTTCTTTGATGTATGTATCTATGCATGGGGATAAAATACATGCTTGAAATTCTGATTTATTTTTATTGATTAAAATCAGTCATTCAATTTTGATTGATATTTCAGTGACTCAGGAAGGACAATCTAATAAAACTGCATTATTATAATTTATTTATGAACACACTTTCATATAGTGGTAATATTAGGCAAAGAAAGAAAGCCACAGATGAAGGCTCTGTATGTTTTTAGAACAGTGCACTGCATACGTTTCTTCTGATTGGAAAGAATGATGTATTTTTTTGAAATGCTGATCATTTATCAGCAGGCAAGAATTCAGGTTTCTACCCTATCTGGCCTTTAACTACCCACCTCTTCTCTAACCAATCATCAGCCCTTCCAGCCTTTTAGGGTTCCTCAGTTGATCTTGAAGGCACATATAAACATTCCAAACTAAGCTCTGCAAATGTTTTAATTCAGACACTCCCAGACTTAGCAACCTTTAGATGTCACTATCTTTAGCTCTGACAATTGCATAGGTATTTTCTTTAAAAGGGCTAATCACTCCTCAACACTTTAAACAGACAAATAATAAGGTATGTAGAAGTTACGTATTCAATGGAAGGAGATACCAGTAATTTGTGTTTGGGCAAAAGAGGGCATGGGGAGTATATGTAACTGACCATATACTGTAATTAAGCATGTTTGGATAGCTTCTTAAAAGAAATCATAAGTTTTCCTGTGATGTCAATCATCTTACACATCTCAACATCTGATACTGGGCAACAGGCTTACACTTTACCATTCTCCTTAATAACTTTGGGATAAGTCATGTCTTTGTAATAAGAACATATAATTGAAGAATATATTTTTCCATCAGAGTAACAATCTGATTTATAAAGGACATTTTTGATGTCAGTAAGGTTTAGCAGGCAAACAAGTGTAATTGCTAAATTATTGCCATTATGCTAAATCTGCCCATGTCTAAAAGGTCACACAATAGTCAAGTTCTGTTGTGTTCCATGAGAGGCAATGCAAACTCCCTTTGTTCATGTGATATGCCATTTACCAAGTATGGCTTAGTTCAGGAAAACGTCACTGCATGTTTCAATGTATCAAAGTTTCCTAAGTTTAAAATATAGGACACACTCTAAACGTTAAGCATGTTTCTGGCTCAGTTTGATTGTCAGTTCAATAACTGCTGAAGTTTTTATATCACTTTTAAATAGCCCCACATGTAGGAGTCAATTAAAATAGTGCATATGACTAAAAGCTAAAAATCTGCATCTTTATTTCTGTTGCAGTTTTGTAATCAACTACGAATGATGAAACGTTCCATAACTGAGATGCTTCACAGAGGGAGGATGCTGTGGATAATTCTTCTAAGCACAATTGCTCTAGGATGGACTACCCCAATTCCCCTGATAGAGGACTCAGAGGAAATAGATGAACCCTGTTTTGATCCATGCTACTGTGAAGTAAAAGAAAGCCTTTTTCATATACATTGTGACAGTAAAGGATTTACAAATATTAGTCAGATTACGGAGTTCTGGTCAAGACCTTTTAAACTATATTTGCAGAGGAATTCAATGAGGAAATTATACACCAACAGTTTTCTTCATCTGAATAATGCTGTGTCCATTAACCTTGGGAACAATGCTTTGCAGGACATTCAAATGGGAGCTTTCAATGGTCTTAAGATTTTAAAGAGGCTATATCTACATGAGAACAAACTAGATGTCTTCAGAAATGACACCTTCCTTGGCCTGGAAAGTCTGGAATATCTGCAGGCAGATTACAATGTTATTAAACGTATTGAGAGTGGGGCCTTTCGGAACCTAAGCAAATTAAGGGTTCTGATTTTAAATGATAATCTCATCCCCATGCTTCCAACCAATTTATTTAAGGCTGTCTCTTTAACACACTTGGACCTGCGTGGAAACAGGTTAAAGGTTCTTTTTTACCGAGGAATGCTAGATCACATAGGCAGGAGCCTGATGGAGCTTCAACTAGAAGAAAATCCCTGGAACTGTACATGTGAGATTGTACAACTGAAGAGTTGGCTGGAGCGCATTCCTTACACTGCCCTGGTGGGAGACATCACTTGTGAGACACCATTCCATTTCCATGGAAAGGACCTTCGAGAAATCAGGAAGACAGAACTTTGTCCCTTGTTATCTGACTCTGAGGTGGAGGCTAGTATGGGGATTCCCCACTTGTCATCAAGCAAGGAGAATACGTGGCCAACTAAGCCTTCCTCAATGTTGTCCTCTGTCCATTTTACTGCTTCTTCTGTTGAATATAAGTCCTCAAACAAACAGCCTAAGCCCACCAAACAGCCCCGAACGCCAAGACCACCCTCCACATCCCAGGCTTTATACCCTGGTCCAAACCAACCTCCTATTGCTCCTTATCAAACCAGACCACCAATTCCCATTATATGCCCCACTGGGTGTACCTGTAATTTGCATATCAATGACCTTGGCTTGACTGTCAACTGCAAAGAGAGAGGATTTAATAACATTTCTGAACTTCTTCCAAGGCCATTGAATGCCAAGAAACTGTACCTGAGTAGCAATCTGATTCAGAAAATATACCGTTCTGACTTCTGGAATTTTTCTTCTTTGGATCTCCTGCATCTGGGGAACAATCGTATTTCTTATGTCCAGGATGGGGCCTTCATCAACCTGCCCAACCTTAAGAGCCTTTTTCTCAATGGCAATGATATAGAGAAGCTGACACCGGGCATGTTCCGCGGGCTACAAAGTTTGCACTACTTGTACTTTGAGTTCAATGTTATCCGGGAAATCCAGCCTGCGGCCTTTAGCCTCATGCCCAACTTGAAGCTGCTGTTCCTCAACAATAACTTGCTGAGGACCTTGCCAACAGATGCCTTTGCAGGCACATCCCTGGCTCGGCTCAACTTGAGGAAGAACTACTTTCTCTATCTTCCTGTGGCTGGTGTCCTGGAACACTTGAATGCCATTGTCCAGATAGACCTCAATGAGAATCCTTGGGACTGCACTTGTGACCTGGTCCCCTTTAAACAGTGGATTGAAACCATCAGCTCAGTCAGTGTGGTAGGTGATGTGCTTTGTAGAAGCCCCGAGAACCTCACACACCGTGATGTGCGCACTATTGAGCTAGAAGTCCTTTGCCCAGAGATGCTGCATATTGCACCAGATGGAGCATCCCCAGCCCAGCCTGGAGATTCTCACTTTGTTGGGGGACCAACAAGCGTATCACCTTACGAGTTCTCTCCCCCTGGTGGCCCTGTGCCCCTTTCTGTGTTGATTCTTAGCCTGTTGGTTCTGTTTTTTTCAGCAGTCTTTGTTGCTGCAGGCCTCTTTGCCTATGTGCTCCGTCGGCGTCGAAAGAAGCTACCCTTTAGGAGCAAGAGACAAGAAGGTGTGGACCTTACTGGCATCCAGATGCAATGCCACCGGCTGTTTGAGGATGGTGGAGGTGGTGGCGGTGGTGGAAATGGGAGTGGAGGCCGACCCACCCTTTCCTCCCCAGAGAAGGCCCCTCCTGTGGGCCATGTGTACGAGTACATCCCCCACCCAGTGACCCAGATGTGCAACAACCCCATCTACAAGCCTCGCGAGGAGGAGGAAGTGGCTGTTTCAGCTGTCCAGGAGACAGGGGGTGCAGAACGTGGTGGTCCTGGGGGGACCCAACCACCAGGAATGGGTGAGGTTCTCCTAGGAAGTGAGCAGTTTGCTGAAACACCCAAGGAGAACCACAGCAACTACCGGACCTTGCTGGAAAAAGAGAAGGAATGGGCCCTAGCAGTTTCCAGCTCCCAGCTCAACACCATAGTGACGGTGAATCACCATCACCCTCACCCTCACCACTCAGCAGCTGGTGGGGTCTCAGGGGTGGTTGGGGGAACTGGTGGAGACTTGGCTGGGTTCCGCCACCATGAGAAGAATGGCGGGGTGGTGCTCTTTCCTCCTGGGGGAGGCTGTGGCGGTGGCAGTATGCTGCTTGACCGGGAGAGGCCACAGCCAGCCCCCTGCACAGTGGGATTTGTGGACTGTCTCTATGGCACAGTGCCCAAATTAAAGGAACTACACGTCCACCCCCCTGGCATGCAATACCCAGACTTACAGCAGGATGCCAGGCTTAAAGAAACCCTTCTCTTCTCAGCTGGAAAGGGCTTCACAGACCACCAAACCCAAAAAAGTGATTACCTCGAGTTAAGGGCCAAACTTCAAACCAAGCCGGATTACCTCGAAGTCCTGGAGAAGTCAACCTACAGGTTCTAACAGAAAGAAGAAAATAAATTAGTGCTTTTTTTTTTTTCCCACAAAAGAAAAGGAAAGTAAAAGAAATATGTCCCTTGCTCCTTTTACACTTGTCCCAATAACTCCATCCTCACAATCTTCCCTGCCCTGAAGAGAACTGAAACCGCATGATAACTAGAGAATACAGATGTATGCTCTCCCCTCTCAGATGTGATTTGGAGGAAGGGCCATACTCAGATCATTAATCAATGAAGTGCCTTCGCAGACTTTTGCCAGCAAATGTTATCATTATTTTTTTATACTGAAACTTGAGACTTTGACTGTGCCATGTATAAGGTATATCGGGGATCGTTGTATTGATCCTAATTAAGTAAAATTCAATGTGTCTTTTTATTTTCAGTAACTTTTTTTTTCTTTAATTGTAGTTTCATTTGAAAGGGGGGGATTGACATTTGTGGCTTTCTTTCCTCTTCCCATCATGGCACAGATTCTGTACATGTATTAACAATGCAGTTTGCTGCATGCCTGAAAACTGCAAGACGGGGAGGGAGGGGCGGGTCTTGCTCGAATGTTCTCACTCACTCTCTTGTCTCTCACACGTAGACCCATTCGCAAACCACAAGTCCCTGCATATGGTTAGGTTCCTAAACCTGCATTTGGTGCAGGTACACGCATACACACACACACACACACACACACACACACACACACACATTCTCTCTCTCTCTCTTTCTCTCTCGCTCTCTCACACACATTCCCATGCAAACCAATCCGCTTAGCTTGGGTTTGATCCATTTCTCTCCTCTCCATAGCTCCACCTGCCCTACACTCCTAGTGTACAGCTCACAGCATCTCTCCTACCACCCTGGGAAAAGTCACATTCGAAGCTGGATCCTACTGAAGTGAAGGCCTGGTGGTTTAACAACTGGAGATACACACCTAGGGTTGAACACCCTCTTTGTGACATTTCATCCTGATGCCAAGATTTTTTGGAGAACATCTGCACTTTCTTATATATATATATATATATATAAATATACATATATAAATAATATTAAAAAATAAAAAGCAACTGGGTATATATCACTAACAGCTTTGTAGGAAGCACTTTTAATGTTTTCTCTCTCACACACAAAGATTCAAAGAAATGTGCATATATTTATTCTGTAATTTCAGTGATTATAAATTGTAAAGGTAATGTTTAATCATTGTATAGTGATTATGCGTCTGGTATAGCTTTCCTAATAAAAAGTTTTTGAAAAACATAATACATTATATATAGAAGATACAAAGCTTGAACCTTAAACTTCAGCTATGCCATGCCTTTTGTGCTCCCATTTAAAAATAATTATTTCTTTACATGTTATACTGAACGCTAATTTATTAACAAGTTTGATGCACTGTGATGTTGATAAATCTTAAAATCCATCACCCTTATCTCAATCCAGGATACAATTGGTATTTATCAAAATCTGATTTATAGTTCACTTCTTTTTCTTGGACTGTGATTTTCAAACTTACTAACCTGATGAGGCACTGTCTCTTAGACAGTATGTAGTTGGGAGAAAATAAAGTAGCTAGATTGTGAAGAAACATAGGATTACTCAGGAAAAGTAATCAAGGATCCATGCATCTTAAGATACTAAATGACATAAGGAAAAAGGAAAGTGAAATTGTTATTCTTTAAAAAATATGCACTAAAATTATACATATACCTTCACCCACCCATTCCCATCTACACATACACACACAACTCAGTCAAAATCCAAGGTCTTGAAGCCGAGCGGACTGTCAGAATAGTGTTATTTGTGAAAGTTGTCACTGTTCTGTTTGATCACTGTTTTTCCCAACCACTTACTGCAAATGGCTCCAGGATTGCTTGAAGTAAGTCAGAAGATGCTGAATGAATTTTTCTTTCTATATGACATTAAAATGATGTTGCAAAATTAACTTGACAACAGTTCAAGTTATGATCCATTTACATGTGAGTGAAACCAAAGAAAATTGGATTTTTAGGATGCCAGTATCTTGATAAAAAGAAACCCAAACGCTCTGAAGCAGGCACTTATCTCATTTGGCCAGTAGAGGGCAGCAGAGCTTCACAGATCCACAGACTCAGTAGTACAGAATTGTGCAGTGAGGCCAAGGTTCTCAGCTAGTTTTCTCAAGCTGCCCTTAGTAAAAATTATCATTATGTGTTGAATGTAATTCGTCATAAGTCACTGATGCCTTACATCATGTTTTTTTCTCATAAAAATGAGTGATACCAACAGCTTCTGATGCTGTGTGGGAGAAATAACACTAGGGCATTGTATTTTTTTAAAGAATGCCCCACGAATATCTAGAACCTATTGATATACTTCTTGATTAATTATATAAAACTACTAACATAAATATGTATACAAAGAAAAATCACAGGTATTTCAATTATAAGCGAAACTTTCAGGACCACCTTGTATTTGACATGTTGTATCTATAACTTTTGCCCTCTGTTATTTGAAGTACATTTTAGACTTATTTTAGAAACAAAAAGTCCTTGAACTTAATTCACTCTTTATTCATACAAAATATTGAAACAAAAATTCTTCTTATTCGAGAGAGTCAGGACCACTACTATTTAGGGTCATTTCTTCTCCTCCTCCTTTTATTAAAAAAAAAAAAAAAAAAAAAAGCAAACATTCCTATAGGTTACCTTTTTCTACTTAACTCACCTTGTTTATTCTTTGTAATCTCTCCCTTCTTCTCCTCCTCCTCCTCTTCATCCTCCTCTCCTCCTCTCCTTCCTCCTCCTCCTCCTCCTTCTTTTTAAGGCACAGAAGCCAGTACTATTCCTTAAGGGTTTTAAAACTCAATTTATGGAGTCCCTCCAAACTAATGTTTTATCATATTTCCTTTCTAACCAAATATTTGAGTAGGGGGAAACGATACCCAAAAACTCAAGAGAGCAAAGCTAAATGCTTCTGGCAACAATCGCTTGCTTAGTAACCATGCTCATATCCATAACATGGCATATTATACAAACCAGGTGAAAGTATAATTCCTAGAGACCCTGGTGCTTTCAACATTTGAAAAATGAGATTCCATAAACTATATTAAATTACGATATAACTTGGTAATTATGTTTATATTTATTTATCAAATATAGAAAGTGAGCCTGTCTTGTCTTAAATATAGGTAGTAATTTCACCCTTGAATGAAAATACATTTATTTATTTAGTGGAAATAAATTTATATGAGAATGGAATTTTGTATTTGAGAGAATATTTTTTTGCTTCCATGGATTTTTCTACCCCCTAGATAGGTCACTTGTTTTAATTTTGTATTATATCAGTTAAGTTGGCTTTAATTTATAATACCAGATATGATTCTATAAAGTACCATGGATATTAATGTAGGTACAGATTAGGATCTGCTTTATGCTTCTGCTGCAGTAAAATCATTCATTTTAAGGAAAAATAGATAACTAATTCACTTCCTAGGAATGGTCTGCTACTGAAACAGATCCAGATCTGACAGATATTTGCCATTATTCATTGCTTTTTATTACTAATTCTAGTAATAATATTTGAAAGTAACAAACATATTGTAATGTCCCTTAAACATGTTTAGTGGAAAGTAATTGCAAATGAACTATTAGTTTAATTCAGCAATAGCTTTAACATGTTATATATAATTTTGTGGTATTATTTATGTGGATGCTTTTATATTTTTATTTAGAAAGAAATTATTTCATCTAATTGCAAAATACTTTACAAATAAGTATGATGAATACCATATTTTTAATAAAATTTCAGAGAGAGAATCACAAGGAAAGTTTAATGACTGAGTTTGAAATTTTATTTTCTTACCTGGGAATTTAATTTTAAACCTTAATATATGAAAAAAGTAGTAAAGTAGTATTTGTGTTTTGGATTATGAAACCCCATAATGCAATTATGATGCAGAAAACTTTTTTAGCCTTTGAACAATATAATTTTGATTCATTTAATGTAAATCTATTATTTGTACAGTCCTGTCTTTGAAATTATGTGGTCTAAGCTGAAAAATGTAGCATTTCTTGTGAAATGGCTATGACGAAGGAAATATTAATGAAACGCTTCACAAAATGTGAGGCCTATTATTACTATACAAGTCAAGATACTGTGAGAGAAAATGATAATAGAAGGTCAGGCCATTTTAAGTGACTTGAGCTAGTTTACTTTAAACTTAGACATTTATATCTTATACTTAGCTCAGTATCATCAACTATGAAAATTCAGGTGAACAGATAGAAATATCACTAAATTCACCATGTAAGTGTTCTACTGACTATATTATAGGCCTTTAAAGTAATAGGAGCAATAACACATGTGTAATTGGGCAATCACATGAGTGTACATATATACACATAGCACTATTATATATGTATATACATTGTATATACATGTATACAGTTTATATATGCTGAATTATACTTATATATAAAATATGCATTTTTCTTACATGTTTAACAGTAGTTTTATGCACTTACTTTTCTTGCTTCTGTCTAGTCACCATCCAAGTGAAGCTGGGTGATGTTTTAAGCCTTCATTTGGAAATACTCACATGTTAAAAGTAAAACTGTAATTAATATTTCTGAATTTAAAAGTTCTTTCATCTTCCGTTTTGTTTCATTTTGTAGTTTAAGTCATAGGGGACAAATCTCAGTCAAATTGTAATTAAATTTTAAGTCTTCACAGTAAAGGAATTCATTTCTCATAAGTATGCAACATGTCAAATCAAAAACAAGTGCTTCTTTCTCCATTTTTCTATTTCTAGAATAAACCTTGCAGATGAAAACAATTTTAGTAGCTTTACGAATTAGACAAGACCTGTGTGATTTATCTAGATATGTAGAAAAACTGGAATTTGAAGGTAAAATATGAGAGGTAAAGAACCAGTTTAAGACATTCATTATCATAGTTTAATTATTTTAACATTAATAGTAATAGAAATGACTACTTTTAGTATACTTATATGGGTTTTGAATTGAAGAGGAAGATTTTACATATCAAGAAAGTAGGTATTTATCAGTGTTGTTAGTTGTAAAAAGACAATACTTTGACTTGCTCCTTTAATTCTGATAACATCTGCTCCTGAGAATAATATACATACCTTTGACAAAGTGTATTATTTCTTTTCTGTTATACTTATATACATAATTAGTTACATGATTTAAAAATTCTAGTACAAAGTAATACTTATATACTTACAGATATATAGCCACATGGGGATTATAATAAATTTATGGTTTGACCAAACCCTTCTAACATCTTTGAACATTGAAACATGATAATCATTACTAAAAAAGAAGGCTTTCTTCATTACCTCTCAGTAATAGAAGGGCCTAGTGTGTGAAATCTGATTATTTAAAATGCATGTTATGAGAAGAATGAATTCATAGTTCTAGCACATTAAGTTGTATCAAAACCAAACAAAATTCATCAAAAAGTGTGCTAAGGACCACATAAAAGCAAATGTGAATGCTTTGTTTCAATTAAATTGTAATGTTCTCCTGATCATGAAAGGAACCACACTACCTGTATTATCCTGTATTATTTGCTAAAATAGCTTTTGCTCTTCAGACATGTTTTACGAAGAACTTTTATTGCTAGAGTTTATTCAAATGAAGAAACACTATAATGATTTTCGGTAGCTTTACAACAAGAACAACACTTCCCTAACCAGGGGGTGACAAAGTTAACTTTGAAAAAAGATGTTGAAACAAAGCTGTTGGCTGATTGTGTGGGGGAACGGGAGGAAGTTCTCTTCTCCCTCCAGGCTTCTTGTCCCTTTCCTGCTCCTGGCAGTCCTGCTTCTACTTCTGCTTCTGACTTGGTGCCAAGATATTCTTGTGACTAACGGCTTGTTCACTGAGCTCAAAGTCAGTGCCAAGGCAAGATCAGGGATTGATGAGAGTCCTCACACTCAATGACAAAGTGCCCAGTCCACTAACTTGGTACCTAATCTAAGAAAATAATTCAGCATATTTCCCCTCATTGTGAAATTATTTATAAGTTTGATGAAAAAAAAAATCAGGACCTGTAATAAAACTAGAAAAACTTCTGGAAATCAGAAAGAATCAGCAAATGTTTTAGAAATATGAAACTCAATTTTGAAATCTCAGAGCCTTGCTTTTCCTCCTCTGAAATGGCTTTTATCTTTGCCATTGCATCTAAAATATTGGTTGAATTAACACTATCAATGGAAAACATCATATTTAAACCACTTCTTTTTATCATAATTCACACACTTTCCACATTTTTCTTTTATTCAAAGTGTAAATTTTTCAACTATTCAGATGTTATATTGCCACTTCGAATTTTAAGGTTTTTTTCCACAAAATTCTGATGAAATAATTTATTTTAAAAGAACTTTGTTTTTGTCTCTGGTAAATAATTTTATAATAAAACAAGTTTGTTGAATACATAAACCAATAACCATAGTCTATAATGGGGGGGTTCTTCTGTTTTATTCAAATTAAATATTTTAAGTCTAGCAAATAGAGTTAGAATTTTTTCTTACCTGTGCTCTTCTTCATCAGTTTTGGATCCAAAATCTGTTCCTCTATTGCTTGTTGACAGCTTCTTTGTTGATTTACATTTTTAGTAGAAAATAAAAATCAGGTGGATGTAGAAAGTTTGAATTAGATGTTCATATTAACATTTTGGTGTTTTATATTTGGAAGAGTTTAAATTCCACAGTAGGTTCATTGTATTTTTCAATATGATTCTAAATAAACTCGCCATATTCATTGGATGTCAAATGAAACTTAACAACAACTAAACCAACCAATTAAAAGAAAATGCACCAGAAATAGCAACACAACAAAAACAAAAACCAAAACAAAACATAAAACAACACTCACTTGGATAAGCAATGTATATTAAAACATTTACTTTAATTGCTGGTATAAATGAACTATGAATCATAAAGTCTTCTTTTACGCTTTTAGTTTTTTATTTAAGATTTTTTTTAAGATTTCCTTACTTAAATTTTGGGTCACTTTAACATAACTTTGTCATGAGCCCTATACCAGAATTCATTTAAGAAATACAATTACTAATATTTATTATGAAAAAGTATTTATTTAAAATTACCATAACTTATCATATAGTATATTCTAGAGTTATATTCCAGAGTCAAAAATGTAGAGGTTAAAAAGATTTTTTTATCAGGTATACTATTCTGATTTGTGTTCATGATTAGAAATTTGATAGTACAAACAATATTGAAACTGCTTTTTAATTTGGATCATATTATAGTTAACATCTTTGGTAAATACATAAATGTGAATAACAATATTACTCGAATTAATTATGGATATATGTATTATATACTTTACATATGTATTTACTAATATTTTATCAGTGAGTTTGAAAAGTACATCATTAATGCATTATTGCATAGGTAAATGTTTAAAAAACTTTAAATTTAGGGCTCAAAGTGTTATAAAATGTAGTGTGGGATGTATACATGAAGTTCTGCTAATAATGGTGTATTTGTTAAATGATCAGGGTTCGAGTTTGACACTTAATCATCTCTCATGTTAATTTAAATATGAGATTTTTCATTCATTTCTCCTAGGTTATTAAAAAATTATAAATTAGTATATAGAGAAATCATGTATCCTAACTGAAAGAAAGAAGAGTGGAGACCTTGATTCTGGGAACCTTTTCTGCAATCCACACTTTGCCCAACCTAACATCAACATGCATAGTTTCATCCTTATTTCCACTTATACAGGCATCACAGACCAATGGAAAGAAAGGCTGACAGCAGAAAATGAAGAGAAGGAAAATAATATGTAATTAGTCACTAAAAAGTCACTGAGGTAATACTGATCACAAATTGCTGCTTTTGAGAGCCATGGTTCTTAGCGAGTATCTGTAGCAGCAACTAAGTAAATAGTTTATCTTTCAGAATATGCAATTTCTTCATGTCCATGTTTTTACAAATTACTGTGGTTATTATTTTATTATCTGGAAATACACATCTCTCACGAGCCTTAAAATTTAACTTCAAATTCCCTTCAACCCTACCAATTTTTTAGTACAGAAACTAGGTCTAAATATTCTGTCTAAATACTTCTGTCCAAAATATTAATATAAGTTATCACTCTATGCAGATTTGGCTATGTTGGCATCTTTTTCCTAAGTGTATTTTCATTCTTTTTGCCTATCAGTGCCAAGAATTATGGGTTTTCAATTATACTGTAAGTACTTAAGAACACATACTGCAGCCAGTGTCTTGGACTATATGCACAGCTATGAACAATACATTTCTGATCAAACTTCTTAGTTTTTGGGGCCTACAATAGTCATATTATTACCTTTCTTTCCATGACTTCTAACACAGAGCCTTGATAACTATAGGCAGTAGATAAACACTTATGGAATAAATGAATGAAGAGAGCTTTAAAATGCATGTGGCCTGAATGTTCCTACAATAATTGACCATCCTTTGGTATGTAACTCACAGCACTGACTGAAAGGGATGCAGTCTGATTTGCAAGAGAGGTGGGAAGAAGTGAGACAGTATGGGAAATGCAGTAACTGCTTTTACTTTTCTTGAATTTCCATATTAATAATATATACATTGACCTCAAGGAAGTAAAATGGAGGAAATTGTGCACTATTAGCATGTTTCTGGGGAGCATTCAGGGGAAAAGAAAAGGCAAAAGGAAAGAAAAGGAGGAGCTATAAAATTTTGTTATCTCTTCCTCAATAGCAAACAAAGCTAGAAAGGAGCAGAGCCAGCCATACACCCATGTGGTGCAGGTGGAGATTTCTTTTCCATTTTGGAAATGTTTACAAATAAGGGCGATAATTTAGTAGGGTCTATTCATGTCTGCATTGTTATAATTGCCTAACAGATTCTACCAGTTCACTGAAAATTCTTCCAGAATGCTAATGCTGCTAACAATATTAAAACAAAAAGGAGCATATATACTACCTTCTTTGGAGAGTTGAGCAATTTCAGTACATATTTATATTCTTCTATACCATCCAAAATGTAACAGAATTTACACTTGGAATGACAAGGCATGACTAACTCTTTATTTTGGTTTTGACCCTATTTTGGCCAAAGGTGAAATACGATTGGTTATGATATCAGAATTGCAGAGATAATCATACCAATCAATATATAAAATATATTTCTCACTTGCAAGATCCAAATTTTAACACACATCTAATTACATTTTCACCTAAGTAATATGAGACCTTAAAAAGAGGAGAAAAATCATCTGTGTTCTTATTTAAGTTTCAATCTTGAAATGCTATTATGATCATATTTTCCTCTATTATGTTAAAGAATATAATAAACCAGAGTTTAACTGATGGCAGACTTTGCCCAACAAATATTTAAGGAAGATATGAGAACAAAGACATACTTTAAAAAATAAACTTTACGTATTTACTTTCAGTAAATGTCTATATGAAACTCTAAAGTGCTTTTTTTTCATTTCTGAAAGCTTGAAAGTGTAGTCCTACATTTTAGTTGTCTGAAATGTTTGACTTTGTGTTAAAATTGTTGTTGTTGGCACTTTACATTGTCCTTGACATATACATGTCATTTGAGTCCAAATCCTATTAAGGAAAATAATCCTACCCTATACCTTTATATCTTTAAATACATTCATAATATAATTTGATTGTTTTAGAACTTGTATAAAATGGATCTCAGAATGCCAAACTGATGTCAAAGCAAATGAATGGTATGTAGTCCAGTTCTAGAAAAAATAGAATAAGGTATATCTTGCTAATCAATAGAATCTATTGAAAAAAGCTAAGTCTAAGGGATGTACAGACAATAAATTCTTCATATGCAAAATAGGGTTATATAAAATTAAAATCTAAAAATATAGTCTTTTGGAATGATTTAATATAGTGGGATTTTAAAATATTTACACATGTAGTTAATGTGTAAAAATATTTTACATAAATTTTTACTATTTCCACTAATAAAAATGTTATGACAGAGTATAAAAAGGCTAATATATAAATTACAAAGGCTATGAACATAAGACATGAAGTAAGTGTCATGTTTAACCCACTTTAAAAGTTAGTAAACATATCAACTTGATTTTTTCTAAATAATATTTTGTGTAAAACATGGTGTTTGTATAGAGTGCAGAAATGATGCTGATTAATAGATTCCAGGAAAAGTTTTTTCATACCTTAAAAATGCTTACAAAGAGTAAGTTTTATTGGTACATTATAGAAAATGAACATCTAAGAAATATAAACATTTGCACTGCATATTAAAATATTAAAATGTTTTTGATTGTTATACTTTTGAAACTGCAACATGACCAGCATTCTTTGAAATACTTGAGGATCTCCTGTCACTACAGGATGCAGATTCTGCTCAGAGTAAATGTTATTTCATACAGAGTATACTCATCTTAGAAGACCATAGTGCCAAAAACAAGTGAATACTATAAGAAACAAAATTCAGCTGTGAATTTTTTAAGAACTTACAATATGGATTGAGATTTCTTAGGCCTTTTGTTATTCCCAGGTGAAGTGGTGGTTAGTTGGAAGAAGTTGGAAGAAGTAGCCTGTAAACTCATCTTTTTGTTCATGTTTCTCTGCTAAAGTTACTATGGCTTCATGAAAAGCTAAAGAGGATCGTACAGAAAACCACAGGTAATATGTATAACTCCTAAATACTGTTTCCCTTATGAAAATGGGATTAATGGTATTGGAGTTCTTCCATGTCCTAATAATTTTTTCTTTTTCTTTTTTCCAGCACTAGGGATTGAATCCAGAGTCTTAGATATGTTAGGCAAGTGCTCTAGGACTATTACACTCCCAGCCCTGTCTTAATACTAAAATGAGTAGTCCATGATCATATAGCTTGTAAGTCCTCAAAGGTTTTTCAATGATTTCAGTTCCTTACACTCTAGAAAATAGAATGAGACTAAATTTCAGAAGGATATGTTTATAACTCAGTTTTTTCTGGGTTGGAAAAGAGATAATGAAGCTGCACATTCAGAAAATGGGACCTCTACTAATGATTGACTATTCTGACATTATTCCTTTTTGAGTATACAATTCTGTAAGGCATTTAGGTCAATGTCTGCCATGTGCTAGTGTTCGATAAATGATAGGTGTTATGAGATGGTGTTTATCATTAATATCATTATCATTATCATCAGGAAGTAATTTTAATATTGTTTCAGGTTGCAAAGAAGCTTTCAGCAAAGATCCCAGAGAGTCATTCCTGTTTGGTTCCACACTTTTTCTCAGTGAAATGTTTTCAGAGACCTATACAAGAGAATGCAGGCTGGAGAAGCCAGACCTTCTTTGGAGTTCAGAAGGATATGCTTATCACACTCTCATCCTTCTCTATCCTGAGTTTGGGTTCTACCTAGGGACATTATAATACAATGGGCTTCAGTCTTAGGTGCCAAGGTGAGAGGGTTCTGTACAACTTGGGCAAAGATATAGGCATATAAAAGAACATGGAATTAAGAAAATGGCAGACATATGAGTTGGAAGGGAAAATATGAGATTAGTAAGGCTGATTGAGACCATTGTGAAAAGGACTTACATATATGCTAAGGAGTTTAAAAATTATCCCTGTAAAGAGAATATTATAAAATTTTGTAATATCAAGTTCCTTATTTGTGGGAAATCTATTCCAAGATAATAATGAAATTCTAGTGTCAAGAATTCTTGACCAACATGATTTCCAATATGCAGTTTATTCCTAACCATAGTGCTCTTCAGAGCAGTAAAAAATGATATCTTATAAGGACAAAAAATGGTGAATTTTAGAGTCACTTTTGATTTTGATAGAAATATTTTTAGTAGATATTTACTCTGAAAATGTCCCAGAGATGCTATAAAGTATCAATTATTATGTGTCTTATTTCTTGGGTTCTTCAAGTCAGAATGAGAAGACTAAAGTACCAGAAATGAGAGGTTGTCCTTCATTTCCTTTTCAGGAAAGGTAAAATATTTTAGATGCCATGCTATGTTTAGAGAAAACTAACAATTTCATTGTTGTTGAATTAAAAAAGTTGAGCATCTGCAAGATAAGAAGGTGCAGCATGTATTCATGATTCTCTGTGTTTTGCATAACCAAAGACCCAGACTTGTTTGTTTTGCATGACCCAGACTTTGTCAATTACCTGATTTTACAGGTGTCAGCATGTACATAGCCTTTATGTCAATGGTCAGCTATCTATTATGATTGGAGTTGTGTATTATGGCAGATTCATTATCTTCTTTGACTATCAAAGAATGACAATAAGGCAGCTTCAATGTTATGTTAGTTGTGAAAACAAGAAGTAATTATATACAAATTAATATATTAAAATTGGCTATTCGTGACATGGAAGGTGGGTGCATACCGATTAGATGGAAATCAAACAAATGAGCAAACACTCCTTCAAATTAGGACAAATCTGCCATTTCTATTCATATTTTCCCGGTTGCTGGCATTATTGGGCATGATATACCTTATCTAGAATTATTTCATTGTGCAGACAAAGGTCCTGTTACACAGAGTTTTCAATACATTGTTGGTGAGTGGTACTGGAAATACTGAAATGACTTCATTCACCCTTTTGTTTATGGTCTTATATTAAATGTTATCTCTTTTACGGGGTCTTATAAATATTTTAATCTATTTGATCTGCTTATATTTTATTCCTCTGATAAAATCCACATGCTAAGCAGTAAATAATAATAATTACATTTCAAGGCAATCAGAAACAAGACATTTTATGAAGAAAATGAATGTTTTTGTTCAGAAGCAGCACAGCAGAATCCAGACATGAATTGCATTAGTAGATTTTGTCTTTTAACTGCAGCCTTTTGGGATAGATGGAATGGCAATGAAAGTAAGTGATGAGTAGAAGTGTGGGTATTTTAAAACATCCCCACTCCTTCCTCATTCACAGGGTAACTTAGTTTTGCTGGTGTCTTCCGAAGTAATGCTCAACTCTGTTTTCCAGTGCAGACAAAGACAACCAGTGCTGAGTGGAGGATCTGCTTTGTACGTAATCTAAGAATTTCTAGAATAGAAAGGGGAGAGGGGAATGCCAACAATGAGTGTGACCTTTTATTATAATAAGTTAAAGTTTTATTTGGAAGTGGTTTACAAAAATTGCTGCAAAATCTATTGGGAATTCTAATGCATTCATTACCAATATCCCTCCAATATTAGCATTTTACATAATACAGGACATTTACCAATATCATGAAATTAACATACAACTTAATTTATTCACATTTCACCAATTGTTCTACAAATATCCTTTGAGTGACTGCTTTAGTCAGCTTTTTCACTGTTGCCACTAAAAGACCTGACTAGAACAACTGTAGAGGAGGAAAAGTTCATCTGGCTCATGGTTTCAGAGGTCTTGATCCATAGACAACTGATTCCATTCCATAGGGCTTGAGGTGAGGCAGAATATCATGGGGGAAGAGAGTGTGGTAGAGGAAAGTAGCTCACATGATGATCAAGCAGCAGAGAGAGAGAGAGAGAGAGAGAGAGAGAGAGACTCCACTCACCAAATACAAAATATATACCCTAGAGGCACATCCCCAATGACCCACCTCCTCCAGTCACACCCTACCCACCTTCAGTTACCCTCAGTTAATCCCACCAGAGGCAAACCTCTGATTGGATTAAGGCTCTGATAACCTAATCATTTCTCCTGTATACCTTCTTGCATTGTTTCACACATCAGTTTTTGTGGGACACCTAATATTGAAACCATAACACTGACCTAGAATTAGATTCAGGCACATACATTACATTGAGGTTTCATGTATGTGCCTTCAAAAAGATATCTTTAGAAATTCTCTGGTTAACTTTCTATAGGCTTGTTCCTTAAACTAAGAGAATTAATTTTGAAGGCATAATTTTGAATGACTTTAGCATTGCTGTCTGTGATTCTTAGTTATACAAGTCCTGTTTCTGCATCAATAGTTTCCTCCATATTTATTAAAAGTTCTGTTTCTGTACCAGTATTTCCTCCCATGTTTATCTCTTCTGTTTTCTAGTGAAACATTCAAAATCAGCCCTCAGCAAGGACCTTCTGAAATGCTGAAGAACATACCAGCCTTCATGCTTCAGCTCCTGGTTCAGAGCTCATTTTTATTTCAGTGTGCCTTAACCCCAAATCAATTCTTAAGTGTACAGAACAGTAAGGTCTGGAAAGTTTTTGAAGGAAAGGATTAACCACAAGTCTGCACTTAAAAGTACTTAAGTGGAGAATAACTTAGTGGCACAGTTATAATTATTCAGACTATTGCAATTTCTTAAAAGAATTCTGGATTTAGAAAGATGTTGGCATGTTCAAACAATCACATCTGAAATTATTAAGCACTTCTTTAGCAAGAAAAAAAGCACCTTATATCATCATGATTTATGATATCCATCATGCATATTTTATGGAAATAAATTCCAGCTCCTCATACTTGGTCCTACTGTCATTTTTGCCTCTGCATTGGTTCACAAGTATTATATTCATGCATCTCTTTATGATTATTTGGAGAGATCCTGATTACATTGCTGTGACAGTATGGCTTAGATGATAGTGGTTTTATGGCCTGGAATCAGGTTCTTCCAGAATGTTCTACATTGCTATCACTGCTTTCAGAATTCTGCACATATTCTATAAATTTCAATACATAATTATTCACCTCTAGAAAATTCATATAAGTTAGTGATATCATACTGCTTAGAAAGTAGAAAGAGAAGATGGTAAGCTCTTGAAGTAAAATTCACGTATAATGGAAAGTCAGCCATCTTCAGAGTAACCAATTCAGTTATTTCTGTTGAGGAGTTTCTTATATAATCATATTTGGTCACAGTGATTTAGGTATAGAGTCAGAGACCAATGGCAGGAGCAAGATAGCCTATTGATTCTATATCCTACATTTACTTCTGGAATTGTTTCTCTCTACCTCTAAGAAGTTACTATTTGAGTCATCACAATTTATTCCTGAACCACAACAAAGTTAATCATTATGCATGATGAATATCATAAACCATGATGATATGAGATGCTTTTTTCTTGAACTGACCCCCATAAACACCTTTTCCATAGAAGCCAAAGTGATGACTTTAAATTGCAAATCTATTAAGTTTCTTTCCTATTGAAAAACCATTCAAGAACTCCTCAAGGTCCTTCTTGAAAATTGCAAAATCTGTAATATAGACAAGAACATCCTGCATGACAGCACCAACCTCCTGCTCATCATTTATCAATGCAACCCACTCAAGGCTGCAGCATACCTTTAAAATAAAAGGCATGAGCACAATCTGACATAAGTAGGAATATAGAGTTCAGTAAGATATCTTCGAGTATATAGGACAGAAACTGGTGTCAAAAGCAAGGTATAGAGCCAGAGGAAGTTCAGTACAACTGAAGAGGGTTTCTGAGAAAATTATCATCCACATTCACTGTCATTCATGGTAGTAGGTACCAGCAGTTACACACTGTGCCTGCTGAGCCTGAACTTAAAGCATAGCATACATCAGAGACACCAAGATCTCAACATAAATGTCACATCATAGCAAATCTCAAATAATACTGTTTATCAGTTTTCCAAAACAAAACACCTGAGATGATCCCTTTATAAAGAGTTATTTTAACTCATAGTTTTGTAGGTTCAATCCATGCTTTGTTGGTCCCACCACTTTGGGATTCTGGTGAGGTAGCTAGCACAGCATAACAGAAGCTTGTGGTGCAGCAGAACTGCTCACTCCATTAACAGGAAGAAAAAAAGATTGAGGAGTGGCCATGGTCCCAGAGTCCTCTTCAAGGGTATGTGCTCAGAGTCCTAAAGACATTCTACTAGGCCCAACCTCCTAAAGGTTCCACAACCTCCCAGTAAACACCCTATGGAGCAAGCCTTTGAGAAAGGGGCTTGCTGGGAGACATTTAGCACCACCTATAAGTCCAGACAAGATGGTCAACTTAAAAACTGTTTGACTTCTCTAGGGAAGCAGGACAGTATGGAGTGTGTTGATTAAGAGATGAGCTCTGGAGTTAAACACCAGTAACAAATCCCAGAACTCCTCTTACTAGCTGTGAAACTTTGGGCAAGTGACTAAACATACTTAACTTTAGTTTTTCTTTTTGTAAAACAGGAAGAATAATGATACCAATTTATAAGAATTAAGTGAAAATACAGCAGTGTTTATTTGGCAACTGTAATAACAATGCCCTAAAGGTAGTGAACTACTATGTACTAAGCGTTTACAAGAAGAGGGAGGGGGGATAAGAAGGAAGTGAAATCTGAGATTAATGAGACTTAAATAGTGTCAGGCAGGCCTTTTTTAAACAAGTACTTAGAATTAAATCCAGTCCTCCCTCCTACTCTACCACTCCAATACATTTTTTTGTTTGTTTTGTTTTTTATTTTGGGACAAGTTCTCAAAATTGCCCAAACTGGTCTCAAATTCTTGATCCTCCTGCCTTAATCTCCTAAGTAGCTAGAATTACCAGTATGTGCCACCATGCACAGCTGCATTTATTATTTAATAAGGGAGATTTCCTGTTTTTTTTTTTTTTTTTTTTTATTAAACAGCAGCCTATACCGTTACTGTTTGCATATGAGAAATTCTGTTAGCAAGTATGTTTCATAATACAGAAAGAAAGAAGGGTGAAGTACAGAAATTAACTTGTTTGAAACTGGGTAATTTACTTAGCCTTTTAAAAACTTATTTTGGTAAAATTCAATTAATAAAACTTGGTAGAAGATGATTAGAAAGTGAATTAGAAATATGAAAAGTGAATATCCTTACTAAAATTCCTGTCTAAGCGTATTATTTTCTATCAGTGTGAAGACTTGATGTAAAGACTCTCTCCCCAAATGAAAGTGATTTGTGGGTTTGAATTTACTTATGTGTATAATTGAGTCAAGATGCTTGCCTACTTTGAAAGATTCTGAGCAATGATTATATGAAAAGTTTAAGGTTTCAAAAATAGAAACAGCTCCAGAGGACAGACAAGAAACATTGTGATAGAAAGTAAAAGGTAGTTCAGTTCTTATACCCTCTTTTACATATATTCCAGGCAAGTGTTATGGCTTGAATCTGGAGTGTAATTCAAAGGTTCATGTGTTAATAGTTTAGTCTCCAGTGTTTAGAGGTGTGTCTTTTGGGAGAGAGTGAACCATGACAGCTCTAACCTCATTAGTGGACTAATCCATTGCTAGCTGTATAGGCTCCTGGGAGAGGGTGGAGACTGGGATGTGGGATCTGGTTGACCTGAGAGAGTCTAGGCAGCTTTCCTGATCCATGGGGGATTCAGCTTTCATAATAAATCCAAGGCTTCTGCTATCTCTTATTGATTTCCATGAGGAACAAATGGACTCCTTACAACTTGGGTGTGGATGTTATCTCACAAGACTCAGACAAATTAGCAACTGGTGTGAAGAGAAATTGCTTTGCAGTTTCTTATTATGATCTGAGATTATACCTTCTAACCTCACTATAGACATTTATGTTCTAAAAGTTTTTTCAATACCAAATAATCACATTTTAAATTTAAATTGGTTAAATTTGATATGCTAGGTTACATTGAAATTTTTGCAAAATCTGTCCTTATTTTATTTTTAATGTTTAAAGACAAAAGATGTTTAAAGACAAGATTTTGCCTATCATAGAAGGTCATTCTCCTTACCCTCAAACAAATTCTAAGCAAAAATGAATTATCATGTCATAGGAAATTGTATGGCAAAGTTAGAAGGAAGAGATATTACATGTCTTCATAAAAATAAAAATGAAAACATACTGATGCCCCTTTCTTATTTCAGCAAGATAACAACAACTAATGGATGTTCTTGTCTTCTTTATAAAACATATTTGTGATATCTTGTTGTTCAGAAGGTCATATTCAGAGTTTAGTTTCACAAATTCTATTCCTGTTACTTAAAATGCTGTTTCAAAGGTTTATAGGAAAGCAAAAATACATTTTTAACCTATATACCCACTAATGTCCCACTTAAAGGAAAAAAAAAAACCACAATTTTGTTATGATTAAAATCTATGTATACTATTAATCTTCATAATAGGAACTTCACTAAACCTTCAAATAGAATAGCATATGCCTAGCAGTGGGCTACATCCACAATCCTTAAAATCAAAGTTTTAAAGGAATCTTCAGTAAATTGTTCAGTTTAGTAGAGCAAAGTTTTGGTATTATGGCTTCTTTTTTTTTATAAATTATTTATTTTGATTCATTGTAAACAAATGGGGTACAACTGTTGTTTCTCTGGTAGTACATGAAGTAGAGTCACACCATTTGTGTAATCATACATGTACCTAGGGTAATGATGTTTGTCTCATTCTGTTATTTTTCCTTCCCCCCACCCTTCCCACCCCTCTTTTTCCTCTGTACAATCCATCATTACTCCATTCTTGCCTCCCTCTCACCCCTTGTTATGTATCATCATCCACTTATCAGAGAGATCATTCCACCTTTGGTTTTATGGGATTGACTTATGTCACTTAGCATGATATTCTCCAGTGGCATCCATTTACCTGCAAATGCCACAATTTTATTCTTCTTTGGCTGAGTAATATTCTATTGTATATATACATACCACAGTTTCTTTATCCATTCATCAATCGAAGGGCATATAGGTTGGTTCCACAATCTAGTTATTGTGAATTGAGCTGCTATAAACATTGATACAGCTGTGTCACTATAGTATGGTGATTTTAAGACCTTTGGGTATAGGCCAAGGAGTGGGATACCTGGGTCGAATGGTGGCTCCATTTCAAGATTTTTAAGGAATCTCTATACTGCTTCCCAGAGAGGCTGCACCAAATTTCAAACCCACCAGCAATGTATGAGTGTACCTTTTCTCCCACATCCTCGCCAACACCTATTGTTGCTTTTATTCTTGATAATAAATATTCTAATTGGAGTGAGATGAAATCTTAGGGTAGTTTTGGTTTGCATTTCTCTTATTACTAGAGATTTTGAACATTTTTTCATATATCTATTAATTACTTGTAGACCTTCTTCTGTGAAGTGTCTGGTCATTTCCTTAGCCCATTTGTTGATTGGGTTATTTGTATTCGTGGTGTAAAGTCTTTTGAGTTCTTTATAGATTCTGGAGATTAGTGCTCTATCTGAAGTGTATGTGGAAAAGATTTTCTCCCACTCTGTAGGCTCTCTCTTCACATTGCTGACTGTTTCCTTTGCTGAGAAAAAACTTTTTAGTTTGAATCTGTCCCTGATTTTATTTCTTGTGCTGTGGGAGTCTTGTTAAGGAAGTCTGGTCCTAAGCTGACATGATGAAAATTTGGACCTTTTTTTCTTCTATAAGATGCAGGGTCTCTGGTCTGATTCTGAGGTTTGATCCATTTTGAGTTGAGTTTTCTGCAGGGTGAGAGATAGGGGTTTAGTTTCATTCTGCTGCATATGGATTTCCAGTTTTCCCAGCACCATTTGTTGAAGAGGCTATCTTTTCTCCATTGCATCTTTTTGGCACCTTTGTCTAGTATGAGAAAACTTTATTTATGTGGATTTGTCTCTGTGTCCTTTGTTCTGTATTATTGATCTACCTGTCTATTTTGGTTCAATACCATACCATTTTTGTTACTATTGCTCTGTGATATAGTTGAAGATCTGTTATTGTGATATCCCCTGCTTCACTCTTCCTGCTAAGGAATGCTTTAGCTATTTTGGGTTTCTTATTCTTCCAGATGAATTTCGTGATTGCTTGCTCTGTTTCTATGAGGTGCATCATTAGAATTGTAATTGGAATTGCTTTGAATTTGCATATCACTTTAGGTAGTATTGCTATTTTGATGATATTAATTCTGCCCATCCAAGAATATGGGAGATCTTTCCATCTTCTAAGATTTTCTTTAATTTCTTTCTTTAGTATTCTGTAGTTCTCATTGTAGAGATCTTTCACCTCTTTTGTTAGATTTATTCCCAAGTTTTTTTTTTTTTTTGAGGTTATTGTGAATGGGGTAGTTTTTCTAAATTCTCTTCCTGAGGATTCATCACTTATGATAAAAATGCATTAGATTTATGAGTGTTGATTTTATATCCTGTTACTTTACTGAATTCATTTATGAGTTCTAGATGTTTTCTGGTGGAATTTGTCAGGTTCTCTAAATATAGAATCATATCATTAGCAAATGGGATAGTTTGAGGTCTTATTTTTCTATTCATATCCCTTTAATTTCTTTGGTCTGTGTAATTGCTCTGACTAGTGTTTCAAGGATGATGTTGAATAGAAGTTGTGAAAGAGGGCATCCATGCCTTGTTCCAGTTCTTAGGGGGAATGCTTTCAGTTTTTCTCCACTTAGAATGATGTTGGTCAAGGGCTTAGTATAAATAGTCTTTATAATGTTGAGGTATGTTCCTACTTTCCCTATTTTTTGTAGGGTTTTGAGCATGAAGGGGTGCTGTATTTTATCAAATACTTTTTCTGCATCTATTGAAATAATCACGTGATTCTTAACTTTAAGTCTGTTGATATGGTGAATTACATTTATTGATTTCTGGATGCTGAACCAACCTTGCATTCCTGGGATAAAACCCACTTGATCATGGTGCACTATCTTTTTAATGTTTTTGTGTGTGATTAGCTAAAATTCCGATAAGAATTTTTACATCTGTGTTTGTTAAGGATATTGGTCTGAAATTTCTTTCCTTGACATGTCTCTGTCTGGTTTAGGTATTATGGTGATATTAACTTCATAGAATGAGTTTGGAAGGGTCCCCTCCTCTTGTATTTCATGGAATACTTTGAGGAGTGTTGGAATAAGCTCTTTGAAGGTCTTGCAGAACTCCACTGAGAATCCATCTGGTCTCAGACTTTTTTTATTGGTAGGCTTTTGATGACTTCTATTTCATTGCTTGAAATTGATCTATTTAAATTGTGTATGTCCTCCTGATTCAGTTTGGGTGGATCATATGTCTCTAGAAACCTGTTAATGTCTTTGAGCTTTTCTATTTTGTTGGAGTACAGATTTTCAAAATAGCATCTAATTATGTTTTGTATTTCAATAGTGTCTGATGTGATATTTCCTTTTAATCCTGAATTTTAGTAATTTGAGTTTTCTTTCTCTTTTCTTTGTTATTATGTCTAAGGGTTTATCAATTTTGTTTATTTTTTCAAAGAACCAACATTTTATTTGTCATTTTTTAAAATTGTTTCTTTTGTTTCAATTTCATTGATTTCAGCTCTCATTTTAACTATTTCCTGTCTTCTACTTTTGATGTTCATCTGTTCTTATTTATCTAGGGCTTTGAGATGTAATGTTATGTCATTTGTTTGTTGACTTTCTCTTCTTTCATTGAATGCAGTGAATTTTCCTCTTAAGACTACTTTCATATTGTCCCAGAGATTTTGATATGTTGTACCTTTGTTCTCATTTACCTCTAAGAATTCCTGCCCCCATGTCTTCAGTTAGCCATGCATCATTCAATTGCTTATTATTTAATCTCCACGTGTTGGAGTAGTTTCTGTTTTTTATTTTGTCATGTATTTCTAATTTCGTTCCATTATGATGTGATAGAATACAAGTTAGTATATCTTTTCGTATTTGCTAAGAGTTGCTTTGTGGCATAACATATGGTCTATTTTAGAGAAGAATCCATGTGCTGCTGAGAAGAAAGTGTATTTGCTCATTGATGGATGGAATATTCTATATATGTCTGTTAAGTCTAAATTGTTGATTGTGTTATTGAGATCTATGGCTTATTTGTTAAATTTCTTTTTAATTATTTATTTATTTATTTATTTATTATTGCAAACAAATGGGATACATGTTGTTTCTCTGTTTGTACATGGCGTAAAGGCATACTATTTGTGTAATCATAAATTTACATAGGGTAATGTTGTTTGATTCATTCTGTTATTTTATCCCCTTCCCCCCACCCCTCCCACCCCTCTTTTCACTATATACAGTCCTTCCTTCCTCCATTCTTGCCCCCCTCCCTAACCCTAACTCTAACCCTAACACTAACCCCTCCCACCCCCCATTATGTGTCATCATCCACTTATTATGGATATCATTCGTCCATTGGTTTTTTGAGATTGACTTATCTCACTTAGCATGATATTCACCAGTTTCATCCATTTGCCTGCAAATGCCATAATTTTATTATTCTTTATGGCTGAGTAATATTCCATTGTATATATATACCACATTTTCTTTATCCATTCATCAACTGAAGGGCATCTAGGTTGGTTCCACAATCTGGCTATTGTGAACTGAGCAGCTATGAACATTGATGTGGCTGTATCTCTGTAATATGCTGATTTTAAGTTCTTTGGGTATAGGCCAAGGAGTGAGATAGCTGGGTCAAATGGTGGTTCCATTCCAAGTTTTCTAAGGAGTCTCCACACTGCTTTCCAGAGTGGCTGCACTAATTTGCAGCCCCACCAGCAATGTAAGAGTGTACCTTTCTCCCCACATCCTCGCCAACACCTATTTTTGCTTGTATTCTTGATAATCGCCATTCTAATTGGGATGAGATGGAATCTTAGGGTGGTTTTGATTTGCATTTCTCTTACTACTAGAGATGTTGAACATTTTTCCATATGTTTGTTGATTGCTTGTAGATCTTCTTCTGTGAAGTGTCTATTCATTTCCTTAGCCCATTTGTCAATTGGATTATTTGCATTCTTAGTGTAGAGTTTTTTGAGTTCTTTATAGATTCTGGAGATTAGCGCTCTATCTGAAGTATGATTGGCAAAGATTTTCTCCCACTCTGTAGGTTCGTTCTTCGCATTGCTGATAGTTTCCTTTGCTGAGAGAAAACTTTTTAGTTTGAATCTATCCCAGTTATTAATTCTTGCTTTTATTTCTTGTGCTATGGGAGTCCTGTTGAGGAAGTCTGGTCCTAAGCCGACATGTTGAAGCTCTGGACCTACTTTTTCTTCTATAAGATGCAAGGTCTCTGGTCTGATTCCGAGATCCTTAATCCATTTTGAGTTTAGTTTCATGCATGGTGAGAGATATGGGTTTAGTTTCATTCTGTTGCATATGGATTTCCAATTCTCCCAGCACCATTTGTTGAAGAGGCTATCTTTTCTCCATTGCATATTTTTGGCCCCTTTGTCTAGTATGAGAAAATTGTATTTATTTGGGTTTGTGTCCGTGTCCTCTATTCTGTACCATTGATCCACCTTTCTATTTTGGTACCAATACCATGCCGTTTTTGTTACTATTGCTTTGTAGTAGAGTTGAAGATCTGGTATTGCGATACCCCCTGCTTCACTCTTTCTGCCAAGGATTGCTTTAGCTATTCTGGGTTTTTTATTCTTCCAGATGAATTTCATAATTGCTTGCTCTATTTCTGTAAGGTACATCATTGGGATTTTAATTGGAATTGCATTGAATCTGTATAGCACTTTTGGTAGTATGGCCATTTTGACAATATTAATTCTTCCTATCCAAGAACATGGGAGATCTTTCCATCTTCAAAGGTCTTCTTTAATTTCTTTCTTTAGTGTTCTGTAGTTCTCATTGTAGAGGTCTTTCACCTCTTTTGTGAGATTGATTCCCAAGTATTTAATTTTTTGCGAAGCTATTGTGAATGGGGTAGTTTTCCTGATTTCTCTTTCTGAAGATTCATCGCTTATGTATAAAAATGCCTTAGATTTATGTGCATTGATCTTATATCCCGCTACTTTACTGAATTCACTTATGAGATCTAAAAGTTTTCTGGTGGAATTTCCTGGTTCCTCTAAGTATACAATCATATCATCAGCAAATAGGGATAGTTTGAGTTCTTCTTTTCCTATTCGTATCCCTTTAATTTCTTTGGTCTGTCTAATTGCTCTGGCTAGAGTTTCAAGGACGATATTGAATAGAAGTGGTGAAAGAAGGCATCCCTGCCTTGTTCCAGTTTTTAGAGGGAATGCTTTCAGTTTTTCACCATTTAGAATGATATTAGCCATGGGCTTAGCGTAGATGGCCTTTACAATGTTAAGGAATATTCCCACTATCCCTATTTTTTCTAGTGTTTTGAGCATGAAGGGGTGTTGTATTTTATCAAATGCTTTTTCTGCATCTATGGAAATAATCATGTGATTCTTGACTTTAAGTCTATTGATATGGTAAATGACATTTATTGATTTCCTGATGTTGAACCAACCTTGCATCCCTGGGATGAAACCCACTTGATCATGGTGCACTATCTTTTTAATATGTTTTTGTATGCGATTTGCTAAAATTTTGTTGAGAATTTTTGCATCGATGTTCATTAAGGATATTGGTGTGAAATTTTCTTTCCTCAATGTGTCTCTGTCTGGTTTAGGTATCAGGGTAATATTGGCTTCATAGAATGATTTTGGGAGGGTTCCCTCCTCTTCTATTTTATGGAATACTTTGAGAAGTATTGGATTGAGCTCTTCTTCAAAGATTTTTTGGAACTGGGTTGAGAACCCATCTGGTCCTGGACTTTTCTTTGTTGGTAGGCTATTGATGACTTCTTCTATTTCATTACTTGAAATTGGTCTATTTAAATTGTGTGTATCCTCCTCTCTCAGTTTAGGCAATTCATATGTCTCTAGAAACCTGTTGATGTCTTCAAAATTTTCTATTTTGTTGGAGTATAGATTTTCAAAATAGCTTCTAATTATGTTTTGTATTTCAGTCGTGTCTGTTGTGATATTTCCTTGTTCTTTTCGAATTTTAGTGATTTGGGTTTTCTCTCGTCTTCTCTTTGTTAGTGTGGCTAAAGGTTTATCAATTTTGTTTATTTTTTCGAAGAACCAACTATTTATTTTGTCAATTTTTTGTATTGTTTCTTTTGTTTCAATTTCGTTGATTTCAGCTCTGAGTTTAACTATTTCCTGTCTTCTATTACTTTTGGTGTTGGTCTATTCTTCCTTTTTTAGGGCTTTGAGCTGTAGTGTTAGGTCGTTTATTTTTTGAGCTTACTTCTTTTATTAAATGCGCTCCATGAAATAAATCTTCCTCTAAGTACTGCTTTCATAGTGTCCCAGAGATTTTGATATGATGTTTCTTTGTTCTCACTTACCTCTAAGAATTTTTTAATTTCCTTCCTAATATCTTCTGTTATCCATTCATCATATAATAGCATATTGTTTAATCTCCAGGTGTTGGAGTAGTTTCTGTTTTTTACTCTGTCATTTATTTCTAACTTCAATCCATTATGATCTGATAGAATACAAGGTAGTGTCTCTATCTTCTTGTATTTGCTGACATTAGCTTTGTGGCATAATATATGGTCTATTTTAGAGAAGTATCCATGTGCTGCTGAGAATAAAGTGTATTCGCTCTTGGTTGGATGGTATATTCTATAAATGTCTGTTAAGTCTAAATTATTAATTGTGTTATTTAGATCTATGGTTTCTTTGTTCAATTTTTGTTTGGAAGATCTGTCCAGTGGTGAGAGAGGCATGTTAAAATCACCTAGTATTATTGTGTTACGGTCTATTTGGTTTCTAAAATTGAGAAGGATTTGTTTAACATACATGGATGAGCCACTGTTTGGGGCATAGATGTTTATGATTGTTATATCTTGCTGATTTATGCTTCCCTTAAGCAGTATGAAATGTCCTTCTTTATCCCTTTTGACTAACATTGGCTTGAAGTCCACATTATCTGAAATGAGGATGGATACTCCAGCTTTTTTGCTGAGTCCATGTGCATGGTATGTTTTTCCCCATCGTTTCACCTTTAGTGTATGGGTATCTCTTTCTATGAGGTGAGTCTCTTGCAGGCAACATATTGTTGGATCTTTCTTTTTAATCCAATCTGCCAGTCTATGTCTTTTGATTGATGAATTCAGGCCATTAACATTCAGGGTTATTATTGAGATATGATTTGTATTCCTGGTCATTTGGTTCATTTTTAAAATTTTATTTATTTATTTATTTATTTATTTTTTGACACATCTTGGTTCCTCCTTTATTTGACAGTTCCTTTAGGGTAATTCCTCTCTTTGCTGATATGCTTCTTTGTTTTTTATCTCTTCTTCATGGAATATTTTGCTGAGAATGTTCTGTAATGCTGTCTTTCTTTTTGTAAATTCTTTTAGCTTTTGTTTATCATGGAATGATTTTATTTCATCGTCAAATCTGAAGGTAAGTTTTGCTGGGTATAAGATTCTTGGTTGGCATCCATTTTCTTTCAGAGCTTGAAAAATGTTGTTACAGGCCCTTCTAGCTTTTAGGGTCTGGATTGAAAAATCTGCTGATATTCTTATTGGGTTCCCCCTGAATGTAATTTGGTTCTTTTCTCTCACAGCCTTTAAAATTCTATCTTTATTTTGTATGTTCAGTATTTTCATTATAATGTGCCTTGGTGTGGGTCTGTTATAATTTTGTGTATTTGGAGTTCTATAAGCCTCTTGGACTTGATTTTCCATTTCATTCTTCAGATTTGGGAAATTTTCTGATATTATTTCTTCAAATAGATTGTTCATTCCTTTGGTTTGTTTCTCTAAACCTTCCTCAATCCCAATAATTCTCAAATTTGGCCTTTTCATGATATCCCATCTTTCTTGGAGATTCTGTTCATGATTTCTTACCATCTTCTCTGTTTGTTCAACTTTGCTTTCAAGATTAAATATTTTGTCTTCAATATCTGAAGTTCTGTCTTCCAGGTGTTCTATCCTATTGGTTGTGCTTTCTATGGAGTTCTTAATTTGGTTTATTGTTTCCTTCATTTCAAGGATTTCTGTTTGGTTTTTTTTCAATATCTCTAACTCTTTATTGAAATGATCTTTTGCTTCCTGTATTTGCTGTTTTAACTGTCGATTGGTGCTATCATTCAATGCCTGCATTTGCTCTTTCATCTCATCATTCAATGCCTGCATTTGCTCTTTAATCTCATCGTTTGCTTCCCTAATCATTTTAATTATGTACATTTTGAACTCCCTTTCTGTCATGTCTTCTGCCATGCTGTCGTTGGATTTTATTGATGTAACATCTAGATTTGTTTGGGGCATTTTCTTCCCTTGTTTTCTCATAATGTTCAGGAATCAGTGGGTCATTAAGATATTGCAGATTTCTTCTATCGACTTATAATGTCCCTGAAGATTGCTAGTATATCCCCTCTTATCCTTCAGTAGCCTGAAGTCTTGGAGGTAGTTGATAATGCGGAGCTCCATGAAGAAGCTGCCTCTCTAGGGGTGGTGACCCTCAGGTGGCGTATATTCCCTGCTAGTAGGCAGAGGTGCCTCCACTTGTTGACCAATGGTCATCCAACGGGGAACTAGGCTGCGGGCTGAGGCAAGTCCTGTTTGTGCCTGTGTCTCTGGTTTTACCGTCCCTGTGGGAAAACCTCACCTGGCAGGGAAGACTCACTCGGTGGGGACGTCTTGCTGATCAGTTCCCCTCCTAGAGGTTCCCCTCAATCTACAACTACCGCCTGGGCTGGGCTGTCTTCCTCTGCAACGTTCCCAGGGGCCCGGACCTACCTCCTGGGCCTGGGAGCCTCACCCTTCGCAGGCGAGTCTCCTTAGGCTGCCTCCCACAGAGAATCTGCCCGCAGTCCTGGAAACTTCGCTCCGCCCCTAGGCGTGTCTCTGTGCGACTCTTCCAGCAAGAAGTCACCTAGCTCCTGGGACCCTGCTCTGCACCTAATCGCCTGGCTATGCAGCCCCTCCTCTGAGCCGCCACCTGGAGCCCCGTACAATAGCTCCGATATCCAGAGACCCACCACACACCTCCTCCTCCAGATAGCGGCCTGGTTTCTGACGCAGTCACTAGGAGTCCAAGCAACTCACTTCACGTCTCCTCCTCCCGCCAACCGCCCGTAGCCCTAGGCAGTCACTCCAAGTCCAAGTGACCCGCCCTGTTACTCCTCCTCCTCCTCGGGGTAGCCCCCCGGGTGTTCAGGAGCGGTGACTCTGAGACCAAGTGACCCACCACGCTCCTCCTCCAGGCAGGCCACCGGTGTTCAGGAGTGGTTGCTTTTAGTCCAATCAACTCACCACTCGCCTCCTCCTCTGGCAACCGCCTGTGGCTCTGATGCAGTCACTCCTAGACCAAGCGACCCACCGCACTTCTCCTCTTCCTCTGGGCAAACCCCCGGTGTTCTGGAGTGGTCGTTCTGAGTTCAAACAGCTTGCCAGGCAGCTCCTCCTCTGGCAACTGCCTGTGGCTCTGATGCAGTCACTCCTAGACCAAGTGACCCGCTGCGCTCCTCCTCCAGGCAGGCCACTGGTGTTCAGGAGCAGTCGCTTTTAGTCCAATCAACTCACCACTCGCCTCCTCCTCTGGCAACCGCCTGTGGCTCTGATGCAGTCTCTCCTAGACCAAGCAACCCCCTGCGCTTCTCCTCTTCCTCCGGGCAACCCCCCGGTGTTCAGAAGCGGTCGTTCTGGGTCTAAATAGCTCGCCACGCAGCTCCTCCTCAGGCAGCCCCCCGGAGCCCCAGTTGTTGCTTTGAGTCCAAGCGCTGTGCTGAGCCGCCTCCTCTACGATGATCCCAGTTGTCCGTGTTCACCGCTCCAGTGGGGGGAGGGGCGTCTCGCCGGGCAACTCTACCTCACAAAGTTCCCTGCATTCCGGGGCTACCGCCCCATCTGGGATGCCTCCCCAATGGGAGAGACTCACCCAGCGGCTTTGAGTTGGTCCCAAGTCTCTCACTATCTCCTCTTTTGAATCTTGCATCCTGGAGCAACGTGAAATGCAGCCGCCCCCTAGTCCGCCATCTTGAAACTCCCTCTTTGTTCAATTTTTGTTTGGAAGATCTGTCCAGTCATGAGAGAGATGTGTTAAAGTCATCTAGTATTATTGTGTTGTGTTTATTTGATTTCTGGAACTGAGAAGGATTTGTTTGATGTACATGGATGAGCCATTGTTTGGGAAATAAATATTTTTGATTGTTATGTCTTGCTGATTTACGCTTCCCTTAAGCAGTATGAAATGTTCTTCTTTATCCTTTCTAACTAATTTTGCCTTGAAGTTTGCTTTATTTGATATGAGGATGGATACCCCTGCTTTTTTACTGAGTCCATGTGCATTTTATGTTTATCCCCATCCTTTCACCTTTAGTGTGTGAGTATCTTTTTCTATGAGATGATCTCTTGAAGGAAGCATATTATTGGGTCTTTCTTTTAAATCCAATCTGCCAGTCTGTGTCTTTTGATTGTTGAGTTCAGGCCATTAACATCAAGGGTTATTATTGAGATATGATTTGTATTCCCGGTCATTTTGACTTATTTTAACTTGACTAGATTTCTCCTTTATTTGGCTATTCCGTTAGGGCAGTTCCTCCCTTTGCTCACTTACATCATTGGTTTTCATTTCTTCCTCATGGAATATTTTGCTGAGACTGTTCTGTAGTGGTGGCTTTCTATTTGTAAATTCTTTTAGCTTTTGTTATCAAGGAAGGATTTTATTTCTTTGTCAAATCTGAAGGTAAATTTTCCTGGGTATAAGATTCTTGGTTGGCTTCCATTTTCTTTCAGAAAAATGCTGTTCTAGGCCCTTCTAGCTTTTTAGGGTCTGAGTTGAGAAATCTACTGATATCCGTATTGGTTTCCCCCTGAATGTAATTTGATTTTTTTTTTTCTCACAACCTTTAACATTCTGTCTTTATTTTGTATGTTAGATATTTTCATTATAATGTGCCTTGGTGTGAATCTGTTGGAATTTTGTACATTTGGTGTCCTGTAAGCCTCGTTTATTTGATTTTCCATTTAATTCTTCAGATTTGGGAAATTTTCTGATATTATTTCATTGAATAGATTTTTCATTCCTTTGGTTTGTTTCTCTAAGCCATCCTCGATTCCAATAATTCTTAAATTTGGTCTTTTCATGATATCCCATAATTCTTTTGATTCTGTTCATGATTTCTTACCATCTTCTCTTTTGGTCAATTTTGTTTTCAAGATTATATATTTTGTCTTCATTGTCTGAGATTTTGTCTCCCCGGTGTTCTATTCTATTGGTTATGCTTTCTATTGAGTTTTTAATTTGGTTTATTGTTTCCTTCATTTCAAGGATTTCTGTTTGTTCTTTTTTTCAAAATCTCTATCTATTTCTTATAAAGATCTTTTGCTTCCTGCACTTGCTCTTTTAACTGTTGATTGGTGCAATCATTCAATGCCTGCATTTGCTCTCTTATCTCATCGTTTGCTTCTCTGATCATTTTAACTATGTACATTCTGAACTCTCTTTCTGACATTTCTTCTGCCATACTGTCATTGGATTTTATTGATGTAGCATCTAGGTTTGTTTAGGACACTTTCTTCCCTTGTTTTCTCATATTGCTCATGTATCTTCCCCTCTAGGAGTGTGAATCTGAGGTATTGCAGTTTCCCTCCTATAGATTTGTAGTGCCCCTGCAGGTTTCCAATATCTCACCTTGAAGTGAGAGATCAATATTAGCAGCACACCATACAAACAGTATGCATCCTTAACTCAAATAGTCCCTTTTTAAGGTAATCATATTTTCTTAATAAACAGAGATTATGAGTTTGATTATTATCTACAGCTTAGTCAATAGGTTTGGAATAAGGACCACAGTTTCTAAAGGTGGACAAAGAGAATGAGGAGGGGCATAGGACACAGTGTTAATGAGATAAGAAGTGTGTCCATAGAGGTACTACATCATAGGAGTAGTGAAAGTGGAATTAAAAGAAATTGGGGGGCTGGGCTTGTGGCTCAGTGGTAGAGCATTTGCCTTGCATTTGTGAGGCACTGGGTTTGATTCTCAACACCATGTACAAATAAATAGATAAAGATTATTTATTTAAAAAAAAAGAAATTGGTTGTTAGTATGTGAAAAGGGAGATAGAGTGTCCAAGGAGACAGATAGATAAGAGGAAAATAGAGAGGATGAGAAATATATTAATAAAAGAAAAGTAGGAATAATCGTAGTTATAATAGGAATAATTATAATATTACTACTAATAAAAATTTTACAATAAAACTGTACAGTAATGTTCAATCCTCCCAGTCTTAGTAGCCTGATGTCTTGGAGGAATTTGATAATGCAGTGATCCCAAAAGGATACTGCCCCTCTAGGAATGGTGGCCTCAGGGTGGAGCATATTCCCTGCTAGTGGGCAGAAGCGCCTCCACATGTGGACAGATGGTCAACCACAGCACGGGCGCTAGATTGTGGACTGGGACCTGGTTGGTCTGGGCCTGGGTCTCTGGGCCTGCCTCCCCCAATCCTATTATGACTTATTAAAGCACTTTATTTTCTGTTTCTAATAAACTGTATTCATTTATGAAATATGCTATGAGACAGAAAGGGTGAGATAAAATTATTAATTCCTTTTACAATCAAAGGTACTGGATGACTTTCTCTTCTACATTGCATGAGAAAAATGTATATATTATAATTATATATGACACATATAATATTTTCTATTATATATGTGTATTATATATGTATATTATATATTATTATATATGTGTATATATATGTATATACATACATAAATATATAAATATATATATATATATATATATATATATATATATATATATATATACTTTTTCTTTTCCTTAAAGGAAAGAAATGCTAGTGAAAAAATACTTCAAGTTGTGCTTGGCCACTTGCCACTATTATCTAGCATGGATAAAGTGTGGAAGATTTAAAAAATGTGATTCATCCTGAATTTGTATTCTTTAGGAGAATGGTGCACCTGTGGAAACACAAATTTTGAAGGTTATTTTGATCGAGTTTGTATGCTAAACCTGTAAACATACCACCAGGTTTATTTGGCCTCATTTTTTGGAAGGCTAGGCTATGTGTTGCCATAGAATACACACATTTCATAGTTCATTAAACAATAACTTAATGATATATGCTTGAGGAAGGAGTCAGAATTGAAAAGAGAGTCCAAGAAATTAGATAGTAAAGATTATAAGAGTCTTTAGGCTTGTATATGCCAGTCTTGGAATGCCAAAGGTTTTCCTAAAAGGAAACAATCTTCCAATCTCTGTCTTCCTGTCTCTCCATCCCACTTTTATTAATGTGTGCTTAGAATTTTCAGAGACCACAAAGGTAGGAATAATGCAAAAGAGTGTAGAGTATAATCTACTTTATGGTAAGATTATTTGCCTCATTGACTGTCAAACCTATGTCTAGTTATTTTTACTACCGAAACGAATATGATACTATAGGATTATAAAATCAGTTTTCTGTCAGGGTCACATGCAAGGGAGGAACAAAAGTGGCCTTCACCTCAAGATGTTTCTTTTGGAACTTCTTATTGAACATGTAAACTTGAGAAAAGTTATAAATAATTTGAAAAAATTTTAGTGTTGTAATGAACCCTAAATGAAAGATTCATAGAGAATGCACAAAGCATTAACCCTATGATTTTATGTAAATATCTGGGGTGGGTGGCTTTTAAAACAGAAGTTAGAGCTAATGTCTTTAATAAATTTTATCAGTTTGTACAGGCCATTCCTGGTCCCTGAAAGATAAATGGGAGTTCTCCTATAGTAAAAGGTTAATTTTTTTTTCCCATTGCTTCTGTTTATGCTGATATTCTAACAAGTGGGTTGCCTATCTCTCAATATCATGATCCATACACCTGCCAGGTGAGTACTTTTGCCAAGAATGTTAATGACTAGAAAAGACTGAGTAAATGGTTCTGAGCAAGGAAGAAAGGGCAAAGGCTGAGGGAACTGCAATTGCATTTTTTTTTTTTTTCTGGATTTTCCCGGGATCTAACATATTTTGTTGCAGCTGGATAAGATTCCACAGACTGAACTAAGGTTTGGAAGAATAGATGAGTAGGACAGTCAGGAAAAGCAGTTTTCCACAGGTTATTGAAGGAAAATTAAAATAGACTGAAAGTAGGAAATGCAAGGGTGCTTAAAATTTGATCTGGATAAGATGGTATAAGTGATAGTCTCAAAGGAGGCAAGATGAGATAGGACTTTAGAATTGGGTATTGCCTTAGTCAGTTTTTCATCAGTGGAACAAAATACCTGTGAAAATCACCTTAAAGGAGGAAAATTGCTTGGGGGACCATGAATTCAGAGGTTTCAGTCCCTGGTTGGCTGGCTCCATTGCTATGGACCTGTGGTGAGGTAGAACATTGCTTTAGAAGGATGTCATGAAGTGGAACGTCTCCCCACATCACTGCCAGGATTTGGGGGAGTGGTTGGGAGAGAGAGGAGAGGAGAGGAGGGGAGAGGAAGGGAAGGGGTAGGGGGGAGAATTGAGGAAAGGGGAGGACAGAACTGGGGACAAAATAAACCCTTCAAAGGTAATCTCCAGTAATTCACCTCTTTCAACTAGGTTCACCTCCTAAAGGTTTCCACCATCTCCCAATAGCACAACCAGCATGAGTGTGTTTGGAGGACATTGCAAATCCAAACTCTGTAACAGTTATCTGTATTTTTTAAGAAAATTATTCCCTTTCATTACTACTTATATGTGCTACTCTTAACACACCAGTCTTTCCTAAAAGAAAAAACACTTTAGGGAGAAAACAAAAGAATCTTAGAGTTGAACTATACTGTACTTTTTCTGTGTCTTAAATTGCAAGCTTTTAAATAAGTATTGATAAAAGATTAATAATTTTTAAATTCATGTCCTACTCCCATAGATAGATCTGCGTTGGAATGAGATAAAATAAATACACTCCTTGAAAATGTTAACTGAGTTCAATGCACTTGTTTCAGTTTCAGGGAGTAGAAATAAACTTATCTTTTAGTGGTAAGTAGGCATGAGATGTCAGTTCATTAAAAAATTAGCACTAGAAGCGGTGAAAGAGGGCATCCCTGCCTTGTTCCAGTTTTTAGGGGGAACGCTTTCAGTTTTTCACCATTTAGAATGATATTAGCCATGGGCTTAGCGTAGATGGCCTTTATAATGTTTAGGAATGTTCCCATTACCCCAATTTTTTCTAGTGTTTTGAGCATGAAGGGATGCTGTATTTTATCAAATGCTTTTTCTGCATCTATTGAAATAATCATGTGATTCTTAACTTTAAGTCTGTTGATATGGTGAATGACATTTATTGATTTCCGAATGTTGAACCAACCTTGCATCCCTGGGATAAAACCCACTTGATCGTGGTGCACTATCTTTTTAATATATATTTGTATGCGATTTGCTAAAATTTTGTTGAGAATTTTTGCATCGATGTTCATTAAGGATATTGGTCTGAAATTTTCTTTCCTCGATGTGTCTCTGTCTGGTTTAGGTATCAGGGTGATATTGGCTTCATAGAACGAGTTTGGTAGGGTTCCCTCCTCTTCTATTTCATGGAATAGTTTGAGGAGTATTGGAATGAGCTCTTCTTTAAAGGTTTTGTAGAACTCGGCTGAGAACCCATCTGGTCCTGGACTTTTCTTTGTTGGTAGGCTTTTGATGACCTCTTCTATTTCATTGCTTGAAATTGGTTTATTTAAGTTGTGTATGTCCTCCTCGTTCAGTTTAGGTAGTTCATATGTCTCTAGAAATTTGTTGATGTCTTCAAGGTTTTCTGTTTTGTTGGAGTATAGATTTTCGAAATAGCTTCTAATTATGTTTTGTATTTCACTCGTGTCTGTTGTGATGTTTCCTTGTTCATTCCGAATTTTAGTAATTTGAGTTTTCTCCCTCTTTCTCTTTGTTAGTGTGGCTAAGGGTTTATCAATTTTATTTATTTTTTCAAAGAACCAACTATTTATTTTATTAATTTTTCCGATTGTTTCTTTTGTTTCGATTTCGTTGATTTCGGCTCTGATTTTAACTATTTCCTGTCTTCTACTACTTTTGGTATTGGTCTGCTCTTCTTTTTCTAGTGCT
Source organism: Sciurus carolinensis (assembly GCF_902686445.1). Classification (NCBI taxonomy): domain Eukaryota; kingdom Metazoa; phylum Chordata; class Mammalia; order Rodentia; family Sciuridae; genus Sciurus; species Sciurus carolinensis. The sequence continues at coordinate 35,815,601 of NC_062221.1, read as the reverse complement.
TTGAGCTGTAGTGTTAAGTTGTTTATTTGTTGATTTCTACTTCTTTTTTTGAATGCACCCCATGAAATAAATCTTCCTCTAAGTACTGCTTTCATAGTGTCCCAGAGATTTTGATATGATGTGTCTTTGTTCTCGTTTACTTCTAAGAATTTTTTTATTTCCCTCCTGATGTCTTCTGTTATCCATTCATCATATAATAGTGTATTATTTAGTCTCCAGGTGTTGGAGAAGTTTATGTTTTTTATTCTGTCATTTATTTCTAATTTCAATCCATTATGATCTGATAGAGTACAAGGTAGTATCTCTATCTTCTTGTATTTACTAACAGTAGCTTTGTGGCATAAAATATGGTCTATTTTAGAGAAGGATCCATGTGCTGCTGAGAAGAAAGTGTATTCATTCTGTGTTGGATGGTATATTCTATTCAACATCGTCCTTGAGACTCTAGCCAGAGCAATCAGACAAACCAAAGAAATTAAAGGGATACGAATAGGAAAAGAAGAACTCAAACTATCCCTGTTCGCTGATGACATGATTATATATTTAGAGGAACCTGGAAATTCCACCAGAAAACTTTTAGAACTCATAAGTGAATTCAGTAAAGTAGCAGGTTACAAGATCAATGCTCATAAATCCAATGCATTTTTATACATAAGTGATGAATCTTCAGAAAGAGAAATTAGGAAAACTACCCCATTCACAATAGCATCGAAGAAAATAAAATACTTGGGAATCAATCTCACAAAAGAGGTGAAAGACCTCTACAATGAGATCTACAGAACACTAAAGAAAGAAATTCAAGAAAACCTTAGAAGATGGAAAGATCTCCCATGTTCCTGGATAGGCAGAATTAATATCGTCAAAATGGCTATACTACCTAAAGTTCTATACAGATTCAATGCAATTCCAATTAAAATCCCAATGATGTACCTCGCAGAAATAGAGCAAGCAATTATGAAATTCATCTGGAAGAATAAAAAACCTAGAATAGCTAAAGCAATCCTCAGTAGCAAGAGCGAAGCAGGGGGTATTGCAATACCAGATCTTCAACTCTACTACAAAGCAATAGTAACAAAAATGGCATGGTATTGGTACCAAAATAGACAGGTAGATCAATGGTACAGAATAGAGGACATGGACACAAACCCAAATAAATACAATTTTCTCATACTAGACAAAGGGGCCAAAAATATGCAATGGAGAAAAGATAACCTCTTCAACAAATGGTGCTGGGAAAACTGGAAAACTATATGCAATAGAATGAAACTAAACCCCTATCTCTCACCCTACACAAAACTCAACTCAAAATGGATCAAGGACCTCGGAATCAGACCAGAGACCCTGCATCTTATAGAAGAAAAAGTAGGTCCAAATCTTCAACTTGTTGGCTCAGGATCAGATTTCCTTAACAGGACTCCCATAGCACAAGAAATAAAAGCAAGAATAAACAACTGGGATAGATTCAAACTAAAAAGCTTTCTCTCAGCAAAGGAAACTATCAGAAATGTGAAGAGAGAGCCTACAGAGTGGGAGAATATCTTTGCCAACCATACCTCAGATAGAGCGCTAATTTCCAGAATCTATAAAGAACTCAAAAAACTCTACACGAAGAATACAAATAATCCAATCAACAAATGGGCTAAGGAAATGAACAGACACTTCACAGAAGAAGATGTACAAGTAATCAACAGATATATGAAAAAATGTTCAACATCCCTAGTAATAAGGGAAATGCAAATCAAAACTACCCTAAGATTTCATCTCACCCCAATTAGAATGGCGATTATCAAGAATACAAGCAACAATAGGTGTTGGCGAGGATGTGGTGAAAAAGGAACACTCATACATTGCTGGTGGGGTTGCAAATTAGTGCAACCACTCTGGAAAGCAGTGTGGAGATTCCTCAGAAAGCTTGGAATGGAAACACCATTTGACCCAGCTATCCCACTCCTTGGCCTATACCCAAAGGACTTAAAAGCAGCATACTACAGAGATACAGCCACATCAATGTTCATTGCTGCTCAATTCACCATAGCCAGATTGTGGAACCAACCTAGATGTCCTTCGGTTGATGAATGGATAAAGAAACTGTGGCATATTTATACAATGGAATATTACTCCGCAATGAAGAATGATAAAATTATGGCATTTGTAGGCAAATGGTCGAAATTGGAGAATATCATGCTAAGTGAGATAAGCCAATCTCAAAAAACTAAAGGACAAATGATCTCGCTGATAAGCGGATGAGGACATATAATGGGGGGTGGGAGGGGCTAGCATTAGGTTTAGGGTTAGGTTTAGAGTTAGGCTAAGGAGAGCAGTAAGAATGAAGGAAAGAAGGACTGTGTAGAGGGAAAAGAGGGGTGGGAGGGGTGGGAGGGGTGGGAGGGGTGGGGGGGAGGGGAAAAATATAATAAACATCATTACCCTATGTAAACGTAAAAAAAATAAATAAAAAAAAAATTAGCACTAAAATTAATTAAAAGCCATTTAAGTTCACCAATAATACCACAGTGACTCTTTCGCTTTCTAGTGGCATCTGCTAAGATTAAAAAAAATATAGAAAAATTAACTTTGATAGCATAATAGATGTTTGTTATTTGGTACCCAAGTGTATTAAGTAAGAAGGAAGCATTTGTAATTTAAAATAGGTACCTAGCCTCAAGGTAACATGTTCCTTAGTTCTTACCTATGATCAGCAAAAGTAAAATTCACACCCTGTAACTGCTATAGAATAATAGTGTATGCCGTAAAACATAGGGAAGGGACACATCCTGAGGGTTCTTTTTTTAAATTTGATTGGGAATTGTGCAAAAAAGACTGAGCAGAAGATTGAAACTATTAGTTCAGTCTATATTTCTCATATATATAAAGTATATACTTTTTATATATAAAAAGCACATATATGTGAAAAAGCTCATAATCAGAACTGTGAAATTGTCATTTTTACTTATTTTTTGCTGTAAGGTTATAAAATTCAACAGGTCTGCTAACCAATTTGGCATAGTTTTAAGGCACAGTCTCCAAAGTTATATTCTCTGAGCTCAAAAGTCATTCCAACATCTTCCATGGTACACTGGACAGGGAATTGTTATCATAGTAGAGGTCATCTCACAGGCAATTTGTGAATATTAAATGAATCCATTTGATTACAATTTGAAATATGTGTAACACGTTTACAACAGTACCAGAAGAACTGTAGTCATTAAGTCATATATATTTCAACAATTGTTGTTATCATTTTAGTTAACTAGAGGAATAGTAGAATTTGTTTATACTTGCAGGGTGAAATGTAATTTTTAAATCGATTTTTTGGGAGGAAGACCACAGGAGAGAACATGTCTTGTTCATCTCAGATGTCAAGTGTGCAAGCCATTAACCTGATTCGTGACTGTTGATGTTGACATTGATCCCATCTGGCTGAAGTTGTGTTTGTCATTTGTCTCTTGTAAAGTTATTTTTTCCTCCTGCTTCCCATCATATACACTTCAGGAGGAAGTGATTATGTACAGCCCACACTGATTCTCTAATGTCTCTAGTTTTATCTGGGAAATATCAGTTTTGGGCAACTAGATAATAGTGAGCAATGATGGAAGAAAGGAAAGAAAGATAAAGAAACAAAGAAAGAAGGAAGGGATAAATCATCTAAATTTTAACTGATTTTTAGATTTTTAAAAACTCTTGGAAATAATAAGTTTAGGAACCAAAGTAGCACAAAAAGAACTGTCAAAACAAAAATCCTTTATATTTTTGATTCTGTATATGGGATTAAGTAAATTAATAGGTGCTGTTTGCAAAATAGTAAAAATTTGAGTATAAATAGATACAAGAGAAAAAAAAACTACAAAACCTAGTAACTATTGAGGTCAAATAAAACAATAATCATCATACCAAACCAGTGATTAATTACTTGGAAAATGGAATTGACAGAAAATGAAAACATTTATTACTACCTTTTATCTGTATCAGCAGAGGAATACACTTAGATTTAAGCTTATTAAAAATAATAGAATGTGCAAAAGCTAAAATAAATAATATTTATGTACAAATAAGAACTTGTGCTCAATAGAACATCAAACTTTATTAATACCTTCTCTTAACAAGTGCTTATAAATAAAGGAGGATTGTTTTTGTACTGAGGATTAAACCGAGAACCTCTTACATGCTAGACAATCACTCTACCACTGAGACATATCTCCAGCCTTCATTTTTTTATTTTTTATTTTTTTGAATTTTGACACAGGGTCTCCCTAAATTGCCCAGGCTGGCCTTGAACTTGTAATCCTCCAGCCTTAGACTCTGGAGCAGCTGAAATTACAGGTGTGCGTGACTATGCTCAGCTAGGACTATATTCTTTTAATGGGCAGAGCTAACTTTACAATGATTATTAAATCATGTATTCAATCTCTGACTCCCCCTTATCATAAATAGATTATTTCAATATTGGGAAGCAAACATTAACATTTAGGTATCAACAGATCACTTTCTACAGGTGAATATGGCTTCCAGTTAGTTCCAGTGAAAACCAACTTAGAAGAAAAACGAATGAAATATATGCTTTGGGTTTAACAATACCACATAACTCATTGGGTTTTCATACACCATTGATTATTTTGCTATCATAGAGAACATTCCTGTACGGTAACATGGAACCTACATCATAATTAATTGTGTAGGCATGGATGTAGAGGGGACAGGAGCATGTAATTGGTTTCATTTGCTGCAGAGTGAGATACAGAAAAATATGCAAAGAAATATTAAAATAACTAGTAAAATTATAAATAAAATTAAATATTTTAAAATATTAGATACTTATATTTGATATGTTTTCTTCTTATTTTTAACTGCTCAATTTGCATCACACATTATATTGTTTAAAGCCTCCTTATTTAGTTTAATATGATACACACTAATTTTACAAAATCAATAAAATCATTTGTCTACTTTTAATAGCTATTTCATAAATATACTGATTTATTTAACTATTTCCAATTGGTTAGCATATATATATACATATATTTCTTAGATATATACATATTTTATATATATATGTATATTTATATATACATATTTTATATATGTATACATATTTTATATACATATTTTACATATTTATTTATTTATTTTATTTTGTACCAAGGATTGAACCCAGGGTTACTTAACTACTAAGTCACATCCCCAGCTCTTTTTTATTTTTTATTTCTGAGACAGGGACTCACTAAGCTGCTTAGGGCCTTGCTAAGTTGCTGAGACTGGCTTTGAACTTGCAATCCTCCTGTCTCAACCTCCTGAGGGCTAGGATTTCTGGTGAGCACCACCACACTTGGTTGGCTAGCTAATATTTTAAATTAAATTTAAATTTTTACTGTGTACGATTTGATGAGAAAATAATATGGTCTTAGAGTCTATGAGCATATAATAGTTATGGCCTTAGCAGACGTTTACAATTGCTAAATTGCATTGCCTGTGTTAAGATTTTTACAAAATATTGATATATTTTACAAATAGGCCAGGATTAGGATGAACCAAGCATGGTGTCTGAGGCACAAGATTTAAAGAGATATTCACTCTCTGCTTCAAATAATGACCCTGCTGTGATGTAATTCTGAATGTGACTACTTCCTTAAATTTTGCAGCAGGCTTATTTGCCTCATCTTAGTTCTAATCTTCACAAATGCTAATTTCAAATATTTTGCAGTATCCTAAAAATGTGTCATGTGAGATTAATTATATTTGCTATTCCTCTATTAAAACTTAACCTCCAAATTAAAACTAAAGAGATTTTGCATCAATCCAATTAGAATGGCAATTTTCAAGAATATAAGTAACAACAAATGTTGGCGAGTATGTGGGGGGAAAAGTTACACTCATACATTGCTAGTGGGACTGCAAATTGGTACAACCACTCTGGAAAGCAGTATGGAGATTCCTCAGAAAACTTGTAATGGAAACACCATTTGAACCACAACTCAGGAATTAAAATCAGAATACTACAGTGACACAGAAACATGAAGGTTTATAAACATTGTTTATAAAAATTGTGCTGCTATAGCAGCACAATTCATAATAACTAAGCTATGGAACTAACCTAGGTGCACTTCAAGAGATGAATAAAGAAAATGTGGTTTATATGCACAATGGAGTATTACTCAGCCAATAAAGAAGAATGACTTTAAGACATTTGCCAGCAAATGGTTGGATCTGGAGACTTTCAGGTTAAATGAAATAAGACAACACTCAAAAACCAAAGGTCAAATGTTTTCTCTGATATGTGGATGCTAACACACAACAAGAGGGAAGGGGAGGGGAAGGATAGGAATTAGTGGATTAGACAAAGGGGAATGAAGGGAAGGAAGGGAGGAAAGGAATAGGAAAAACAGTGGAATGAATCTGACATAAATTTCCCATTACATATATGAATATACCACAGTGAATCTCAACATCCTATACATTCACAAAACTGGAATCCTAATTAGAATAATATATATTCCATGTTTGTATAAATATGTCAAAATAGACTCTACTATCATGTATAGCTAAAAAGAACAAATAAAATAAAATAAATTAAATTATGCTAAAAAAGATAAATTCAGATTTAGAGATCATTATTTCATAAAAGTTATTTCCCACTTAAAGATTACCTTTGAATATCTTTCCATCACAATCAGGATTCTAAGACCTTTCTATATATCACTTTTTGACCTATCTGGGTTGAACTTTTCTCTTACTTTTTGGTGTCATCTTACCATATGTGCTCTTTTTAAAAAAATTTCTTCTAATTAGTTGTACATGACAGTAGAATGCATTTGGACACATCATACATAAATAGAGTATGACTTCTCATCCTTGAGGTTAAAATGATGTAGAGTCATGCTGGTCATATAATCACATATACACATAGGGTAATAATGACTGTTCAGTATACTATTCTTCCTACCCCCATATCCCCTCCCCTCCCATCACTAATTTGAAGTACTTCTAATTCAAAGAACCTCTATTCTTCCCTAACTCCCCCTTTATTGTGAATTTACATCTGCATATCAGAGAAAATATTTGGCTTTTGATTATTTGGAATTGGCTTATTTCACTTAGCATAATAGTCTCCAGATCCATCCATTTACTGGCAACTGTCAAAAAGTCATTCTTAAATGCTGAGTAATATTCCCTTGTTTATATATACCACTTTTTCTTTATCCATTCATCTGTCAAAGGGCACCTTAATTCCATGTCTTTCTATTTGCTTCCTAAACCTGTGATGTGTAGCAAGATGCCTTGAGGAGAAGAGTCAACATTCATTATCTTTACTTCTTATTTTTTTTCTAAATGCAACCAATAACCTAATTCTGAACAGCTGCATAAGATGTACTGTACTTAATTCACCTTTCCTCTCTGCAGCACTGAGAATTTTAATAGTACCTCCTTTAACATCATTTGTCTTGTTAGGTCCACTATGACTGTTTTTGCTATCTCTAAGGCCACATCCTCTTAGGGTTTTCTTTGCTGTTTGCATTCGTTTTTTTCTTTGTTTGCTGTGTTTTTTGTTAATTTGCAGTAAGCCTACAGTAGCATTTGAAATATTAATATGGTGTATTCAAAGGGATTTTTGAGAATACTTTGGGATGAATAGTTAGACAAGTAAAGAATAACTAGGTGGATGATTACTATAGAAAAAATAATTATGGAAGAAGCTGACTTGAAAGAGACTTAGTTTGCATATTTTGTATTTTAAGTGTCCACTGGACATTTGGTAGGGAAGTCAAGTAAGCAGCTGAAATATACATTTCTGAGAAAAACTAGTTAGATTTAAGAATTCAGAAGTGACTGTTATAAAGACAGTTATTCAAGTTCCTTATTTAATTACATATCCAAGATAGTTTAAGAACAATATGAAAAACTAAAAAGGAAAGGAATTTATAGAGTTCTGGGCACCTAAACTTAATGGTTGAGTGGAAATTCTGAAAATGAAAGTACCTAGGGATTGATAATGGTTTTTTGCAACAGGAAAAGTGAATATTCAATTTGGCACATATGAGGAATTATGTACCTGACCTTTGAGATTTAAATTTCAGGGAAGGGATAAGAACAGAAATTCAATGCAAAAACTTAATGCCAACATGTAAGAAATAGAAACATGAAAGCACTAAATGACAATCTAATGTACTCAAGCCATTTGGTGGTATGGAAACTTAAGTGCAACCTAATTGGGAAGAAGGATTTTCTTTATTAGTTATTAAAAATGTGATCACAGTTCTAGATCTAATGGTAGATGGACATTTGACTATAGATAAACAAAGAAACTGTAGAGTTGAGAGTTTCTCCGAGATTGTGACTTTACTTTTGAGGGGATTCACTCAACCATTTGGTGACTTTCCTATGGTAATTTAAATTTTAAGAACTTGGTATCATAATGAGGGAAAACTGAAGTCAGTGAACTGGGGGAGAAGGAATGATGAGAACCAGAGAGCTAAAGGGAAATATTCTGAATTTCAGGTCTTGAATAACCAGTAGTTTTAACAGATACTAAGTCAATGAAGTGACTGTGCATGTGATCTGTGAATGCTTGGAGTTTCATGTGTAGGTGCTATAAAGGACTTCAAGGTGAAGTAGCATGGTAAACACACCTAGGAATGTCTGTGATAAAGGGGAGGAACACAGTCCTTCAGTGATAAATTTTTGACCCTTGGTATTTTAGCACAAATATCTAGATCACAATAAGTATACCTGAATCATAAAATTGTAAAGCTGTAAAACTGGAATGTATATTTGAAATAGACTTGTTGAAATGACTCATTTTATTACTGAGAAAGTGGAGAAAATGCAAATTATCTGAGGTCACACTGCAAGTGAGTGACAAAATTAAGTCTAACTAAGTAACTTAATACCTGGCTACATGTAATTCAAATGGACCTTATCTTACTGATACTGGAGGGTGTTTCCCTTCATGTGAAGATTATCTTTGAAATTTGTCCTTTCAACAGAGTCATATTTTAATTCTTAATTCTCTAGTATTCATTGGATTGGTAATGGTACACTGATTAATAATAAAAAGTTTAAAAGATAGAATTATGTTGAGTAAGTTTTGATTCATTCTAACAGATCACATCACATTTTAAAAATTCATATTTTAAATATAACTTAGTTTGAATAAAAATATATACTCAAAAATTTTCATTGCCTAGTATTAAATAATTTCTAAATTATATTTTTTAACCCAACTAAATATTAATTTTTTTTTTTCATTTCTTTGAGTTTGGCGGGAAGTGATTGCTAATGTCTTCTTATGTGTAGAATCTGTATAATAGAATTGTAAATTCAAGGGGCAAGACCAGTGGGATTAACCAATCCTAGACCATCTTTCTTTAAATAAAAAAAAAAAATAGAATTTGAGAGTTTAAATATTTGTCCCACAAATATCCGCTACATAACTTAGTTTCCAAGATTTCTTAAATCCTATTTCATTTTTCATGATCTTCCTACCTCAGGAATTAGTACTTTGTGACAAGAGCTATGGATCAATGAGGTTTCTGTTTTAAGTTCCACTAAAATTCAATTTAGAGCACATAATCTCTTTCTCAATAAACTTAAATTTACATAAGATATTCAGAGCCTTCATAGTACAGCACTTTAGACAACTTACTTTTGGTTGAGAGAAAGCATCTCTAAAAGGGGCAGAGAACGATTTTATACAACAACTACTATGATCACATATCACAGAAAAGAACTGTGGTTACATGCCCACTTACATTAGTGAACTCCAAGCGTGTAACATGAACACATACCACCCTCACAAGTGTGTAATTAAGTGTGCCTCTACACTACCAACTGAGATGGTGTCATTAGAGGCCACAGGAGACTGGACTGAACTCCCACTGGGTGGTAACTAGATGGCTCTTTTTCTCCATGACATGGTGTCAAAGAAATCTCACTGGAGTCAGCACTTTCACCATCACTGAGCAGAAAGGAAGTCACCTGACCAGAGAGAGGATGCCAGAATTCCACTCCCATCCAAGGAAATGAGAACCTTTTCTTCCATGTGTCAGTGGAGGCCACCCAGAGAACCTGGGCTTCCATTTCTATCTGGTTACAATAAGAATATCCTGTTCTTCCCTGATGAATCAAGCAATGTCAGGAAAAGCCAAGTGAAGCAAAAAATTTAATTAAAATACAGGGATATGGTATGATATGATATGATATAAAAGTATTAAGTTCTTAATTGAAAAGCCCTCAACAACCAAACCAGAAACATTTTCAACTGAATTAAAAACAGACAATCACCAGATGCTAACACTGAGATGGCAGAGATAATAAAATTATCTGATGAAGATTTTAAAGTAGTCATGATAAAAATGTTTCAACAGCACTGTAACTTCTTGGAAAGAATTTAAAAATATAATGCCTCAACAAGTACATTAAAAAATTTCAGCAAAGAAACAGAAGATAAAAAGAACCACAAATGGAAATGTTAGAACCTAAAAACAAAATAATGGAACTACACATCTCAGTGGATTCATTTGGCTACAGAATGGAGGAGACAAAAAACGAGTCATCAAAATTTAAGATGGTGCAGGTGTGGTGTTGCACCTCTGTAATTCCAGCAACATGGGAGGCTGAGGCAGGAGGATCGAGAGTTCAAAGCCAGCCTCAGCAAAAGTGAGGTGCTAAGCAACTCATTGAAACCCTGTCTCTAAATAAAATACAAAAAAAAAAAAAAAATGACTGGGGATGTGGCTCAGTGGTTGAGTGCCCCTGAGTTCAATCTTTGGTACCAAAAAAAAAAAAAAAAAAAAAAGGAAGATGGAAAAACAAAACTTGTCAAATATGAAAAAGTACTTGTGAACTATCATTGGAAAACCCCAAGTACCACCACCACCAATACAATGGGAAACAGAACCTTGGGGACCTTCTGCACTATAATAAAAAACCAAACGTTTGTGTCCTCTTAGTCCATGGAAAAAGAGAAAGAAGACTAGCTTGAAAAATATTTTTAAAAAATGAGGTTAATAATTACACAAATATGACAAGGGATGTGAATCCTCAGATTCGAGAAGTGGGTGAATCTCAAACAGAATAAACTCTAAGAAATTCATATCAGGACACATCATAATTAAACTGAAAACTAAAGATGAAGAAGATATTTTGGCAGCAGTTATTGTAGTCTAAGGAAAAAGCAAATCAAATGATAGCTTTCTTATCAGAAATTACAGAGGACAAAAGGAATTGGACCAGTAGAGGAAGTAACTATCACCTAAAAGCCTATACTCAGTGAAAATATCCTTAGTAATAAAGAGGAAATCAAGACATTGCCAAATAAGATAATTCATTTGCAGCATTAATAAATTTGTACTTACAATGTAATACCTGGGGCAAACAAACAAAAACTATACAAAGAGATATACTAAAAACATTATAGATGAATCAAAACAGAATTCTAAGAAAAGTCCATGTACACCTCAGAGAGACAGGAAAAAGAAAACAAAAACAGAAAGAATAAAAAGAGGCAAAAAAGGTAAACTTAATCTTAAGTAAACATAAATTGCATGAGTGGTCTAAATATAATAAAAAAATACCTTAAGGCATATTGGATTATAAACTAAGACCTAACCATAAGTTTTCTATAAGAAACTCACTATAAGTCTAATATTATAGGCACATTAGATGTAAAAAGGATGGAGAGAGATATGCCAGACAAACCTTGATCAAATGAAAGTGGGAGTGGTTACATGAATATCAGATAAAGTAGACTTCAGAGCAAAGAGATACCTCCTTCCAGAGTGTAGGAATGAGGATAGTCTTATTGCTAACTATCAGACAAGATAGATCAGAGAATTTCTTTGTGGTAGCTAAAAGTAGGAGAAAATTAGAGTTTTTATGATCTTTCTTGAAGAGAGAGTTATAAGCATCGTGGTCAAACGCGCGCGCGCGCGCGCACACACACACACACACACACACACACACACACACTAATATATATCATAATATCACAGGTATGCTTCACTCAAGAAAGCTACAAAACAACTACATGTACATTCTTTTCATAAACCACAGACCATATACCAAAAATAGACCATGGTGATTATATTTTGATGATAAAACAAACTTGACAAATTTTTAAAAACTGAAATCATATAGAGTGTGTTCTTGGACCACAGTGGACACCGGAAAGTAATAACAGAAAGATCACAGGGAAATCTCAAAATACATGGAAACCAAAAAGTAAAATTATAAATAATTCACTGGTCAAAGAGGAATACTCAAGAGAATTTAAAAATACATTGAACTGAATGAAAATGCGTCTATAGCTATCAAGTTCATGGTACATAGCTAAAGCAGTACTGAGAGGGATATCTATAGCAATGTTATCAGAAAATGTTATCAGAAAAGAAGAAAGTCTCAAATCAATCATCTAAGCTCTCATCTTAAGAACAAAGAAAAAGAATATCAATACACATGCAAAGCAAGCAGAAGGCACAACTTAGCAAAGAGCAGAATAAAGTTAAATTGAAAACAGAAAGAAATACAGAAAATCAATGAACGAATGAACTGATTCTTTGAAAGGATCATTAAATTGACAAGCCTTTTACAAAAGCAACCTAAAATTTAGAAAAGACATAAATTGCCATTATTCCTCTAGATCCTGCATACATAAAAATTATCAATAATAAGGAAATACTATGACACTATGATCAACTTTATCTATATATAATAAATAGACAAACTACTTGAAAAAAATTATCATGACACATCCCATATGAAATAGGTAGTTTTAATAGCTAAATAGCTATTAAGAAATAATGTTCATAATTTGAAAGTTTTTTTTTTTTTAAAAAATATCCAGGCCCAGCGATTTTACCAGAGAACTCTTCCAAATGTTTAAATAACACAGTTCCCACAATCTCTTCCAGAAAGTGAAGTGGAAGGAACATTTCCCAATTAATTTTGCAAAAGTAACATTATGTAGATACAAAATCAGAAAAAGGTGGCACACAAATTAAAACATCACTACAGACCTACACCCCTTGTGAATAAAGTTACAAAAATATTTAAAATATGTTAGCATGTATAATTTGGAAATAAATTTTTTAAAAAACTACATACCATCATCAAATGAAATTTGTTCCAGTGATTCAAGGCTGGGTTCAATATTTGAAAATCAATCAATGTAATCTCCCATAACAACAGGCAAAAGAAGAAAAGAAGTAAAAATCATATCAATGAGTGCAGAAAATCTTTTGATAAAATTCAATGCCATACACAATAAAAATAAGAATAGACTTGATGAAGAGCATTTACAAAAGACATGCAGTTGACATTACAGGCAGCCCTCCTCCACATTCATGAATTACACATCACAGTCCTAACTGTGAGTCAAAAGTGGTTTTAAAAATTGCCTCTGTTGGATGTGGGGAAAAGGGTACACTGATACATTGCTGGTGGAACTGTAAATTGGTACAACCATTATGGAAAGCAATATGGAGATTCCTTAGAAAACTTGGAATGGAACCACCATTTGACCCAGCTATACCACTCCTCAGTTTAAACTCAAAGGACTTAAAATCAGCATACTACATTGACATTGCCACATCAATGTTTATAGCAGCTTAATTCACAATAGCTGAACTATGGAACCAACCTGTATGCCCTTCAACAGATGAATGGATAAAGAAAATGTGGTATATATACACAATGGAATATTACCAGCCTTAAAGAAGAATGAAATTATGGACTTTACTGGTACGTGGATGGTACTGGAGAGTGTCATGCTAACGTGAAATAAGCCAATCCCCCAAAATCAAAGGCTGCATGTTTTATCTGATATGCGGATGCTAATTCACGGTAAGGGTGTGGAGGTAGGAAAGAACAGAGGCACTCTGGATTAGGAAAAGGGGAGTGAAGGGAGGGGAGTGGGTATGGGGTTAGGAAGCACAGCAGAATGAATCAGACATTATGACCCCATGTGCATATATGATGATATGACCCGTGTAATTCTACTTCATGTACAATCAGAAGAATGAGAAGTTATACTCCATTCATGTACACTGTGTTAATATGCATTCTGTTGCCATGTATAACTAATTAAAACAAATAAAAAATTGCCAGTGTTCCTAACACATAGAGATTTTTTCTTGTCATCATTCCTTAGGCAATACATTTCAGTATAACAAAAATTTTATAGTATTTACTAGGTAGTATAAATAATCTAGAGGTGATTTAAAGTATATGGGATGATATGTGTAATATATACAAATACTATGCCATTTTACATAAAATACTTAAACATCTGTGAATTTTGATATCCACAGGGAGTCCTATAATGAATTTCCCTTTTAATATTAAAGGAAAATTGTTCATTTAATGGCAAAATACTGATTGCTTTTACCCACAGATTGATCATAAGACATCACCAAAATTCTCCCATACCCCCTTTATGCTGTTTTTTCGTGAGTTAATTTTATTTTAGATACCACATATAAGTGATATCATGCAATATTTGTCTTTCTGTGTCTGCCTTATTTCACTTTACATAACAATCTTCAAGACTATCCACAGTGTTGCAAATGGCAATTTCCTTCATTGTAAAAACCGAATAACATCCCATTTTGTATGTGTTTGTGTATCTGTGTGTCTTTGTATGCATGTCAAATTTTATCTATCCATTTATCCATCAATGGTAAAGTATTTTTTTGTATACCAGCACTGTTATTAATAATGCCATAATGTACATGGGAGTACAGATATTTCTTTTGCACATTAATTTCACTTCTTTTGAATATATATACAGAAATATAATTCCTGGATTATATGCTAGTTCGTTTTTAATTTTTTGAGGCATCTCTACACTATTTTCCATAATACCTATACCAATTTGAATTCCCCAAAACAACACACAAGGGTTCCATATTCTCCACATCCTGACTGTATTTTTAATTTTGATAATAGTCATCCTAACAAGTGTGAGGTGATATCTCACTTCATTGTGATTTTAATTTGCATTTTGCTAATAATTAATGATATTAAATACCTTTTCATATACCTTTCAGTCATGTTTGTGTCATTTAAACATTTCTGCTGGGTCTTTTGCTCAATTTTAAATAGGTTATTTGTCTTTTCTGTATGAATTGTTTGGATTCTTTATATATTTTGTGTATTAACTTTTATTGGATAAATGGTTATCAAATTATTTTTTTTATCATGTTGTGAGTTTTCTCTTCCCTTTTTACTTCATTTCCTGGAAAGAAAATTTTATTTGATGTGGCCCCAATTTGTTTACTTTTGTTTTTGTTGCTTGCATTTTTTAAAAAAATTATTTTGATTCATTGCACACAAATGGGCTACAACTTTTGTCTCTCTGGTTGTACACGAAGTAGAGTCCCACCATTTGTGTAATCATACATGTACATAGGATAATGGTGTTTGTCTCATTGTTATTTTTCCTTCCCCCCACCTCCTCCACACCACTCTTTTTCCTCTATACAATCCATCATTTCTGCATTCTTGCCTCCCTCACACGCACCGTTATGTATCATCATCCGCTTATCTGAGAAATTGTTCCACCTTTGGTTTTAAGGGCTTGGTTTATCTCACTTAGCATGATATTCTCCAGTGGCATCCATTTACCTGTAAATACCACAATTTTATTCTTCTTTATGGTTAGGTAATATTTCATTGTATATATATATACTATGGTTTCCTAATACATTCATCGATTGAAGGGCATCTAGGTTGGTTCCACAATCTAGCTATTGTGAATTGAGCAGCTATGAACACTGATGAGGCTGCATCACTGTAGTATTGCATTTTTAAGATCATATTCAATAAATCATGACCAAGACCAATGGGAAGGAACTTGTACCCTATATTTTTCTCTAGTACTTTTTTAATTTCAGACCTTATGTATATGTTTTTCATGTATCTTACCTTGATTATCGGTTATGGTGTGAGACACATATATAATTTCCTTTTTATTTTTAATTTGTTTCTTCCTTTTTATATTTAGATATACAGTTTTACCAATTTATATTTATTAAAGAGACTACACTTTTTATATTTTGTATTCTTGGCATCTTTGCAAATAATTAGTTGAATGTGAGTTTCTGTTCTGTTCCTTTGGTTTTTTTTTTTTAATTCATTTTTATTGTAAACAAATGGGATACATCTTGTTTCTCTTTTTGTACATGGAACAAAGGGGTACCATTTGTGTAATCATACATTTACCTAGGGTAATAGTTTTTGATTCATTCTGTTATTCTTTTTCTCCTCCCTTCTCCTCCACCCCTTTTATCCCTTTATAGAGTTCCTCCTTCATCCATCCTTGGCCCCTGCCCACCTCCTACATGTGTCATCATCCGCTTATCAGTGAGATCATTCTTCCTTTGGTTTTTTTTTGAGATTGGCTTATCTCACTTAGCATAATATTCTCCAACTGGATCCATTTGCCTGCAAATGCCATAATTTTATCATTCTTCATGGCTGAGTAATATTACATGGTATATATATACCACAGTTTCTTTATCCATTCATCAATTGAGGGGCATCTAGGTTGGTTCCACAATTTGACTATTGTGAATTAAGCAGCTATGAACATTGTCGTGGCTGTCTCTCTGTAATATGCTGATTTTAAGTCCTTTGGGTATAGGCTGAGGAGTGGGATAGCTGGGTCAAATGGTGGTTCCATTCCGAGTTTTCTAAGGAATCTCCACACTGATTACCAGAGTGGCTGCACTAATTTGCAACCCCACCAGCAATGTGAGTGTACCTTTTTCCCCACATTCTCTGCAACACCTATTGTTGCTTGTATTCTTGAAAATCGCCATTCTAATTGGGGTGAGATGGAATCTTAGTGTAGTTTTGATTTGCATTTCTCTTATTACTAAAGATGTTGAACATTTTTTCATATTTTTGTTGATTGCTTGTAGATCTTCTTCTGTGAAGTGTCTGTTCATTTCCTTAGCCTATTTGTTGTTTGGGATATTTGTATTCTTGGTGTAGAGTTTTTTGAGTTCTTTATAGATTATGGAAATTAGTGCTGTATCTGAAGTATGAGTGGCAAAGATTTTCTCCCACTCTGTAGGCTCTCTCTTCGCATTGCTGATAGTTTCCTTTGCTGAGAGAAAGCTATTTAGTTTGAATCTGTCCCAGTTATTGATTCTTGCTTTTATTTCCTGTGCTATGGGAGTTCTGTTAAGAAAGTCTGATCCTAAGCCAACAAGTTGAAGATTTGGACCTACTGTTTTGTCTATACGATGCAGGGTCTCTGGTCTGATTTCAAGGTCCTTGAACCATTGTGAGTTGATTTTTGTGCAGGGTGAGAGATAGGGGTTTAGTTTCATTCTGTTGCATATGGATTTCCAGCTTCCCAGCACAATTTGTTGAAGAGGCTATCTTTTATCCATTGCATATTTTTGACACCTTTGTCTAGTATGAGAAAATTGTATTTATTTGGGTCTGTGTTCGTGTCCTCTATTCTGTACATTGATCTACCTGTCTATTTTGGTACCAATACCATGCCATTTTTGTTACTATTGCTTTGTAGTATAGTTGAATGTCTGGTATTGTGATACCCCTGCTTTGCTCTTTCTGCTAAGGATTGCTTTAGCTATTCTGGGTTTCTTATTCTTCCAGACAAATTTCATGATTCCTTGCTCTATTTCTGTAAGGTACATCATTGGGATTTTAATTGGAATTGCATTGAATCTGTATAGCACTTTTGGTAGTATGGCCATTTTGACAATATTAGTTCTGCCTATCCAAGAACATGGGAGATCTTTCCATCTTCTAAGGTTTTCTTTAATTTCTTTCTTTAGTGTTCTGTAGTTCTCATTGTAGAGGTCTTTCACCTCTTTTGTGAGATTGATTTTCAAGTATTTTATTTTTTTCGAAGCTATTGTGAATGGGGTAGTTATCCTAACATCTCTTTCTGAGGATTCATTACTTACGTATAAAAATGCATTGGATATATGAGCATTAATCTTATATCCTGCTACTTTACTGAATTCCCTTATGAGTTCTACAAGTTTTCTGGTGGAATTTTCTGGTTCCTCTAAATATATAATCATGTCATCAGCAAATAGGGATAGTTTGAATTCTTCTTTTCCTATTCATATCCCTTTAATTTCCTTGGTCTATATGCTCTGGGTAGAATTTTGAGGACAATGTTGAATAGAAGTGGTGAAAGAGGGCATCCCTGCCTTGTTCCAGTTTTTAGGGGGAATGCTTTCAGTTTTTCACCATTTAGAATGATATCGGCCATGGGTTTAGCATAGATAGTCTTTATAATGTTAAGAAATGTTCCCACTATGCCTATTTTTCCAGTGTGTTGAGCATGAAGGGATGCTGTATTTTATCAAATGCTTTTTCTGCATCTATGGAAATAATCATGTGATTCTTGACTTTAAGTCTATTGATATGGTGAATTACGTTTATTGATTTCCAGATGTTAAACCAAACTTGCATTCCTGGGATAAAACCCATTTGATCATGGTGCACTATCTTTTTAATATATTTTTGTAGGTGATTTGCTAAGATTTTGTTGAGAATTTTTGCATCAATGTTCATTAAGGATATTGGTGTGAAATTTTCTTTCCTCGATGTGTCTCTGTCTGGTTTAGGTATCAGGGTGATATTGGCTTGATAGAATGAGTTTGGGAGGGTTCCCTCCTCTTCTAGTTCATGAAATACTTTGAGAAGTATTGGAATGAGCTCTTCTTCAAAGGTTTTGTAGAACTGTGCTGAGAACCCATCTGGTCCCAGACTTTTCTTTGTTGGTAGGCTTTTGATGACTTCTTCTATTTCATTACTTGAAATTGATCTATTTAAATTGTGTATGTCCTCCTGTTCCGTTTAGGCAATTCGTATGTATCTAGAAACCTGTTGATGTCTTCGAAATTTTCTATTTTGTTGGAGTATAGATTTTCAAAATAGCTTCTAATTATGTTTTGTATTTCAGTCGTGTCTGTTGTGATATTTACTTGTTCATTCCAAATTTTAGTAATTTGGGTTTTCTCTCTTCTTCTCTGTTAGTGTGGCTAAGAGTTTATCAATTTTGTTTATTTTTTCAAAGAACCAACTATTTTGTCAATTTTTTTGATTGTTTCTTTTGTTTCAATTTTGTTGATTTCAGCTCTGAGTTTAACTATTTCCTGTCTTCTACTACTTTTGGTGTTGCTGTGTTCTTCTTTTTCTAGGGCTTTGAGTCGTAGTGTTAGGTCATTTATTTGTTGATTTTTTCTTCTTTTATTGAATGCACTCCATGAAATAAATTTTCCTCTAAGAACTGCTTTCATAGTGTCCCAGAGATTTTGATATGATGGTTCTTTGTTCTCATTTACCTATAAGAATTTTTAAATTTCCTTCCTAATATTTTCTGTTATTCGTTCATCATATAATAGCATATTGTTTAATCTCCAGGTGTTGGAGTAGTTTTGGTTTTTTACTCTTTCATTTATTTCTAATTTCAATCCATTATGATCTGAGAGAATACAAGGTATTATCTTTATCTTCTTGTATTTGCTAACAGTAGCTTTGTTGCATAATATATGGTCTATTTTAGAGAAGGATCCATGTTCTGCTGAGAAGAAAGTGTATTTACTCTTGGTTGGATGGTATATTCTATAAATGTCTGTTAAGTCTAAATTATGATTGTGTTTTTGAGATATATGGTTTCTTTGTTCAATTTTTGTTTGGAGGATCTGTCCACTGGTGAGAGGTGTGTTAAAATCACCTAGTATTATTGTGTTGTGGTCTATTTGATTTCTGGCATTGAGAAGGATTTGTTTGACATACATGAATGAGCCACTGTTTGGGGCATAGATATTTATGATTGTTGTGTCTTGCTGATTTATGCTTCCCTTAAGCAGTATGAAATGTCCTTCTTTATCCCTTCTGACTAACATTGGCTTGAAGTCCACATTTCTGATATGAGGATGTATACACCAGCTTTTTTTGCTGTGTCCGTGTGCATGGTATGTTTTTCCCCATCCTTTCACCTTTAGTCTGTGGGTATCTCTTTCTATGAAATGACTCTCTTGCAGACAGCAAATTGTTGGATCTTTCTTTTTAATCCAATCTGCCAGTCTATGTCTTTTGATTGATGAGTTCAGGACATTAACATTCAGGGTTATTATTGAGATATGATTTGTTTTCCTGGTCATTTAGCTCATTTTTTTTTTTTAACACGACTTGATTTCTCCTTTATTTGGTTGTTCCTTTAGGGTAGTTCCTCCCTTTGCTGATCTACATTGTTGTTTTTCATCTCTTCTCATGGCATATTTTGCTGAGAATGTTCTGTAATGCTGGCTTTCTTTTTGTAAATTCTTTTAGCTTTTGTTTATCATGGAAGGATTTTATTTCATTGTCAAATCTGAAGGTAAGTTTTGCTGGGTATAAGATTCTTGGTTGGCATCCATTTTCTTTCATTGCTTGAAAAATGTTGTTCTAGGCCCTTCTACCTTTTAGGGTCTGGGTTGAAAACTCTGCTGATATCTATATTGGTTTCCCCCTGAATGTAAGTTGATTCTTTTCTTTCACAGCCTTTAAAATTCTGTCTTTACTTTTATGTTAGGTATTTTCATTATAATGTGCCTTGGTGTGGATCTGTTGGAATTTTGTGTATTTGGATTTCTATAAGCCTCATTTATTTGAGTTTCCATTTCATTCTTCATATTTGGGAGATTTTCTGATATTATTTCATTGTATAATTTATTTATATTTTGGTTTGTTTCTCTAAACCTTCCTCAATCCCAATAATTCTTAAATTTGGCCTTTTCATAATATCCCATAGTTCTTGTGGAGTCTGTTCATGATTTCTTACCGTCTTCTCTGTTTGTCCACTTTGTTTTCAATATTAAATATTTTATGTCTTCGATATCTGAGGTTCTGTGTTCCAGGTGTTCTATCCTATTGTTTATGCTTTCTATGGAGTTTTTAATTTGGTTCATTTTTTCCTTCATTTCAAGGATTTCTGTTTGGTTTTTTCCAATATCTCTAACTCTTCATTGAAATGATCTTTTGCTTCCTATATTTGCTCATTTAACTGTCCTTTGTTGCAATCATTCAATGCCTGCATTTGCCCTTTCATCTCATCCTTCAATGCCTGCATTTACTCTTTCAACTCTTCATTTGCTTCCCTGATCATTTTGATTATGTACATTCTGAACTCCCTTTCTGTCATTTCTTCTGCCATGCTGTCATTGGATTTTATTGCTGTACCATCTAGGTTTGTTTGGGACATTTTCTTCCCTTGTTTTCTCATATTGTTCAGGTATCTACCCCTCTATTAGTAAACTCTGGGATATTGCAGATTTCCTCTATTGACTAATATTGTCTCTGTAGATTTCAAATAACTCACCTCTTAGCCTTCAGTAGCCTAAAGTCTTGGAGGAACTTGATAATGCAGCGCTCCACTAGTAAGCAGCCTTCTTTGGGTGTTGGCCTTCAGTTGGGGTATATTCCCTGGTGGCTCTGAGTTGGTCCCGAGTCTCTCAATACCTCCTCTTCTTGCCTCCTGGGTCTTGTCAAAGGTCCTCTAGCCTCCTGTAGGTGTCTGAGGAAGGGAGTTGCCCTTTCAATGATGATGGCCACGTCCTCAGGAGTAATTCAAAATGCCTGCACTAACCTATAAAGCAGCCTCTGGCTAACTCTCTGATGGTGACACACCTCAGCGTGGTGGTCGGGCGGGGTTGTTCAGTGATGACATCTGTCTTTGGCCTGGTGGTTGGGCGGGTTGGCTACCCGTCACCCAGCTCTGCAAGGCAGGCTAGTTGGGTGCCCGCCTGCCCCCTCCGTGACTGCGACCAACCAGTGATGGCACCTACCTAGGTCTGTTCCTTTGGTCTTTATATCTGTTTTTCTGACAGTATGATACCACTTTGATTATTCTAGCTTTGTGATATAAATCGACATCATTTAATGATGCCTCAGTTTTGTTCTTCCTGCTTAAAATTGAGCTATCCTGGGCCTGAATGGTGCTATATAAACTTTAGAATTTTTTTCTATTTCTAATAAAAATGCCATTGGAATTGTGATAAGGATTACAATGAATTGATAGATTAGTTTTTGAGTAGCATGGACATTTTGATAATATCAACTCTTTGATACATTAAAATAGAATATTTGCATTTATTTGTGTCTTCAATTTATTTCACTAATGACTTACAGTAAAGATTTTTCACCTTCTTGGTTTAATTTTCTGAAGCACTTTACTTTTCTGATGATATTGTTTTATTAGTTTTTTGGATATTTCATTTTTGGGGTATAGAAACCATTTTCATATTGATTTTGTGTACTTTAACTTCAATGGGTTTGTTTATTAATTCTAGCAGTTTTTTTGTGGAGTTTGGTTTTCTACTATATAAGTTCATGTCATTTGGAGTCAGGTAATTTTATCTCTTCCTTTCTCATTTGGATGCCTGTTATTTCTTTTACTTGTCTAATTGCTCTGGCTAAGATTTTCAGTAGTGTGTTGAAAAACAAGTTGTGTGAGTAGGTATCTTGGTTTTATTCCCAATCTTAGATGAAAAGATTTCAGTTTTTCACCGCTGAGTATGATTTTAGCTGTGGATTTATCATATATGACCTTTATTATGTTGAGGAAGATTACTCATATACCTAACCTTTTGATAGTTTTTAAATCATGAAAGAGCAAATGTGGATATAGAATACTAATTTGACCTCAGAACGGATGCCTTGTGGAAAAGAGGGAGAAAAGAAAGAGAATGAAGCAAATAGCATGTTTGATTTCCTTGTTTCTACTTGAAAAATATTTTTAAAAAACCTCAGAATCCACTTTTTACCCCTTTACCAACAGTATTCTGTTGTGAACACCATTACGTCTCTAAATTCCTGCAATAAATTTCTGACTCTATAAGTCTTACCCTACGATTTTATTCTTCACACAGCCTAAGACTAAGTGACTTACAAGAAAATTATTTCTCACATTTATGAAGGTTGGAAAATAGAAACTAGAGAGTTGGATACTACTGATTGATGCCTGGGAAGAGCCCTCTTCCTGGTTTGCAGATGGCAAAGGGCCAAGAGAGTGGACAAACTCTCCTGTTTGTTCATTTCCTCCAAAAGACTTCACTGTCTAGTAACACAACTTGGGTGCATAAAATTTTGAGAGGACACAGATATCCAATAAATAAGAAACCATCAGGTTATTCTTTTTTTACACACGGC
Source organism: Sciurus carolinensis (assembly GCF_902686445.1). Lineage (NCBI taxonomy): Eukaryota > Metazoa > Chordata > Mammalia > Rodentia > Sciuridae > Sciurus > Sciurus carolinensis. Next base: position 35,792,429 of record NC_062221.1, on the reverse strand, counting down.
CACTGTGAGAAGTGAGAGTTATGTCTAGATATACTTTGGAATTTGAGCCTAATTGTGCCAATACCAAACCAGTCTGGACAGTTAAATTTCTCCAGCTGTCTACTATATGTGTGTGTGTGTATGTTTTCTAAGATTTAATCCAAATGTTTAAAATACAGGAACTAAAACTAGAAACTAAATTCTTTGTGAATGAAAAGTAATTTTATAATGTTGATAGCATACAACTTTGAGTTAAAAGTCATTACTGAATAGTAAAATATAAAATAATTAATAAGCATTATAATAAAAAGATTTATGCAATTTTAAAAAATGATGTCTAAACAATGACCAATTCAAGCATGTAAATTTCTCTAGGATTGTACCTTAGATGTGTGGCAAAAGCATTTATATTAGAACATGAACTCGATTGTTTTTTATTTGTTCAGCAACCAAGTGCCTGAACATTGTGTTTTGAGTGCAGGCCTAATGATCTACTGGAATCCCAGAGCTGAAGAAATAGCTCTTGTTGGAGAGCGCTCGCCTATTATGTGCAAGGACTCTGGTTCAAATCCCTGGCCCCTCAGAGGGGAGAAAAGAAAAAAAAAAGAAAAGTACTTATTGGAATCCCTTTCTTTTTTTATTTCTTTTTTTTATTTTCACAGACTGCATTTTGATTCATTGTACACAAATGGGGTACATCTTTTCATTTCTATGGTTGTGCATGATGCAGATTCATATAATTCGTGTAATCAAACATGTACACAGGGCAACGATGTCTGTCTCGTGCCACCATTTTTCATTTAATTACCAACTTTGTTATAATTTTAATTGCATCTCCTAAAGTTTATTTTTTAATGTCTGAAGGATTCACCTTGCTAAAGTTATTTATTTTTAAAATAATTATTTATTTTTAAAAAGCATATTGTTTCTAAATATTGTGAAAGAAACGGGGTCACTATAATAAATTATTTAGCCCAACTTAAAATGGCACTGCATAAATTTTCTGCTAGACCCTTTCAGTGGTTCCTGGAAACCTCAGATGCATTGATCTTTTAAGGTCATCAAGGTGCTCTTTAGTAAATGGTTTTATTGCAAGGCATCAATTTCTATGCAAACCAGTGCTGATTGCTTTTCTTTGTTATTTTTTTTTCAAAAAGACTAGAAAAAATTGAATAGAAATATACTATCTTTCCATAAATTTGATATAATAAGGTAATGCATTTCAGATGTATTTTCTGTTCTGAGTCTTTCATTTTAGTGCATGTGCCTTGTAAAAGCACTTTTTCCACCACGTGGAGAAAAACTGATCCATAATTGGATGTACTATCTTCTACTTTTTATGACATGTACTCTCATAGCATTTGTGAACTGGACAAAGATCAATTTAAAGTAAACTCAGGAAAATGTTGTAATAATGTGGCTTGTTATTAAGTAGAACAAGTTTGATGTCACATCTTACCCTCTGAAATATTTATGTACTGTAACAACCCGATAAGCTATTCACCTGAAAGTAAAGTGATCACATTACATACAGATTAGGAAACCCACAAATGAGGAAAACATATAATGTTAGATGAAAATTTACGAGTCAGGAAAAGAATTTTAAAAATCACTGTTTTTTCATATGTAGTATGAAATGTAGGAGATTCCTCCTGATATCAAGTCATTTTTCAAGCAGCAAATACACTTCAGAGCTGCTTCTCTGGGTGGGTGAAGAGTTATGTGTATTTATAAAGAGTGGCACTTGAGGAAAAATTATATTCTGGCTTTTAGTTGTTGGCTCTAGTAAGTCCTATAAAGGGGTAGCCAAAAATCAATGTCAAGTGGTTCTGAGGAGGGCTGTCTTAACGATTCTGTTATTATTATTATTTTTTACTCTAAGAGAAATGGTTTTATAGATAGTAAGTATATAACACTGTCACACAAATCCAGCTGTGTGCTTGTCTATGGCAGGGCCCTGGTGACCTAAGTGATAGTGGCAGAATCCCATCCTGATCATTTTCAGAGTTCTTAAAATCCAAAGAGGTAACCCAAGCTGTTTCATCATATGCCTTGCCTTAGAATTTGGTTAAAATACAGATTCATGGGTCACTGACTTTAAGGTTTTGATTCATTATTTCTGGGGCTGGTACTGAAGTCTGCTTTTGATAAGCGGTCCAGGTTGTTGTGATGTGGCTCCTGCAGTCTATGTGAGGAAAACTAGATATACCTGCTGCTAACATACTGCTAGGTTATTCCAGGCAATGCCTTATTGATTATCAAATTTTAGACATTTGTCAGCATTCTTACTCAGTTCAGACAATGTTCTGTAACCACAGTGCTTCACTGATTTATAATTTGTGAAGATGACAAACATGGTTAGTTAATGATTGCTGAAGCCACATTATTCACGAGAGCCACACTCATTCTACATTTAACTTCAGTAATTGTTTATAACCCCAAACAAGTGAGTTTATAATTATAAACAATTATGAGCATTAGTTTGAACTCAGAAATAGCTAATGGCTTGGCATCATAAAATTCTTTTTTCAAGTTTGTAAATTTACTTTTCCTAGTGACTCATGAATAATAGAGCCTTGTTTGTCTCATGGCATTTGTTCTTGGTTTGCCTCACAAATATTAAATCATCTTCAAAATGCTTGAAGTTTGTTCTTCTTCTTCTTTTTTTTTTTTTTTTTAGCAAAGTATATTATAAGTTGGGAGGTAGGAAGATTAGTATTATTGATAGGTTTAGGAAGGTGACATTGGAAGTGTCAATATCACATCTTTCTTTTTTTCCCTCCATTGCCTAATGTACTAAATCAAAGTAAAAAATCTCTTGTCATTTCTTGTATTTATTCTTTCTTTTCAGAATTTCTCACTAGAATGGTTATACATGCTGTATATCTGTTTATCTGTATATCTGTTTTATGGACAGAGGTCCATAAAACTTTGGACAACTCAGAGGATAATAGAAATTTGAGCAGGAAGAAGTACTTATAAATCTGTCAAAATAATTATTTAGAGGGGATAGGGAAAACCGAAGCACTGTTTCTCAAATTTACTGGTGCTAGGAATTAACTGATATGATTGTTGTACTTGTGGATTTATTTGGTCTTACCTGGGTACTGGGATCTCTAGGTTAGAAAAACTGCATAGACCTCCCCATGAACAGGTAAGCTTGGTAAACAGTGGAACAACACGAATGGTGGATGAGTTTGCTGAAAACATGCTTGTGAAAACCTTCATAGCTGAATCAAGGAGTACTTATGACCCTATATATCAAATACGGATCAGTCAGGTACAATTCACAGTGCATCTATTGATTTCTTTAATTTACCTTTATGAAAATATAATTTACCAAAAATAAAATGTACCCATTTAAAGTTCTACATAAGATCTTTGAATGAGTTTTGTCTCCACAAATTTCCAGTGATTAGAACATTACTAGATGTTAGTTTTGAAAAAAATATTCCTGATTTTAAAGATTGAAAATAATTATCTGTTTGATATAAAAGCAACTTTGACTCTCTTTTTATAGAGTCTCAGAAAATGTCTCAGGACATTTTTCTATATTGGCAACTTTTATAAGCACAGTTATTTTGATAGTATTAATGCCTAGAAATGTAATTGCTTAGTTATACTTTTGTCGGTGCTACAGAAGATTCGAAGGCATCATTATCTTTTGTATATGAGAATTATGCAGAAACACTTAGAATTCAAGGCACAGCGGAGTCTGTGCTGAAAATGGATTGGTTGGTACAGAGTACACAGTAGTATGAAGTAAAGAAATTCAGATCTTTGTTCACCAACACACTACTGATAACCCTGTAATCTGTGACTTTATTTCATCTATGTTTGCTTAACAAATAAAATTAAACATGAAATTGCTTTGATTCAATAAATAGATTTTTTGCCACCTATTATTGTCAGTTATTGTATAGGTTTAGTACTTAAGGTCATGTTCCAACTTAATAACAAAAATGCTCAGTAGATTTTAGACTTCTACAACTATGTTTCTAATTTCTGGATAAAGCTTGGAAGTAAGGAATCTATTTGAGTGATTTTTTTTTACTTATATATATGCCTTTTGATTATTCTGCAGCATTGCTTGTTTCATTTCCTATGAAGAATTCCATTCATTACCTATATTCTTTTTAAGACTTATTTGCCCAATTCTAATCTACTTCTAAATTTATTGGCAAATAAACTTTTTATCAGTGTTTAATAATTATACAAAATAGTGTGTCAACTCTAATATTTAACAATGGTATTGAACAATTTTTCTTTGTATTTTAATGAAAGCTTCAAGCATTTTAAATAATTAATTCTATGTATAGGACCCTGCCAACTATTTCTTCTACTTTTGTATTCATTTAAACAACTTTGCATAGACTTACTGTGGCATCTGACTAATGCTTATGAATATACAAGTGTGGTTGAGCTTTGGTTTAGTAAGAAGTAGGCAAAAGGTGATGCTGATAACTTGATGAGAATTATGATAATGAGGAATTATGTCAAAATTAATGAGAAAATTTTAAAGAACAAAACTATTTCATACATTTGAGTGTGGTCCAGCACCAGATGTGTTAAAATTTGTTTCTCTGAATAGAAGTTCTTCAAAAAAACCTTGTGCAGGATATAAAGTACAGTTTCTTAGCCAAAGTTGCTGTGTTGCCAGTGTTCTCCAACTCTAGACATTTTGAAAGACTATATTTATTACACAGCATTAGTAGTACTGTTTAATTTGAAGAAAGTAAGCATTAATTACTTAAATCATTCCAAAACAAGTTGAAATTAAAGAATACATAGAAAAGGAAACATGTTCTTGACCAAAATTTATATACATGTTCATTGTTAATTTCTAATACATTGTATGCCATTCATTTTGTTTACCTTAAAATTTACCTCCAATTTTCCTCCACACAAAAATCCAAAACAAAACTAAACCCTACTATTTTTATCTTCAAATTTGCTGACTACTACTTTGTAACAGGAAATAAATGATATAAATGAATGATAAATGTTTCAGTTTTTCCTGCTTTAAGATAATCAAAAGTTAATAAGCAACTCAAAAGTCAACGTTCTGAAAATTCCCCAAAGTATTAGAACTGCTTTAGGTTATTTAATGACTACAAAGTTCATGTTAAGAACACTATAAAAATTGTATATTCACTTATCTCTTTATACTGTCATCAAGAAAATTCTTTCTGAGAATGTATTCTATGATATCGTGAGTAGATTATTTAAATTAAAGAACAGATCTAGTCTTTATTGTCTGTAACAATCTGCATATTTTTGACCAAATCATTTAATTTTTGAGGTGTTTCCATTCTCACTGCTAAGAGATGGGGATTACTGTTCTCCCAATGCTATAAATTATAAAAACGAAGCATACATGGACTTAGTTACTTTCAGGAACACAAAGCCAAGAAATAGTTGTATAAGAATTTAATCTTTAACTCAAAGCCTATGTGTAATTTGATTTGTTATAGCAAATAATAGACTGAGATAAATTGAGTATCCGTCCAATATTGTCGATATGGTCAATGAATGTCAAAGATGATTCTTAAATACAAAACTAATTGGATTAGTTTTTCCTGTTCACCCAGCAACCCACCAGAGTGAACATGTTGTGAAGTTCTGCAGTAGCAAGAAGGAGAAGATCCAGGAGATAATACAATGACTGTGTGTGTATGTGTGTACTGTGTATGCATTATGCAGAGTATATATATGACCATCTTGGGCTTGTCATGGAGAACTAATTCCAGAACACCCTCCCTCCTGGTATAAAAATCTGTGAATGCTCAAGTCCCTTATATAAAGTGGTGTAGTATTTGCATATAAGCTATGATCATTGTCCCCTATACTTTAAATCATCTCAACATATGATTTCTAACAGAGGATAAATATTTGTTATGCTGTGTTGTTTAGGGAATAATATCAAGGAAAAAAATCTATAGGTCTTTAGTAACATGCAACTTTATTTTTCCAAATGCTTTTAATCAAGTTGTTTAATCTTAACAAAATTTTCTCAGTTTTTCATTTAATCTTATCTTTGTTTACATGTTTTGAGCCAAGAAAACAATTATATTTTTATGTATTGGATTTATCAATCATTTATCTTTACATCATTTTAATCATGAAATATATTTCAAAATATTCCAAATCTAGTGCTTGTTTTCTTAAGAGTATTATTAATACAGCTTCACAGTGTTTTCTTCTAATACTTTCATAGTTTCCTTTTTATTTGTACCAGAGATTGAACCCAGAAGGTACTTAATCACAATCATATTCTCAGTCCTTTTTTAGATTTTATTTTGAGACAGGTTCTAACTAAGTTGCTTAAGGCCTAGCTAAGTTGCTGAGGCCGTCTTTGAACTTGCCATCCTCTTGTCTCAGCCTCCTGAGCCACTGGAATTAAAGCTGGGGCTGCCACGTCTAGCATAGTTTCATTTGTATGTTAAAATTTTTAGTTTCTATAGAATTTATTTTGATTCAACCAAAATCTAACATTATTTTGTTTCTCCAAAACTATCCTATTTTTCTTACAGTGCTGAATAATCTTTCATTTTCCCTATTTGAAATGCTAATTAGAAGGCCTAGAAAGAAGACTTTTTAACAGTATTTGATAAGCTATTAAAAAAATCATTGACACCATCACCCATATTGATCACATATAAGGGAGACATTGTTGTACCTTGTAAGCCTTGGAAGCAGTAATGTGTTAACTTGATCATATGTATGGATATATAAGTGTTAATTTTAGTACAATTTCCATAAGAAACATTTAGGTTAATGATTAAGTGCAAAGAAAAAGAGTAAATAATTACTGTCATCATGAGGGAAGAACAATGAAAAATCTTAAAGAACACCATGGTATTACACCCACAGTCATCTCCTTTGAAAGAATCAATAAATTGAATAACTACTATAGTCAGTTTGGAAATATCACAGACTTAACTAAATATAGCTTATATTAAAGTGTTTGAAAGTGGGTGAGAGTTATATAAACAGATATGCTACAAAATTTATCGCTTAAGTGCATTTAAAAATCACATTAAAATTTATTAAAATTGCCATTCCTTTTTCGTATCTCTAATCCCTGTGGAAAGAGAGAAATGAAATATGGCACACTTAGCAAAGGACCTCATTGGAAATCACCACTGTAACATGTGCTTCCTGCATGTGCCCTATCCCAGTTTAGATAGTGTATTCATGCAAAAGAAACTGACCTGGTGAACTTTGGGACTTTAATCAGGTAATTCTGATACTGCTAAGAAGCTTATAAATGCCCACATTGTACATAATCAAATTATTTATTGTTTAAAATACATGATAGGCTAAATGTCAAAGTTGTTGATGATTATGCAAAGTGCATTACCTTTGGAGACAGAAATCTATGGCTCTTCCACTGATGGTGGACGTTGGACTTTTTCTTTCCTGTCAGTAACTGTAGAACAACTACTCAGTTCATATGGATTTTACTTTGTTGTCTCTCTCTTTCCCTCTCCCTCTGGCATATCTTTCTTTCAGATAAAATGAGAAAAACACAGAGCACAGTGTTTTATAGAAAGGCTTAAAAATGTGAACTCCCTTTCCTTCACTTCACTGTAAACCAATTTCATTACATAATACCATATGTTCTACTTTACTTCAAAAATTTGCTATAATAACTCTATAAACATAGTATTACCATTTTAAAATATTTTTATTTCTTGGAATTATGTTTTGTAGAAACTAGTTTTCTCTTGTGGACTTTTTAAAAGAGCAAGGTAACTTCATACATTGACCTGAAATGCCAAAATATTTCAAGTAATTGAATTTATTTTAGTCAAAATGAAATTTTTAAAATAGTCACATAACATTATACATTTTCCACAGTTACTTTTAAGATTTCTTACCATTTTCTTTGTTTGAATGTTCATATGTTTGCATGCATAATAACATGCTTGCATTTAATATGGCATTTAGTTATTTTCCTTCTTAGATCTCTATTCTTTTTGCAAACTTTCTTTCAATTATTTTTCCATTATTGGCCTTGAAGGAAAATATAGGCTCATTAAGTCTCAAAAACATCTCACTTGGACAATATAGTGACTGTTGATATTTTAATTATAGAGCAGATTTTCTCCAAATAATAGCATGTACTTTACCCCTCAGAGTGACCAGAAAGAGACTGGTAAAATTAGATTTCATGGAATGACACCTATAAAATGGAACTTATTACATAGATAAGAAATCTGAAGTGAATATGAAATGACTTGATCAGTTTCAAATATAAGTATTTAGTTTAGCAAGATTTCCTGTCTCCCAAACCTAAATTCAGTAAATTCAGTTAGCTGAATAGGACAGCCAGTTGTCATAGTTATGAGGGTGGATAATGTTGACTATCCCAGGTTTATGTTGGCTGTAGGAATAAACACAGGGATAAAACAAAATACCAATAAACTTCATTATTTCTGAGATGATATAATGTGAAAAAGGCATTAAATAAACAACTGATATTTATTTAACTGATATTTATTAAGCACCTTTTCTATTGAAACATTTATATAAAACTTCTTTTGGATTCAATATCGAAGTCTACTTTACATAGTTTCTCTTTTCTTTCCTTTATTGACTTTTCTTTATTTTGAACCTAAGATCAAAGATGTTTTCTCTGGAATAAATATTTCTGTTTAATTCATGAAAAGTTGAGCAACATTAAGAGATTAGTCATGATCTAACCCTTCTTGGGTCATTTTCCTTTATCCTAATTGATGGGTTAATCTTTTGAAATTTCAAGGAAACTTGGAGTGGTTTTATTTATTTTCACTTGCCCTGTCAGGTATTCTTATGGACTCTAGTAGTCAATAATTATTTGAAATTATAGATCTTTAATAACCATGTCATTTTAGGAAAATAACAATCCACTCCATAAGTAACAGTTTATTTATACACATCACAAAGATAGTATGATCTTCTTTAATGTAGTTTAATGAAAAACTAAGAGAATATGTGAACATTGAACAATATACAGAAATTCAAACATTAGTGTTGAGGAAATTTGTTGCCAGTAGCCCTGTATTGTCAGAAATGTTAAGTTATTTAGAGGAAAGGAAAATGATATGTCAATTTTTAGATTTTGAGAAATCTCCTTACTGTTTCCTACAGTTGCTGTACTAAATCACATTCTCATCAATAGTGTGTAAGTTTTCCCCTTTCTCTGCATTTCACAAACATTTTTTTTAAAATAATAGCCATTCTAACTGTGGTGAGCTGAGCATCATTGTAGTTTTTCAATTACATTTCTCTGATGGCTAATATATTGAGCATTTTTTGATATATTTATTGGCCATTTGTATTTCTTCTTTTGAGAAGTGACTATTTAGAACATTTGTCTGTTATTTTAATTGGATTGTTTTTGTTTTTGCTTTAGTTCTTAAGTTTTTTGAGCTCTGTATGTACTATGAATATTAATCCACTGTCAGATACAACAAAAATATTCCTCTCATTCTTTATCTTGCTTCTTCACTCTATTACATTGCTTTCTTTGCTTTCAGTAGCTTTTTACTTTCATGTAATCCCACTTGTCAGTTTTACTGTTTCCTGTGCTTTGGAGTCCTATCCAGAAAATCTTTGCCTGTACAAATATCTGAAAGAATCTCCCCCATGCCTTCTCTCTACTCCACTAATTTCAGATTTTCTGGTTTCTCATTAAGGTCTATAATCTACTTCGAGTTGATTTTTCTACAGGGAGAGAGGTAGGGGACAAACTTCCATCTTCTGAATGTGAATATCCAATTTTCCCAGTACAATAAGTAAAAGAGATTCATTTCGTTCGTTTTCTCTTTCCAATGTACATTCTTGGCTCCTTTGTAAGGAGTCAGATGGCTGTAAATCAATTGACTTATTTCTGGTTTCTCTATACTATTCCATTGGTCTATGTATATGTTTTTATGCCAATACCATGCTGTCTTTTTTTCTCTAGTTCTGTAGTATATCTTGAAATCAGGGATTATGATTCCTTGATCTTTTTTTTTTTTTTTTTTCTCTTCTTTGTTCAAGATTGCTCTGCTATTCAGGGTATTTTGTGCTTCCACGTGAATTTTAAGAAAGGTACATGTACTTCTGTGAAGAATATCTTTGTTAGCTTGATACTGATTACATTGAATCTGTAGATCACTTTGGGTAGTGTGGACATCTTAATGATATTAATTCTTACAGTGGATGAATAAAGAAGGCCTTTCCACTTTAAGTGCCTTCTTCAGTTTCATTCTTCTGTGTTTTATTATTTTCATCACCGATGTCTTTCACATCTTTAGTTAAGTATACTCCTAGGTGTGTGTGTGTGTGTGTGTGTGTGTGCGTGTGTGTGTGTGTCTATTGTGACTGGACCTACTGTCATTGTTTCTTTCCCCCAAACTCATTATTGGTGCACAGAAAAGCTACTGATTTTGTATGTTGAGTTTGTATCCTCCTATTTTTCTGAAATATTTTTAAGTGCTAATTGTTTATGTTAGAGTCTTAGCATTTTCTCTGTATGAAGTTGTATTATCTGGAAACAGGAATAATTTGACTTTCTTCTTTCCTCTTTGTATGCCTTTTATTTCTTCCTCTTAATTTCTATTAAATAAAATTTCTATTGCTGTATTGAATAAGAACAGTGAGAGAGAACTCCTTTTTTCCTTTTCGTATGATGTTAGCTATAGGTGTGTCAAAACAATCTTTTTTTCCCCCTTCACTTTCTTTCTTCCATTTCTTCATAACTATGAATTTAGTTAAAAATTATCTGTGAAAACTAGATATATCTAGAAGTATCCTAGGTATTTCTTATATTCTAGTACAGTGATTTTGCAATCTTGGCCCAGTGATTTTGCAATTTTTGGAATCCCCAAGATTGTCATGAACTTCACAAGTTCGAAACTGTTTTTGTGATAATACAAATTTGGATTTATTCATATTTTATTTCTCAAGTATTGTGTGAAAAGATGATAGCTATATTGTTGCAAAAATGATCCATATATTAAGTTAGTAGAAGATCATTTTAAAAATCAAGCTATTTATATGCTTCTATGTGATGGAGATAAAAAAAATCAACACTCAAGCATAGTTATCCTTCTTTTTATTCTTATATTTTTTTTATTTTTCAAGTTATTTATATACTTGCATTTATCTTTTTTCTTCCTATGCTCTCACATAGTTTTTCTAAATGTCTAGAATTTTAATTTGGTGTTATTATGTATATATATTTTATATATATATAAATTTAAAATTCTGTTATACACATACACACACACACATGAATTGGGGATTGAACCCAGGTACACTCTACCATCCCATCATTTTTAAAAATTTCTTTATTACTTTTATTTATTTATTTATTTATTTTTATTGTAAACAAATGGGATACATGTTGTTTCTCTGTTTGTACATGGAATAAAGGCATACCATTTGTGTAATCATAAATTTACATAGGGTAATGTTGTTTGATTCATTCTGTTATTTTTCCCTTCCCCTACCCCTCCCAACCCCCTTTTCCCTCTTTTCCCTCTATACAGTCCTTCCTCCATTCTTGCTCCCCTCCCTAACCCTAACACTAACCCCTCCCACCCCCCATTATGTGTCATAATCCACTTATCAGCGAGATCATTCGTCCTTTGGTTTTTGAGATTGGCTTATCTCACTTAGCATGATATTCTCCAATTTCATCCATTTGCCTGCAAATGTCATAATTTTATCATTCTTTATGACTAATATTCCATTGTATATATATATATATATATACACCACAGTTTCTTTATCTATTCATCAATTGAAGGGCATCTAGGTTGGTTCCACAATATGGTTATTGTGAATTCAGCAGCTATGAACATTGTCGTGGCTGTATCTCTGTAGTATGCTGATTTTAAGTCCTTTGGGTATAGGCCAAGGAGTGGGATAGCTGGGTCAAATGGTGGTTCCATTCCAAGTTTTCTAAGGAGTCTCCACACTGCTTTCCAGAGTGACTTCACTAATTTGCAACCCCACCAGCAATGTATGAGTGTACCTTTTTCCCTGAATCCTCACCAACACCGGTTGTTGCTTGTATTCTTGATAATCGCCATTCTAATTGAGGTGAGATGGAATCTTAGGGTGGTTTTGATTTGCATTTCTCTTATTACTAGAGATGTTGAGCATTTTTCCAGTTTGTTGATTGCTTGTAGATCTTCTTCTGTGAAGTGTCTGTTCATTTCCTTAGACCATTTGAAGATTGGGTTATTTGCATTCTTGGTGTAGTTTTTTGAGTTCTTTACAGATTCTGGAGATTAGTGCTCTATCTGAAGTATGATTGGCAAAGATTTTCTCCCACTCTGTAGGCTCTTTCTTCGCATTGCTGATAGTTTCCTTTGCTGAGAGAAAGCTTTTCAGTTTGAATCTATCTCAGTTATTGATTCTTGCTTTTATTTCTTATGCTATGGGAGTCCTGTTGAGGAAGTCTGGTCCTAAGCCGACATGTTGAAGATCTGAACCTACTTTTTCTTCTATAATCTGCAGGGTCTCTGATCTGATTCCGAGGTCCTTAATCCATTTTGAGTTTAGTTTCATGCATGGTGAGAGATATGGGTTTAGTTTCATTCTGTTGCATATGGATTTCCAATTCTCCCAGCACCATTTGTTGAAGAGGCTGTCTTTTCTCCATTGCATATTTTTGGACCCTTTGTCTAGTATGAGAAAATTGTATTTATTTGGGTTTGTGTCCATGTCCTCTATTCTGTACCATTGATCTACCTTTCTATTTTGGTACCAATAACATGTCGTTTTTGTTACTATTGCTTTGTAGTAAAGTTGAAGATCTGCTATTGAGATACCCCCTGCTTCGCTCTTTCTTTTAAGGATTGCTTTAGCTATTCTGGGTTTCTTATTCTTCCAGATGAATTTTATAATTGCTTGCTCTATTTCTGTAAGGTACGTCTGTGGGATTTTAATTGGAATTGCATTGAATCTATATAGCACTTTTGGTAGTATGACCATTTTGACAATATTAATTCTGCCTACCCAAGAACATGGGAGATCTTTCCATCTTCAAAGGTTTTCTTTAATTTCTTTCTTTAGTGTTCTGTAGTTCTCATTGTAGAGGTCTTTCACCTCTTTTGTGAGATTGATTCCCAAGTATTTTATTTTTTTCGAGGCTATTGTGAATGGGGTAGTTTTCCTAATTTCTCTTTCTGAAGATTCATCACTTATGTATAAAAATGCATTGGATATATGAGCATTGATCTTATATCCTGCTACTTTACTGAATTCACTTATGGGTTCTAAAAGTTTTCTGGTGGAATTTCCTGGTTCCTCTAAGTATATAATCATGTCATCAGCAAATAGGGATAGTTTGAGTTCTTCTTTTCTTATTCGTATCCCTTTAATTTCTTTGGTCTGTCTAATTGCTCTGGCTAGAATTTCAAGGACAATATTGAATAGAAGTGGTGAAAGAGGGCATCCCTGCCTTGTTCCAGTATTTAGGGGAAATGCTTTCAGTTTTTCACCATTAAGAATGATATTAGCCATGGGCTTAGCATAGATGGCCTTTACAATGTTAAGGAATGTTCCCACTATCCCTACTTTTTCTAGTGTTTTGAGCATGAAGGGGTGCTGTATTTTATCAAATGCTTTTTCTGCATCTATGGAAATAATCATGTGATTCTTGACTTTAAGTCTATTGATATGGTGAATTACACTTATTGATTTCCAGATGTTGAACCAACCTTGCATCCCTGGGATGAAACCCATTTGATCATGTTGCACTATCTTTTCAATATATCTTTGCATGCGATTTGCTAAAATTTTGTTGAGAATTTGTGCGTCGATGTTCATTAAGGATATTGGTCTGAAATTTTCTTTCCTTGATGTGTCTCTGTCTGGTTTAGGTGTCAGGGTAATATTGGCTTCATAGAATGAGTTTGGGAGGGTTCCCTCCTCTTCTATTTCATGGAACACTTTGAGAAGTATTGGAATGTGCTCTTCTTCAAAGGTTTTTTGGAATTGGGTTGAGAACCCATCTGGTCCTGCACTTTTCTTTGTTGGTAGGCTTTTGATGACTTCTTCTATTTCATTACTTGAAATTGATCTATTTAAATTGTGTATGTCCTCCTGGTTCAGTTTAGGCAATTCGTATGTCTCTAGAAACCTGTTGATGTCTTCGAAATTTTCTATTTTGTTGGAGTAAGATTTTCAAAATAGCTTCTAATTATGTTTTGTATTTCAGTCGTGTCTGTTGTGATATTTCCTTGTTCATTCCAAATTTTAGTGACTTGGGTTTTTTCTCATCTTCTCTTTGTTAGTGTGGGTAAAGGTTTATCAATTTTGTTTATTTTTTTGAAGAACCAACTATTTGTTTTGTCAATTTTTTTGATTGTTTCTTTTGTTTCAATTTCATTGATTTCAGCTCTGAGTTTAACTATTTCCTGTCTTTTACTACTTTTGGTGTTGGTCTGTTCTTTTTCTAGGACTTTGAGCTGTAGTGTTAGGTTGTTTATTTGTTGAGTTTTACTTCTTTTATTGAGTGTGCTCCGTGAAATAATTTTTCCTCTAAGTACTGCTTTTATAGTGTCCCAGAGATTTTGATATGATGTTTCTTTGTTCTCATTTACCTCTAAGAATTTTTAAATTTCCTTCCTAATATTTTCTGTTATTCGTTCATCATATAATAGCATATTGTTTAATCTCCAGGTGTTGGAGTAGTTTTGGTTTTTAACTCTTTCATTTATTTCTAATTTCAATCCGTTATGATCTGATAGACTACAAGGTATTATCTCTATCTTCTTATATTTGCTGACATTAGCTTTGTGGCATAATATATGGTCTATTTTAGAGAAGGATCCATGTGCTGCTGAGAAGAAAGTGTATTTACTCTTGGTTGGATGGTATATTCTATAAATGTCCATTAAGTCTAAATTATTACTTGTATTTTTTACAGACTGCATTTTGATTCATTTGAGACAGGTTTTGCTAAGTTGCCCAATTCGCCTCAAACTTGCAATGCTTCTGCTTTAGCCTCTTGAGTTGTTGGAATTACCACACAGGGCATTTGAGTTGATATTTTGTTGCTACCACTTTCTATTTATTATAATATTTATATGTATTTTTATTACTCAAAAACCTTTAATTTTAAGTGTACATAAAACCTATTTTTTGCTAAACATTAATTCACAATATTATTCTTCAAAGTGAAAAAAAATTAATTTTCTTATAAATTCTAGTTACATTTACTTATAGTAAACAAAATGATACTATGATATCTTTATGTAGGCTGAAATGATTGAACAAATCTAGTTAACATGTCCGTTAGCTTAAATACTCAACCAGCATTTCAACATTCCTCTCTATTCTCAGCCTCTAATTACCATCATTGTACTTTTTTCTTCAAATTTGATTGTTGTAGATTCCACTTATAAGTGTAATCATATGATATTTATCTTTATGTGCCTTGCTTATTTTACTGAGTGAGATGTTCTCCATGTACTTTTTTTTTGAGCGTGTGAAAAATAGGATTTCCTTATTTCTTAAACCTGAATAGTATGACATTGTGAATGTTCTATTTGTTGATTTATACTACCATTTTCTAAAATTTTCGGATCCAGTCTTTCCCTTCCCAAACAATTGGCAAACCAATGTTGTAGTTTTCCCTGTTTGCTTCTAGTATTTTCACAGTTTCGGATGTTGGACTTAACTCTACAATCCATTTTTTGATTCATTTTACATATAGTTTGAGGTAAAGGTACAGTTTCATTGTTTTTCATGTGGATGTCTAACTTTCCCAACACCCTTTATTGAAGAGTTTATCCTTTATCCATTATGTCATCTCATACTTTTGTTGAAAATCAACTGAGAGAAATGCTAAGAGAATCATTAAAGCTAAAATGAAAGGGCACAGATGGTAATTCTAAGCCACATAAAAATATAATGCTCATTAAAACCAATTAAATGTACAAATATTAAAACTTATAATATTAATTTTTTGTATGTTCACTTTTAATTTTATAGGACTTCAAAGACAAAGCATAAGTTAACTATGATATATGTTCATGAGCATGTTATATATATTTACACAAATTGTTTCATCCATATTATAAAGTAGATGGGGGGAGTAGAATTTTCATACAACTTAAGTTCAGTTGCTATGAGTTTAAATTGTTATATATTTAGGATAGTTTATATGATACTCATGATAACCACAAAGGACATATCTATGTACTATAGACAAAACTAAATCAGAAAAGATCAAAATATGTATCACTATTAAAAAATTAACAACAAAAAGGCAGGCAGTACAGGAGGAAATAAGAGATGAAAAATATAGCACATACAGAGAACCATTACCAATGTGACAGTAATTTTTTTTATGGTTTAATTTGCATTTCTTTATTGAATCTTTTTTAATTTTTTTAAATTTTGATTCATTGTACACAAATGGAGTATAACTATCATTTCTCTGGTTGTACACAAAGTAGAGTCCTACCATTTGCATAATCATACATGTACATAGGGTAATGATGTTTGTCTCATTCTATTATTCCTCCTTTGCCCCACTCCCTCCCCACTCCTCATTTTCCTCTATACAATCCATCCTTCCTTTATTCTTGCCTCCCTCCAACTCCCTATTATGTGTCATCATTCACTTATCAGAGAAATCATTTGGCCTTTGGTTTTTTGGGATTGGCTTATCTAGATTGATATTCTCCAACTCCATCCATTTACCTGCAATGCCATAATTTTATTCTTCTTTATGGCTGAATAATATTCCATTGTGTATGTATATATATATATATATATATATATATATATATATACCATAATTTATTTATCCAATCATCTGTTGAAGGGCATCTAGGTTGGTTCCACAATCTAGCTATTGTGAATTGAACTGCTTATAAACATTGATGTAGCTGCATCAAAGTAATTACTTTAAATGTAAATGGACTAAACTATACCGTAAACATAGATTGACAGTTGGAAAGAAAAACAGATTGAATTATTTGTTATCTACTAGAGATTCACTTTAGCTGGGAATGGTGGTGCACACCTGTAATCCCAGTGGCTCCTTAGGCCCAGGAAAAAGTATGTCCAGTTCAAAGTCAGCCTCAGCAAAATTGAGGTGCTAAGCATCTCAGTGAGACTTTGTTCCCAAATAAAATACAAAAGAGAAGGGTATGTGGCTCAGTGGTTGATGCCCCTGAGTTCAAACCTCAGTACCAAAAAAAAAGAAGACTCGCTTTAGGTCTAAGGACATGGATGTGTTGAAAGGGAAAATATGGAAAATGATATTTAACATACTGTTACAAGAAACAAAAACAGGTTGTTATTTAATTTTGGAAGGATCATTTCACTGAGAATATATAACAATTGTAAATATAATTTCACAAAATGTCAGTGCTCTTAATATAAGAGGGAAACATTGACAGAATTGAATGAATAAACAGGAAATCCTACAATCATACAAAGAGATGTCAATAAGTAGTTTTCAGTAAAGGAACCATTCAGAAGTTCAACAAGAAAAGAGAGATCTGGAGTAATACTATAGACTAACAGAACATTCCACTCATTAGCAAAATACAATTTATCGAGTACATATGTCTACAGGATAGACCTTATTTTAGAACACAAAAGAAGTCTAAATAAAATTTAAGATCATAATCATACAAATTATTGCACCAACTACAATGGAATAAAACTAATTCCGTAAGGAGAAGGAAAATTGTGAAGATATTCATAAATATACTCTTAAATCTATAAATGACTCAAAGATGAAGTCTTCACTGGTATTATAAAATACTTGGGAAAAAAATTGAGCAAATGTCATTTTAAAACTTATGGTACAATGTAAGTAGTGTTAAGAGTAAAATGTATGGGTATAAATGCTTACATTAAAAATAGGAAAGATCTCAAATCAAAAATCTATCTTTAAAACTTAAGGAAATAAAAAAAAAACAAAGCTAGAAGGAAGGAAATATTAGCCATTAGAACAGAAAAAAAGAAAATAGTAGAAAAAAATCCATAAAAGTAAGTTGGTTCTTTGAAAAGTTAAGCACAGTTAACCTTTGAGTAGATTGACTAATGAAAAAAGAAAAAAGAAAGAAAACCAACATAATTAAAATTGACTATCAAAGAAGGGTTATTGTACACTCAACTTTAAGGAAATAAAAGGAATTATAGTACCATAAATACTACACATGCATGCCACAGATTTTAAAACCTTGATAAAATGCATAAATTGTGAGAAATGCACAATATAACCAGATTTAATCATGAGAAAGTAGAAAGCCAAATAGATTTATTATTAGTGTGAATATTGAATGTATAGTTTAAAAAACTCCCAGTAAGAAAAATCTCAGGACCAGAGAGCTTCACTGTTAAATTTTGTCATGTATTTGAAGCAGAATTAACTTGAATTTTTAAATTGTTTCAAAAAATTAAAAAAGGGGGAACACTTTTAAAATCATCTTATGAAGTCTGACACCAAAGTAAAATAAGCTACAAGAAAAATAACTAGAGAATAATACACAAAAATGCTCAATAAAACACTAACAAAAAGAGTTCAACAGTATATTCAATGATTCATATACATGAACAAGTTATAATTATTCCTAGAATACAACCGTGCCTCAACATATGTCTATCATTATATCATTAAAATATACTACATTAATTGAAAAGGGAAATAAAAATACAAGACCACTTCAGTGAATGCAAAAAAAAAAAAATGACACACTTTCATGATAAAAACACTCAACAAACTAGAAATAGAAGGAACCAACTTAACATAGTAAATATCACAAATGTAGGATCCACAATTAATATTACACTCAAAGGCGAAAGACTGAAAAATTTCTTCTAAGACAAAGAACAACATAGGGATGCTCACTTTCATAACTTCTATTTAACATAATATTTGAAGTCCTAGTTAGAATAGTTAGGAAGAAAAAGAAATGAAATTGAACCACATAAAAAGAGAAGTTGCAAAATTATCTGTGTTTGCAGAGGACAGAACTGTAAAACAAATTCAACAAAGTTGTAGAACACAAAATCAAGAAACAAAAAGTTTTATTGATCTGGTTAGAATTTTATCAGCACTGCTTGACCCACATCTCTGCTGCTTCCCAGTGAATTATTTGTAGCAGTTAATATACCTGCTGAAAGTAAGGAAAGAGTCTCTACTGCCTTTCATTATGAGGAATAGACTTTTCCCATATCTTGGCATCCTTTTTTCAATAGGAAGTGTTTTGAGATGTTGTAACTGTGATTTTCCTTTATGTAGTCTTTATTTAAGATAAAAGAGACATAATAACATTTAGTGCTTCCAAGATTGATCCTTTACTATACTGATGACACTAGCTAATGGTATTATGTAAGAGGCATTATGCACAATTTAGAATTAATCAGTGATGTCCTTTAACACCCTCTTTAATATTATGATTTATGTACTTTTTACATGTTGACATTTGGCATCCTTTCATTTCAGATTTTATTACTTTTTGCATATTACATTTACCCACACTCCTTCCTCATTTGCAAGTGTATCCTTTTCAATTGCTTTCTAGAATAAATTTCCTTGTTTTTCTAAATAAATCTTTGTCCCTCTTTTCATGTACCCTGAAATTCCTTTCTATATTGAAGAACCTGCCAGAATTGATTTGAGGTCTCCTCTTCCCTTCTGGGGATCTCCTTGGACAACTGTGACAGTGATCCTAAAGAGATCTTGAAAAACATTAGGAGAAAACTGAAAGGATGTTAAATTTAACTTCAGAACTGTTGTCTTTGAGAGATGAAAATTCATTCCGGTAAAAATGTGCAGCAGAATGTTACATACATTGTAATTTAGGCAAGATGATGGAACTAGAAAAAGTGTATGGTAGAAATTTAGGCACATTGTAGTTTAGGTGAAAAGAAAAAACTAGAAAAACAAATTTAGTAGTTTTTAACTTAGAAATGAATGATGACTTCTCCGAGGGATAGGATTTTGAGAAAGAACAGAGGTCCAAAGTAATTTTAAAAGTCAATAAAACATATTTTTTGCTGATCCATCTTTTAAAATCTAACTCAATATTCCCTTGACAATCATGAAAAATATGAATTATCCACTTTCAGAAAGTAAATGGTATTGTCTCTTTAAAATCCTTTCTGAAAAAAAAAGACACGAATATAATTTAATTTTTACCAATTTACTGCGTACAAGGAAATTCTTCATGTATAGATTAGCTAGCTACATCTTTTTTCATGGAAGTATTTTCTTTTTCAAAATATTTTGTTGTTTTAGTTCATGAAATCTTAGAGGAACAGAAAAGTATTCTTGTTTTGTAGGAATTCCAAAAGGGTTCAAAGAAAAGGGAAACTTAAAATAGAATGCACTGCATTCCAAGATCCTGAATTACAACTGAAAATAAAATATCAAGTTTTGTATCACCAGTATTTGATAAAATTATATCTGAGCAGACAATTCTATCTTCTTATAGATTTGTAATCAGAATTTAGGATTAGAGACCGTCATACTTATGTCCAGGGACTGGCCCAGGACTAATTGTGTCAAGAAGAAGTGGATATTATGAAGACAGATATAACAAATGCTTCATTTGTAGTTTTTTATTGATTTTAAATTGAATTTAGTTATGGAACTTGATTCATGTTCTAAATGGTAAAACTCAGTGTACAAGTAGTACTGTTACTTTTTTCTAGAACAAAAAATTAACAGTTCATTTAAAGTAGCATCAAGTATACGTGTATTGATGATATTCAAAGTAAAGTTTATGCCTGTGACAATTTCAATGCACATCCTGGATGTGTTAGAACCTCAGCTCTCAGATATGATTCAATGAGGGAAATATCATTGCTCTGAGGGTCTGGCATGCTGTTGTCAGATGAAATGAACTTAATATTTGCTCTCTTACCATCTGTGGTCCTTGAAACACTGTCCATTGTATTATTGTAAACATATGGAGGTTGGTGAAGTTAATACTTAAAAATATAGAAAGAAAAATCACATTATTTAGGCTAAAATAAAAAGAAAATAAGGAAACAATCTTTGAATGGGATGAATTACATTTGTGGCTTAATGAATTATCCACATAAAGAAGAAATTTCAAATATATAAAATTATTTATCTTTTTATTTTTAATATTTACATGGGAATAAGAACTGTATTAGTTAATATAGGACAGATTAATTTTCACTTTATTACCATTCTAACCAAGACCAAATAACATAAATAAAGCAGACAAAGAGATGAAGAAGGGCTGAATTTATGATGTTTACCTAATATATACGTATCTTTAGGATATTAGAGTAAAATATTACTCTTTTTCATTATAATTTCTTTGTCTTTCTTTCCTTATAAGTTGTATAAAGCACAATATTTTCCTTTTCAGTATTTTATACCCTGTGCCTTGAACAGTTCCTGATATTGGGAGGTTGCTAAATAATTGCTGAATAAATAAAATTAAAACATAAAATCTATCTCAAAATTTTTATCAGAAATAAAGTAACCTCAGATATCTTATGAAGAGGATTGAGACTACATATTAGCTTAATGTGCTTGTGATTAAAAACAATGCTGTATAAAATATTTAAAACCTATAAAGTTTATTTTGTTGATTTTCCACTCACTGTATTAATTGTTTAACTGAATTTTTTTTCTCATAATGCAGAATTGGCACTAGTTAACATATTAATATGTTAGACTGGTTATAAAATTCTGAAAATGTGGTGAATGTGAATATTACAACTGGACATGTTTACTTGGTTCATTAGATATTCATTGTCTTGGAAAACATATGAATTAAATGAAATTTATGTTTGTATTTTCTTCTAATATCTTATGTTTCTGGAAACTATCACCAATATTAATAAACAATAAAGGATGTCTTGGACAATTGAAATCTTAGGAAAGTTACATCATGGCATGCCCACTTATGGAGACTACCCCATTACTTTCAAATAATTTATATTTAAATACATTTAAAATACACTTTTATTAACTGCCAGTTAATACATTTTATGTTAGGTTACAGGTGTAAAAGTATAAGAAACTGAGTGTTTTATCCATGTTTCATTGAGAACTTACTATCATTATTAAATATTTTACAGAATTAGAATTGAAAATTTCATGGAGCCCTATGAATGCAGAGTCCAGTGGAGTTTTTACCACTATGCATAATGGTATGAAATAGTACAAAATACTTACAGGAATTTAAAAGAAAAAAAGTCCCCATATTTTCTAATGGTATATTATAATTATAAATAATATTGGGTTAATTGTATGATGACTTTAATTCTTAAGGATAAACACCAAGGAATGGTATAGCTGTATCATTTGGCGGTACCATGTCTAGTCTTTTGAGGAACTTCCATGTTGATTTCCTCAGTGGTTGTGCTAATTTACAATCCCATCAAGAGTGTAAAAGTGCTTATTTCCCCACCATCCTCTTCAGAATTCATTATTATTTGTACTTTTGATGACTGCCATTCTAATTGGCATGAGAGGAAATTACAGTGTAGTTCTGATTTGCCTTTCCCTAATTGCTAAAGATATTGAACACTTTTTCATATATTTGTTTGCCATTTGTATTTCTTCTTTTGATAAGTGTCTGCTTAGTTTATTTGCCCATTTATTAGCTGGGTTATTTGTTTTTGTGGGTGTTAAGTTTTTTTGAGTTCTTTATATATTCTAGATATTAATCCTCTGTCAGAAAATTACCTAGGAACAATTTTCTCCCATCCTGTGAAGATTGCCTCTTCACATTCTTTGTTATTTCCTTTGCTGTGAAAATACCTAAAGTCAAATTTCTAAGCTGCTTTCAAGGGTTCTCAAATTATTCACCAAAGAAATATGTTTTTAAATTTCTGGAAACATTTACTTGAACATAGGTAAATCTCACAGTGTTAGGGAGGTCAGATTAATTTCAGAACAGTTTATAGTCACTTTATTTTTATTTATCTCTACTGTTATTTGTGAAACTTCTGTTGCAGTACTGAATATATCAAATAGCTGTTCCAGAGAAATCATGGCCCATTTACTTTAAATTCCTTACTTAGTCATTTTTATCAGCAATTTTGAACATATAAATGAATACTTCATATTCCAAAAGTAGTTTTATCCATAATAAAAGTTTTATAATTAAAATATGGAAATAGAGTGAAGAAAATTATTAACATGTTTGAAATCTTAGGACTGTTTTTAGGAAGGCAATTTTTTTCAATGATTTTTACAATACTTAGATAATAATTTAAAAATTTCTCAGACATTCATTTGTATAAGTTGTTCTTTTTGATGTGAATTTCGTAGCACTGATAATATTACACAGACAAAAGAAAAGTTTTCTTTACATATCCCATGATGAAAATTTACTACATAAGTATCTATTTTTTCTATTTACTCCAGGGCATTATAAGGACAGGATATCAACTTATTAGTTCACCAAAGATTTAGATTTGAAATTAATCAAATCTGTCACATCTATTTAAGTCCATTCTAGCTGCTCTAGAAACAATATCATAAATTCAGAGGCTATAAACAAAGGAAGTTTATTTCTCACAATTCTGGAAGCTGGGAAGGGCAAGATCAAGATGACAGAAGATTGGTGTCTGAGGCAGTTTCCTGGTTCAAAAATGTTGCTTTTTTGTTGTGTCTTCACAAGGTAAAAGGGGAGTAGACTTTTTCTCAGCCCTCTTATAATGCCAGTCTTGAGGGTCCCATTCTCCTGCCTTAATCGCTTCTCAAAGGCCCTGCCTTTTAATTCCATCACCTTGAAGGTTAGGATTTCAACACATACATTTTGGGGGGGAAATAAACATTCAGGTCATAGCACCACCAACTCCATAGTTATGTTTCAAAAATAAAAATAATGTCAAAAGCAAATAAAACCTTTCTCATCAAAGAGTAAACCATGAGTGAGGCTTAATTTTCTATTCCATTGCATTTATAATAATAGTATTAGTTATAATAAAAAGATTTATTATTTCTTCTTAGCTCTGCATATTTATATAGGGTATGTATGCATGTAATTTTCTGATTTGTGAAAATAGTTGGTGAACTACATAACAGGAGGTCCAAGGAGGCAATAGATAATGTGCATAATGCAACCAATAACCTCCTGTTCATAGTTAACATTTCTTTGTTAGAACTCATAATTTAATAACCAACATCTCTTCTGGAAAAAGGTAATTTAATGAAAAGATCCAGCTTTTCACTAGTTGAAAGATTATTTCTCCCTCATTTAATATTCAGAGGGAGCTGAATAATCTAATCAGATAGTTATCTATAGTTAAATAGGAGGTCCAGGAATTTTGACACCTTTTTATCTTGCTTCTCCACTCTCTACCAGGGACCAGAGATACATGGTCGAAGATGTCTTATCAAAACACATATGTGTTTGGTTTAAAGAAAAAATTAAATAAAGGATTTGGAGGACTAGAAACTTCTTTTAGAAATCGTGATATGGAAGTTGCATACATTAATTCTGGTTTCATTCCATTGACTGTAAATTTTATTACACAGGTAAACAAGCAGTATGAGAGGTTAGAAAATGCACTTTGCAGAAGGACAATAACATACCCCATTAAATTTAAGTAATTTTATCAAAAGGAAGAAAAGAGAAAATGAAAAGTTCTACCAGTTGTCCGACTGGTGTGTGATAAACAATATTTTAAACATCACCATATTGTTAGAGTAAAAATTGACTTTTGAGCATGTTATGGTTTTATTATCAATTAAATCCCTAGCTTAACTTGGTTCCTGCCACCTCCTGAACAAGGATTATGATACCTGGCAACTGTGTTGCTGAATTGCCCTTGCTTATGGATATTATCCAATGCAGAGATAGTCTCCCCCTCTGTAAGCACTCTTTATTGTCACACAGCACATGTTCATATTCTGTAATAAACCCATTTCAAATCCCCATTATTAAGACCTTGCTCTTCCTTGTTTGACTACAGTTGAGTCCCTAATGGACAAGTACTGTACTGTAATAAAAGTATAAAAGGCATTGCATGGAGAGATAAAAGGGAGAAATCAATGCTGTCCAGGGCAAGAAGATGGTTTGAGGAGTCCCTTTGAAAGAGAAGTGATGTCCACTGGGCCTTGAAATGTGGATACAATTCACATTAAGAAAAGACATATCCATTTTGAAACTGAGTGAACATAGAAATTAGATTAAGAAAGTGAATGGGGCTTAGCAGGTAATATGGCAGGAAAGCAAGCTAATTGTGAGCTTCAATGTGAAATGGCAAATAGTATAGACTTTAAACGTAAAATTAAAAAGGCTGACTCAGTATTTGCAGGCAGTGTCATTGGAGTACAGCACTGGGACTACAACTAATCAAATTTTTCTTGGGGAAAGAAAGATGGATTTATTTTAGGGAAAAGAGATAAATAGATGAAGTCTGGAAGACCTGTTAGGTAGTAATTATAATAATGTTGGCTTACAGTTACAAATTATACCAGCAGCAGTAGAGTAAATACAAAGTACCAAGTATGAGGTTGAGAGAAAACATATGGGAAATAAAGTGTCTACATATAATACTCAACAAAAATAAATTGAAAATGTTGAGCCTGCATGACATAGAGAAGTAAAAGTATTAATTGAGATAAAACTAGATAAAGACATGTCTGATCATGATAGCAAAGAGTATTCTCAATCTGTTGAGAATTTAAGTCATCTGCAAATTTGGGTCTGAAGTTGTGAGAATGGTCATATGGAGAGATCAGATTTGAGGAATCATCAGTTCACTTTATCAGTGAATGGTAAGACTCAGGTACCTACTAGCACTTGCAAATGCCCTTTTTTTTCTGGAAACTTCATGGACCTTTAAGTACTTATTTTATTTTTTTAAAGTTTTTTTTTTTCTTTCAGTGTTTTGTATGTGTCCTCAGGCAGGAATCTTTGGTTCCTCTTTTTTTATATTTGTGACTGTATCTATTTCCAGTTTCCAGAAGTAGCAACTCATACAACTTCTAGGGCCTCCTTCCAACTCTCTTCCACTCCCCCTGTGTCCATTTTCTTTGTAGTACTGCCCCCAACCCCCCGCCAAGGCCTGAAAGAAATAGATGCATTTTTGATGATTTTTAGTATTTTGAAGTATCTCTGCACAATCACTGTGAAAAGCAATCTTTTCCTTCTCTTGTGTTGCATTTTGGTGGGCAGTGACATGAGAAACCAGCATATAATTTCCAAATTATGCAACTTTTAACATCAAGTTTGTATTTAGTATACATGATTTAACTACCATATGCTTGAAATTATGAAATACAAACTAAAAAGTCTAAGTACATCACAGTCTATAAAGAGAGTAGGTCAGCACTAATCTGTTTTGATTATACTTGTTGTCAATCAATAGTTACCATTCAATTTTGTTTTTGGTGTTAAGAACTTTTTATTCCTATTGCTTAACCAACTTAATTTGGGAGTTATTGTGCTTGATGCAGTTTTAAAGTTTTTGTACAATTTGGTTATTAGTAATTGAAATTTTTAAAATTCACATTTGTTTTTAAATAAAAAAATAATGATTATTTTTAAACTAAAATGCCTTCTTTTGTTATTGCATATTATTTCCTTTTTTTATATTTGAATACTTTTACATTATGGTTTTGTCTGAATTTAACTTCTAACATTTCATGAATGCATTATTCTTCTCTTGGTTGAGTTTCATTGATAGAAATAGGCGGAGGAAGTATGGAACAAAGAGAAAAAAAAAAACCAAACACTCAAGCACAAGGCCTGCACATTTCACCACACAGGAAGATCAAGATCTGAAATGGAATACACATAAATTTCAAATCACATAAAATTTTTAATTGAAGAGAGAAAAACTATTATTTGAAATACTTATGTATATAAAATAAAATATAAGGAGTCAAGCTCAGTGGTGCACATTTGTAATCCCAGTGGCTTAGAGTCAGGAGGAATGTGAGTTCAAAGTCACCCTCAGCAACTTAGCCAGGCCCCGAGCAACTTAACCAGATCCTGTCTCTGAATAAAAATATATAAAAAAAAAAAAAAAAATGGTGGGAGACTGGGGATGTGGCTCAGTGATTAAGTGTCCCAGGGTTCAATCCTGGTACAATAAATAAATTAATTAATTAATTAACTAATGAATTAAAAATACAAGAAAGACCAAATTCAAACTTGAAAGTTTCAATTCCAGGACATGGAAAGCTGGAAAGAATGCTTAATCTTATTCTTAAGTGAAGAAAAAATATGGATGAACTGCTAATTAACTATTTTAAAAAATTTCATCAGAGAACTGAAATTTCAGGGAAAATTTTAACCCAAAATTTAAGATTCATTCATGATGTTAAAGGGAGGAGTTCATAAAATTTTATTCCTGAGTGGCTTACTATTGTATGGATATGCCAGGTGTTGATTGACACCTCAATTTTTTTCCATTTTGGGGAAATTATGAATAAAAATATTATAAAAATCATAGGCAAAATTTACAATCAGTTCATCTGTCTCTACTTGCTGGGATTTTGATTTTGACTGTATTGAATATATAGATCTGATTGTGGAGAATCAATAGATTAATAGTATTAAGTTTTCTGATTCATGAAAGTGATCGTCTCTTCATTTATTTGGATGTTCCTTGATTTTTTTCATCAAAAGTTTGAGGTTTACATAACAGATATTCTGCATATAGTTTTAAAGATTTATATCCTAGTACTTATTTTTGTGCTGCTATAACTATTTTCTATTGTGTGTTTGTATGTTTTAGTTTCAATTTCAAACTGTTCATTGTTATCATGTAGGAGCTTGGTTGGAGTTTTTATATTGGCCTTATAGCTTATGACCTTCTTACATTCACATATTGTTTCCAGGAGACTTCAGTGGATTTAATGAGATTTTCCACATTTAGGATTATGTGGTCTATGAGTATGGAATAAATTACTTATGAGTTCTGTTACACTGAACTTAATGTTCTGCCCATTGAGGCCATTCTAAGGGTAATTCTTCTCTTATTTTTCCATGTAACTGAAAGTTTATATCTCTCCTGAGTCTTATAGTACTTCAGTCATGCAGTTCTTTTTTTCTTTTCTTACTCAAATTGAGGTTGCCCTAAAGTTAGTTGTCCTACTCTGTGTGACCACATTATTTTAATGCATGTTCTTGTGAAAGGGTAGTGGCAGATGGTGTACAGAAATCAAATACTATTCAAATTCAATTTTCTTTGTGATAGTAACACCATAATAATAAACTATAATAGCTCACATAATTCTCTCAGTGACCCTGCTGGTCGGTATTGTACTTAACAATTTGTAGATAAAGAGATGTAGGCTTAAATAAGTAAACAAATTTGCCAATGATTTCTTAGGTATCCACAGTATAGCTGGAATTTATACTCAGGTCTCTTACATCAAATCCTTTGCTCCCAAAAGTATAGTAGCTTAAATTAGCAGTATAATTGACTATAAATTCTACTATATGAATTGTGAAGTGTTTACAACATGATTTTTCAAAAATTTGTAATATACATGATAAATAAGCAGATTAATAAAATGTTGACTTTATTTCTGAATTGGTTATTCATATGTTTTTATTTTTATAATTTTTTCTTATGAATTTGGTCAGTTCTTCAAATTTAAGGTTAATGGCAAGACATGGATTATTTTTATGAAATATCGTCTTCTAATTTCTAGTTGTTCCAAAAGTTTTATAAATCCAATTTTTGAAATATGTTTATATTTTCCAGTGAAAATTTAAATTTCACACAATGAGATGTTATGTTAATATCCAAATGATGAAAAAAATACAGTTTTGAAAAGGAAAATAACAGTTGCAATAACTACTCTTGTGTTCTTAAGATAGTTCTTAGCTTCTAGAAGTCAAAGACTGTCAAAGAACATAGTTATTAATTAACTCAGATTCACAGAGAGGATTATTTATACAAACTTCTTTCAGGGTTAAGGTTTTTTACAATTACATGTTGAACAGAAGTATATTACATATTGATAGGCTAGTGAGTGTGTAATAAAACTTTATGAGTAGGTCAATATATACCTGAGTAATTTCCCATGGTCATTACTTTAACAGTCTTACCCAGCTTTGGAACAACATAGCAAATAGAAAAGACTATGAAAGGTAAGTCTATGGATTATATTACTTTGTTACTTACATATTTCTAAGTAAATATATCTTTTCTTAATTCACATCAGTATTATCTCCATCTATCTGTGCATGTTCAAAATAACAAAATAATATTTTCATTGCCATTTAAATATCTAGTTCCTCATTAAAAACTGTGGAAAAAATTATATATTTTTCAATATATGAGACTGTTTTCTTGGTCCAGCTCTTCAGTATAATTTTTGTCACAGATACATGAAATCATAGCTTATTTTAATTGTTCTACATAGAAAAAAATTAGGAAAGGTAAATATTTTTGAAAAATAGAGGAATCATGTAAGTATGATGAAATATACTTTAAGAAAATCTACATAGAATGGAATGCTAGTTTTATAGAAAATTTAATGTTTTCTAGAAGAGTTTTAAAAAACCAGTCATTAAGTTACCATCTCACAAAATATTCATTTTGAATAAAAGTATCAATATGCAACTCCCCCCTAAGTTCAATGCTTGAAATTACTATTACTTGATATAAAATATAATCACTACAATTGCCACTTACAGCATATGAATAATTTTAGCATGTGTTGCTTGTTAGTGTTAATATGAGTAATCTTATTTTGGTACATTATTTTGTTTTAAATTTTTTAGGTAAAGGAAGATTTCTGTCATGATAATGTGTGTTTTTAAAATTTCCCTTTGCAAAATGAAAAGCACAATACTTGTTATTGGCTCCTTAAGACTGAAATAGGATATTTCCTTAAGTGAAATTTATCCTTATTTAAAGATAAACATTAAATGTGACCATGTTAATTTTCATGTAACATTGAGCAATTGGGTTTCATTTTGTAAATATCACCTATTGTTTTGATTAAATGTAACATACGTGCTAAACTTACACTGTTTAATTTCTTTGAATATTATCATTTCAGGACACTTTAGTTAACATATCAAAAACTGAATAATATATGCTCAAATTTAATGTAATCTTCAAATGTCCATTCATATGGCATCCATTAAAAAGTAAGCATGAGATTATTCAGTATTAGTCTGAACTACTTTTTAATCATTCTTTCTATTAAGAATGTTACTGTGAAAGACAGGAAATTTACATGGACATAAATAATTGCAATAAAGAAAAGATAGATTAATTCTGCCTCTAGGACTAGGAATCCACTCAGAGACCCTGACATATGAACTGGGCATTAGTTTCAACTTCCTTAGCAGAGTATTTGGGGAGGGATGGAATATAAGAAGACCCATTTTTCAAACAATGCTGAAGTGTTGGGGTAGGTGAAAGTTATAGTGTTGAAGACATTTCGGAGGTAAAATCAGTAGAACTTGTTGAATTATTGAATGTCATAGAAAAAATATGGGAGAGGGAAAGGAACTTTTTATGTTTTGACAACTGGGTAAATGATTTGGTAATGGATAGTCACAGGAAGAGGAACCATTTTGAGGAAAGAAATAAGAATAAAAGATTTAAAAAGTATTTCACCAACTAATGAAAGCATTTACCATAAAAAATTATAAATTCTACCTGGGTGTATGCTGGAATACAGAAAGTGCTTTTTAGTTAAAGAGTAGAAAAAATGAGAGCTATATGGTCATGATTAATTTAAATATGATTTAAAATAATTATTTGAGAAAGGTTCTTTGCAATCTACTTTTAGGTATCCTCCATATGTTGTATCTAATAATAAAGTTATCTAAAATAAATATGTGTTTGGTATATTTTATTTATTTCATAGAGAAACTCACAATCGTATAGTTCAAAATGTTTTAAAATATAACATTTCCCAATATATACCATCACCCCAATATACATACTTAGATGTCTCCACAATATTGTTACATAATGAGACTTGCAATTGAAGAGACATGAGTTAGAGTAGGTAGAACTTTATCATTTTACTTCGAAATATAACATCTCTCAGCTTTAAGTTTCTGATCAGGAAAGTGTGAATAAGAACATCTCCTTCACAGAATTAAGAACTGTGAAAATTAGGAGACACGTTGAAAGTTAAAGCTTTCTTTGACTTGAATAATGCCTTAAAATAAGAGGGTAAGGCACAACAACTTGGAACGGGTTATTCCCTTGTTTATGACTTAGTGTACCCTGTAATGTGTATAATTAATCTGCTCCTTTTGCTAAAAGTTGCATATGTTGCTTACATTTTTGTCAATGCATACTATTTTAGATTGTAAACCAATAAAACTGTCCCTCTGCTTGTCTCTTGCTTAGTAAAAATTAGTATACCTAATTTCATGAGAATTGATGGTGGTTCATTATACATTATATACTTTATATTTTAATCTCAAATTCCTTTCCTTCTTCAGATGGCAAGGAAGAAATTTAGTGGATTAGAAATCTCTTTGATTGTCCTTTTTGCAATAGTTACTATAATAGCTATTGCCCTAGTTGCTGTCTTAGCAACTCAAACACCTGCAGTTGATGGTAAGTAAAAAAAATTCTTACACATGATAGTGAAGTTAAGAGAAAGTTATTTCATAATAGCTAATGATTAAAAAAAAAGATAATCTATGAGAGATGAAACAGGAGAAGGATGACCTCTAGCAAGTTACACAATCGCTTCAACTTTCTATCATTATTTTCTGGTTATTTCAATGAAAACCCTGTGTAATTAAGAATGCATGTGCTTTGACATTAATGGACTTTTCCATTACTTGAGAAAGAGCAAAGAGACAGAGGGATGAAGATGGCAATGTAAGATGGAATAGTTGCCTCTCGTTACTAGTGAGATTGTTTTCATTAATGAGAAAATCTAGATTTTTGCAGTGGCCTTCAGAAATTTCCAAAGCAGGTGAAGAATGTGGTGAATATACTCTCTCTCCTCATCAAATTTTTAAGGAGAAAGAAGGTGTATGACAAAATAAAATAGATGAAAGGTGAATCAAGGTTTGAGGTATTTAATAAACTTTTTCTGAATATGTCTGTTCTAATTTAGAGTTGCTGCATACTACTGTGGGTCACAAAATACACTTGCTTTTTCTTTATCATTCTCTGGACCAAAACAGAATTGGAAAGAATGTTACACATTATATTCTAGTCTAACAGTAGTTAGGAATTCCTACTGCTTTACCTTCTTTCAGCAGTAGCTCGCTATATTGTTAATCAAATTTTATCTTTAACATATATGATTCCTATGATATTCTTTTTTATATGGAGGTAAAATCTATTTTTTTTTTGCTATTCCTAACTTTCTATTCTTTACCTATAAAATTATTCCCTTCAAAGTATCTTCTTCCTCCTGTTTTTCTCTTTTTCAATCTCTTGTGAAATTCTCTGCACTCTTCGATTCGCTGTTTCTCCATCTTCATTTTTCATCTGTAAAACACAAATTGTAAGTGCACTGGGAATGTACTTTCTGTTTCCTTTTTAATATGTGAATGTATTCTGCTTTCCTGAAGAATCAGACAGCGAATTCTACATTACTATGAAATATTCTCTAATTGTTAATTCCTGTAAAAGTTTTAAAAATTCTCTTTCATTTTTTTTTTCAGTGAGAATTTAAATTTCACAGAATCAGATGAAACAGTTCCTAAAACAATATAAAAAGAAGGAATGAAATAGTTTGGGAAAGAGAAAATACAATTGAAATGACTACATTGTTAAGCTAGTTATCAAAGACTATAGTATTTTAAAATGAAATCAAAGACTATAGTATTTTAAAATATTATTTGGTTCTTTTTATTATTATTAGGGCTTGAATTTTGGCATCTTTTAAAATGGAAAATTCATTTTAAAGTTTTCATTTAGTATATATTCATGTGCTCTTTTAACAAAAAATATGTATTACTTGAAAAAGTCTGGTGGAAATAATTTAATGTCATGTCTTATTTAACTAAGTACTTTCTTCCCCAGAATTGAGTCATGCTACTTCAACTCCAGCTACAACAGCAAACCCTTCTAGTCTAGGAAAATGTCCTACTGCATTAAATGATCCGATCAATGAGAGAATAAACTGCATTCCAGATCAATTTCCAACACAGGTCTGCAAAAACACTTTAATGTTTCTATGTATTATTACATTAAGATAATTGCTCAGTACTGGATAATTACATACACTTAAGAATCTAGACATAAATTAGGCTAAATTTATCTTTTTTTGTAGCTCCATATAAATAAGTGATGTTTGTCTAATTCTATCATTTTTCCTTCCCCCGTCTCAACCCCACCCCTGATTTTCCTCTATAATTCTTGCCTCCCTCCTACCCCTGTTATGTATCATCATCCACTTATCAGAGAAATCATTCGGCCTTTAGTTTTTTGGGATTGACTTATCTCACTTAGCATGATATTCTCTAGCTGCACCCATATACTGCAAATGCCATAATTCTATCCTTCTTTATGACTGAATATTCAATTGTGTATGTATACCACAGTTTCTTTATCCATTCGTCTATTGAAGGGCATCTTAATTGAAATGGCTGAGTTTGCTTTTCTATACTGCTGTTCAATTCAAATTAACAAACTAAAATTTATCCATGTTTAACTAATAATTATTAATGTTACAAACCTTTATAATATTTTAATCTCTCGTGCTGATTTCTTTAAAAAAAAAGGTTTTTAACTTGACAGTATGGAACCTTTGAGTGACCGTGTCTATATTCTATTAGAGTATTTGAAATGATGGCATTAAAAATAATCTGTAGAAAATAAAAGAACACTTATGTTTCCAAAAATATTATTTTTTGATTATTTGGCAGTTAGGAGAGAAAAAAACACAATGAAGAAAATTAAAGATAGCTGATTATATACATATAATCCTAAACTGATTTTTTTTTTTTTTTTTTTTTTTTTGGTGCCAGGGTTGCTTAATCACTGAGCTACATCCCCAGCCCCCTTTGTTTCATTTTGAGACAGAATCTCACTAAGTTGCTTAGGTTCTAGTAAAGTTGCTTAGAGCATCACTAAATTGCTGAGCTGGCTTTGAACTTGCAATCCCCCTGCCTCAGCCTCCCAAGCCACTGGGATCACAGGCAGGTGCCATTGCACCCAGCAACTCTTCCTTTTTATTAAAAATACTGTGTAGGAAAAAGATTAATGATATGCATATGTATATATCTCTCCACTGTTAGCAACTTACCTAATATGTATGTCTAAATCTCACCTCTATCACTCTCCCTACAGAACACAAGATTACTGAATGAACTATAAAATTTCTATTTCTATTAGCCTCATCTTACCTTTGCTACATCATAATTTACATGTAATTTTCTGATTAATTTGCAACAAAATTGTAAATACATGAGATTTTCTTTAATGACACAGAAATAGAAATAGCAGGAATAGTAGAAATAGGAGAAAGAGTAGTTCCTTTAGATTACCCTCTGATCAAACTGTGACTCATGGAGGAGTAACCAGATATTCTCTTTCATTAACATGTTACTCAAGAAATGATTAAAGCTTAATGAAGAATACTATTAGAAACAATAATGTGCCTCAAAAGTCTTATAGACAAACAACATTTAGGCCAATGATTTAGGATGTCGATGCCTACCACTGGTCTTTAATGTCAATCTAACTTGTTAGGTTACTGAAGACTGTTTTCAATGTGAAACAAATTAAACTTGTTAATTACATACATTAAACTTTCACAAATACATTTCATCTGTTATTTTAGAAAACAAAGTGAGTTTATTTATTTCTATTTAGAGTGTTATAGTTATGCATAGTAGTTGGGTTTATTTTGATAAAATCATACTTGTATGGGATTTGATTTCAATCCCCATTTCCCCCGCCTTTCCCTCCTCACCTCCCTCTCTCTATTCTCCCTCTCTCCTCTATGCATCTTCCTTTCACTCATTTATTTATTAATTTTTGGTTGGTACTTTCTACTTGTACACAAAGATGAATTTTCCTGTGGCATATTCATATATGCATATAATGGAATTTTGTTAAATGCATTCCGTATCTCCTTCCCTTTCCCATCCCTACTCCCTCCCTCTAGATTTCCTTCTTCTACTCCACTGATCTTCCCTATATTTTTATGATATCTGATCTCCCTGGTATTTCCCTTATTTTGCTCCGCTTCTGCCCATGATAGAACACATTCAACTCTCAATTTTTGTTTCTAATATTTCAATTACCAAGGTTTTCTTCATTTCCATTCATTTTCCAGCATGCATCATTTCATTTATCTTTATGGCTGAGTAAAACTCCTTGTTTATATATACCACATTTTATTGAGTCATTCATCTATTGATAGGCATCTGGGTTGATTTCATAATCTGGCTATTATGAATTGTGCTGCAATAAATGTGATTCACAATAGCCAAAATGAACTTATTTTAAAAGCTTAGTTTATGTCAACTGATTCCACTGAATTATGCTCCTAACCCTCAAATGAATTTCAATGTTTCTTGATATTTTTAAACAAGAAAAATTAAATTTAGCAAAATAATTCTGATGAGAGTCTGATGTGAAACAAAATCTCATTCATTAAATTTTAGATTTGTATGGGAACTTAGAGTTCTATGATTCTAAATGAACATGACAGGGTCTTTCTGTTAGTGCTGAGACAAAGCTGGAATTAGAACTGCAGCGTGCAAAGTTCAATGTTAGCTTATGTTCCATGAACTCAGTTGTCATTCTTCATTAGCCAAGGTGTTATAATTTTCTCTAATTGGATGATTTTACAAGGTAATATATTTTCTATTATAGAAAATTGATTAAAAATAAATGATGAATGAATGAAAAAGTAAAATCTATCTGAAATTAGATAAAGGGCCTAAACATTGTTTCCTCTTTTTCTGTTTTAGGAGAAGTAAATTTCAAATGGGATTTTAATTCAAACTCCATCACTTAGTTTTTGAAAATTTTCATTATTTGTAATTCTATGATTTTGATAATATTTTCTCATTAATACATTGGAAGATTCTTTAAAATACATTCAAATGTTACATTTCATCTTCTCAAGTGATCACTTACAGCAATGATTTATACTTAAAATTTTAAATATGAGAGGCATACCATTTGAATAAATATTATTTTGTCCAATCAAGGTGGTTAAGATTGAATTTAATCAAAATGATAACTTTCTATAAATTTCCTGAAGTTTTCTCAATTGAAAAAATTCTCTTGGATTTTATATCATTGAAAATGGATCATGTTATATATATATGCCACAGTTTCTTTATACATTATGTGACCTTTTGTACCTGGTTTCCTTCAATAAGCATAATAAATAAAAGTTTTCAATGTTTATCCATGTTAAAAAAAAAAAGAAAATGGATCATGTTTACAAAATAATTAAAAATAAAGAATTGATTGTAGTTATCTTTTTGTATGCATGATTTCATTATAAAAGACATGCATATTTATTTTATAATAATGAGAAATTATGAAAGAGTCAACATGATAATTCTAAAAATAGTCATAATTTTTATTATGTATTAGTCAGCTCAGGCTGCCATAACAAAATACAAGAGACTGGATAGCTTCAACTCTGGAATATATGCTTTTAAATTAATACAAACATACATACACATACATATACATACATATAATACATACTTTGGTATGTATATGTAGTGAGTTAAATGATATTCTCCAAAAATTTATGTCCATGTACAGCCCCAGAATGTGACCTTAATTGGAAATAAGTTTTATGCAGATGTAATTAGTTTATATGAAGACATACTGGATTAAGGTGTACCCTAAATCTAGTGACTTATAAAAGGAAAAGACTATGCACAAAGGCAAAGAAGAAAGATCTTCTGTGAAGATGGAAGCAGAGATTGGAGATATGCAAGATATGCAACTACAAGTCAAGGAATGCCAAGACAGTAGCCAATGGATGCGTAGAAATAGACAAGGAAGGATTCTTCCCTAGAACCTTCGAAAGCAGCCTGGCTTTGCTGAAACCTTAGGTTAGAACTTCTAGATGCCAGAATTGTGAGAATAAATATCTGTTGCTTTAAGCCACCTTTTCCCATGTTGTTATGGCAGCCCTAGGACACTAATACAGTATATCTCAAGAAATTTAATGTAAGTCTATTGTATTAAAAATTTTTAAATTTTGTTAGAATGTGATTATGATACTCTTATTTCTTGTCTTAAAACAATACATTTACACTTTTTCCAAATCATTTACCTATGTCTAGAACTACCCTTTGGTCTTATACTAATAGTTTTAAAATATATCTTAGACCTCTGTAAATAATTTTTGTAAAATTAGAACTTTTTTTTTGTGAAAATATTTCTATAGTTTAAATAACCAGAGGCAAAATTGCCCGATTTAAAGTAACACATTTCTTAGGTTTTGATAGGTATTGACTCTCCGGTTTGGTCAGATCCAACTGCGCTCTTGTTTGCATGTGTGTGTGTGTGCACGTGCACTTATGTACATGTACATGCATGAGCAGTGGTGTGTGTTTCTGAAGCTATTTTAATTTGATAGGAAAGTATATGAGAGGTCTATGTATATTTTCAACTGACTAAACATGGAGACTTTTATTTTTATGATTAAAAAAAATCCAAGGAAAAAGAAACAAGGTATTCAAATTATGATCTGTCACTATTAAATTTTGATATTAAGTAGATTGTGATTACATCATTATTAGTACATAACAGCACTGTGTTGCTCAAATTTTTATATTAGCATTTATAGTTTTTGTCCACTTCATATAATCTTTCCATATAAGTAATAAAAATTTCTGATAATTCAGGATTTTGTTGTACTCATTGAATATAATTGTAGTAATTAGTTATGATACCTGGCATATAAACTAGTTAAATATATTTTGAACTATTAAATAGCTAAAAATAACTTTTAAAATTTTTATAGTCTTGAACTCAGACATATATCTTCATCTTAATCACCCACAACTTGATACATAATTAGCACAAAATAAGCATTTTAATTCTTTTTCACTAACATCATGACAACAGAGTTTGTTATAATCACCCAGAGCATATGAACTTTAAAAATAGATGAGCTAACAAGAACATGTATGAACACATGAAATTAATAAATCACAACTCAGAGCATCAATTAATGGTATAATTGATTCAATTCATCAAATATTTTTATTTCTTCCATGTGATAATAATAAAAGAACAAATGACACATGGGTATGTTATGTATTTGAAGAAATAATCCTGTTTTTTTAAATATTCAGTTAGTGGAAAAAGAGAGACTAGAATATCTGACAATAGTGCTAATCATATTGTTTTTATAAAATATTTTTATCAGGTAGTCTGTGCACAGAGAGGCTGCTGCTGGAGGCCAGGGAATGATTCTATTGTTCCTTGGTGCTTCTTCGCAGATAACCATGGCTATACTGCTGAAGAATCAACCACAATTAGTACTGGTAAGAAGTGCTTTGTCATGATGACTGAATATAGTGCATTCTTTCTAAAAAAAAAGGTATTTTAAGTTTCTCTTTGGAAAAATAGCCTAAATAACATGGAATAAGTGCATACTGAAATGTTCAAATTGATTATACTGGTTTTTTTTTTCATGATTTTATCTTAAAAAAAAAACTCATTGTTTGTGTTGAATACAATTATAAATATTCAAATACTTAAGTTAATACAATTATAAATATTCAAATATTTAATAGATGTTGATCTTTATGAATAAATTCATTCATCCTTGTTTGTTTTCCTGATTTAAGGATTTGAAGCCAAATTAAACAGGATAGCTTCTCCTACACTATTTGGAAAGGACATTAATAGTCTCCTCCTTACAACTCAAAGTCAGACATCCAACCGATTCCGGTTCAAGGTTTGTTTTTTTTTCTTTCTACTTCTAAAGAAAATTTAATAATCAAAAATGTTTTATGAACACACTCCTTACCTTATCCATACATTTTCCTTCATAAGAAATATTTATTGCAAGACAAAGAACAAAATTCTGAGCCTGTTTGTTTAAATATAACTTAAGAATAATAGTTTCTCCTGCCATTACTTTGAAGAATTTAAATAACAAAGTGCAGGTAAAATATTTAACACATTGAGAATATGTACTCAATATTAATATGCTTTAATTTCAAATTTAAGTTATGAGGAAATATTAGTTTAAAATGTAATTTGAAGAAAAATGTTAATAGTGCTATGTGAATGCAATTTATCTTTACTATTTCTTTTTAGAGCTTGTGGTTTGTATGCTTGGTTTTACTAATTCCTATTGCAGTTTACGAGATTTTTTTTAACCTTGGAAATTGAAGCAGCACCAATTACTTTGCATACTTGTTTTTTAGCAAAAATTTCACAAGAATTGATTTATTTTGAAATTTTATTTATTAATTTATTTTGGTGGAGCTGGGTATTGGACCCATAGCATTGCATTCTAGGCAAGTGCTCTACCCTGAATATAATTTCAGTTCTGAGATTTCTTTAAGCACAATTAAAATTCCTTATGGAAGTATCTAAGGGGATAAACACTAAAGAGCACTAAGGATAATTAAATTCACAGAGCTGAAGTTATTTTCTATTTGGACCTTGCATTTAATAATTCAAAAATTGAATACTGTTTTAAAATTAAGTAATGCATATTTGTTCAAATCTTTGCAGATTACTGATCCAAATAATAGAAGATATGAAGTTCCTCATCAGTTTGTGAAAGAATTTACCGGACCCACACCTTCTGAAATACTGTATGATGTAGAAGTTGAAAAAAATCCTTTCAGCATTAAAGTTATTAGAAGAAGCAATGGCAGAATTTTGTAAGTACTAATTTTAATTTATGTTTGTATAAATTTAAAAATTGGAATGTCAATGTCAAGTTATTATCACAAAAAATAAATTTCCTTTACAAAGAAAGTGCAGTAGAATTTTTTAAAGATTATGATTACAAGGGATTTTCCTTTCCGTGAATGAAAGGTACTAAAAATGAATGAGAAAATGTCAATTTCAGCCAACCAAAGATAAAGATGGAGAGAATCACCCATTTAATTATTACCTTGTCCATATTTTTGCATATGTAAAATTTTTCTTTGTGCTGTCCTAATTAAATAATCTGTTGACAATCTGAATGATCACATGGTTACTATTAACCAACATATTAATTAATATTAAAATTTTTCTTGTACATGCTAAATATCACTTGGACACCTTCATTTTGAATGTATTGACTGGGGGTGGGGGTAATTGGTGCAAGAATTTAGTAATTTCCTGTGAATATTTTCAATATAAATATTCTTCCATTCCTAAGAAACATGAATCTCAGAAATGACTTTCAGTGAATATATTTCAATATTTTTGCAATTAACTTTATTCTAGATAAAAAAAATATTAAATTCTAAGTGAAATAAACCACACATGAAGGTAAAAATAAAAATGCTGTACAATCTCACTTTAATTGGAATCTAAAGAAGCAGAAGATGGTTACCAGGTTCTGGGAAGTGGTGCAGAATAGAGAGATTGTGGTAAAGTTTGCCTAGAACTTTTTTTCCACTGCCTAGTGGAAACAATTTTCAAGGTCTGTTGCACAGCATCATGACTTTAGTTGATAATAATGTAATATATCCCTCAGAACTGCAAGTAGATGCTAGCTGGTCACACAACACAAAATAATAAATATGTGTGATGATGACTATGTTAAATAGCTTGATTTACATTCAGAACTGTATTTAAAATTTTTGCATCATGTTGAATACATGCAGAAAATTATAATTTGCCAACAAAAATGAAAAATTTTAAATGCCAGTTAGCATTTCTTTCTCTCTGTTTTTTGAACTCAGGGGCACTCAACCACTGAGTCACATCCCCAGCTCTGTTTTGTATTTTATTTAGAGACCTAGTCTTACTGAGTTGCTTAACACCTCACTGTTGCTAAGGCTGGCTTTCAACTCCAGATCTCCTGCCTCAGCCTCTGCACTGGGATTACAGGCATGTGCCACCATGCCTGGTCAGTTAGCTTTTCTTGTAATATATATCTGGTCTACATAAAATATGCAAGGATTTTTATTTTTGGAAAAAAAATACTCTTGAAGATAATTTTAGCATAAATGTTAAATGTGTAAAAGCCAGTATAATCCTACGTTATAAATCTCAGTCATGGGAATAAGGAAGAACACAGTTTAAAACGTTTCTTGTCTACCATTTGTGAACTTTTAAAACATGAATTTATTTTCCCAGTATGTATCATCTGTGAAACAGGGTAATAATGTTAATTATAATTTAGGGTTGTGATGAAGGTTAAAGGAGAGAATGCATGTGAAAAATTGCTTTAATGATGAGGAAGGAAATTGTGTTGGTGCAGTAAACAACCCCTGATTGTAGGGAAATTCGTGTGTCCTTAAAGGTAACCAAACAAAAGTTGGTTTTGCTTTAAAAAGGAATATTCTGTATGATATTAACATAAACCCATATTTGGTGCAACATTTTATATGTTTCTACATATTTTATTTTTTCTTTCATGATTTAGATTTGATACCAGCATTGGTCCCCTCGTGTACTCTGACCAATATTTACAGATTTCAACCAGACTTCCCAGTGAATATATTTATGGACTTGGAGA
Organism: Sciurus carolinensis; assembly: GCF_902686445.1. Taxonomy (NCBI): domain Eukaryota; kingdom Metazoa; phylum Chordata; class Mammalia; order Rodentia; family Sciuridae; genus Sciurus; species Sciurus carolinensis. The sequence goes on along the minus strand of NC_062221.1, from coordinate 35,750,914 downwards.
ACATACTCATAAGAGATTTCGTCATAATTTATATTGGAAAACATGGCCAATGTTTACTCGGGATCAACTTCCGGGTGATGTAAGAAATTATTTTTCTTGTTAAACATAAAATCATTATATCGAAGGGGTTGATAGTTTTAAATAGCTTAACTATTTTAAGCTATCATTTATTTGACATTACCAAATAAATTATTTGCATATTAGTGACATATAATCCAGAATCTTATTTGTTGTAGTGCTGAGGACAAATAGCTAAATCCTAAATTGGCTCAGTGACTGCAAGATTTTTGTGACTGTTTCAACAGGCACTTCTTATTTATGAATGTTTTAGTTTGACTTTCATTTTTACATTTTATCATTCCTCTTTCAATAACCCTAGTATTCAAACCCATTAAGCTAGAATAATTCTAAACATCATGCTGTACAAGATTTTATGTGATTTGGTGTTTTTCTGTCTTTTGAACACCAAAGTGTACCTTTATCCTCTTATTCTGAACATAACATGTGATTATTTTCCATAACTTTGAATTATTGCAAGGCAGTGATTTTTCTTTTAACATACTTAAACTTGAGGTGATTTATACTTCACACAATATGTCATTGAGGGCTCAGCAAAGTCCTCATAAAAACTTTAGTATGTCAATAATCACCATTCTTATTCTTTATATATTGTATTATTCTTTATATATTGGTCTCCCCTTCTAGAATGTGAGATGCTTGAGGACAAAGGCTATAGCCATTTTAATATTTTTAATGATGATTTTGATTTTTTAAATGTCAGTGTTATTTCATTCTCTGAAATGAATAAGTTAATGGTTGTTTTAAGGAGCTTCACTTGGTATTGAGTTATGAATAAATTCTATCAATCTTTATTTATAGGATGGCTGTCTGTAATAACGAGCAGGCTGAAATCCTCATCCTTACTTTCTATTCATTCTTTTCTTTGAACTTTCATATCCAGTCAGTTAAGAAGTTTCTCTCCTTTCACCTTTTAGTGTCTATACAGTTTGCATCCACTACTTCAATTCCTCATCAGCAATTCACAAATATATGCAATAGTTGTATGAGAACAGTCATCCATGAGTTCCTTGCACACACATGAGGTGTAATGGATACATATGCTATTATGTCCTCATAAATAACTTATTGAAAACCCATTTAATTGTAACAAAATATAAAGAAATGTAAATAACCTATTAAAATAATAGGTATGCTGTGTGGTCTCACATGTTAATATAAAATTACTAATTAAAACAATTTTTAGTTTTTTTGTACTAAAATTTGATATGATACAAATAATGAACAATATTGGTATAGAAATCTAGGGCATGTTACAGAAACAAATGAGTTTATAAAAGTCATTTTAATATATTTAATCTTAAAAAAATATTTTTTATTGTAAACAAATGGGGTACATTTTGTTTCTCTGTACATGAAGTAGACGCATACCATTTATGTAATCATACATTTACATAGTGTAATGGTGTTTAATTCATTCTGTTATTTTTAAAATTTTAATTTTTAAATGTTTGCTTTATAGAATAATAATAATTTGTATGGCCATCAGACATTCTTCATGTGCATTGAAGACACTTCAGGAAAGTCATTTGGTGTTTTCTTAATGAACAGCAATGCAATGGGTAAGATTGATCTTTCCGGTAACATGCTTAAATGAGATTTATCTTGACATGTTTAACTGTTCTCTTCATTCCAATCATGGATATTAGATGCCAGAGTAAACTCTATTATAAATGGTTTTAGCATGTGAAATTATTATAATTAGATTTTGAAATTAGTGAGACAATAAATTTTTGCATATCAATGTTTCTATTTTGGGGAGAGTATGCTATGCTTTGACATATAGGTGCTTTTCTTTTCCTTTAGGGCAACTCTGAAACACATCCATACAAATTAGTTTTCCCATCCCCACAGCCTCATTTGTCAAGATAAGTTAATATGCTTCTCCAAATAAAAAAGGGAATGATCTCTATGGGAATAGAAATAAGAAAGAGTAATGTTTTAGTTTATTACACTTCAAGGGATATAGAATCTTTTGCTTTTTTAATGTTGTGAGTGGAATATCTATTTAATAGGTGAATCAGTGTTAATAAAATGTTACAAAAATAATGTTCCAGCAGGAGCAGTCTATTACATGGTTATCAAGTCAATTATATGTAAGAAAGTTAAATTAAAAACATTCATATTTTTCTTCTTAGTAATTAATATGTGATGCTATGACCTTCAAGGAATTGTGAATTGAAATGATTAATTGAGATTGCAGTTTTAGAAAAAAAAAAAGTTTTTGCTGTTAGAGGTCTAATCCTCTTATTCCTGGTGGCATTCTACTTTTCTACTACACTATTCCTGAATTCAATATTGAATTTCTTTTTAACTATTTAAAATAGTGTGAAATAAGGTGACTTGTGTAAAATACTTTAAATATGCACTACTGCACTACAATTACTTTATTACTAAGTAAATTTTTTTTTTAACCATTTAAACATACTTTACCAATTGTTATTTTGCAGAGATTTTCATCCAGCCTACTCCAATAGTAACTTATAGAGTTACTGGTGGCATTCTGGACTTTTATGTATTTCTAGGAGATACTCCTGAACAAGTAGTTCAACAGTATCAACAGGTGTGTTTCAGGTCTATTTTATTAAAAAAATATTTTCTGTCATATTTTTTCTTTGTCTATCAAGTCCACATATTTGGATAATTTTTATTTACATATCAGGGCCTCTTAACTAAACATATCTTAAAATATTTCATTCTTATGATATGAGCAAATTGCTATCTAAGCCTCACTTACCTGTAAGAATAGCATCTTTGCATAGTTGAACGAATCCAAGAAGAGTTTAGAGCAGTGAAGAATCCAGAAATTACCTTGAACTTGAATTTTAAATTTCCTTCCATGTAATATTTATCCTATAAATATTAGCATACATGATTCCTAGTGTTATCCAGGAAAAGGACATTATTTTTAATAAGATTAAAGGATCATAACTATTTGAAAAACCTCATTTTCATGATATAATTTTTAACCTATAATTCTATTTCCAAAACTGAACATTAACAAGTAACACCTGCCAAAAAATTTCTAAGAAAAGTTTCTAAAAATCTGAGATGAGACCAGTTAGAGTTTCACCCAGTTAGTTTACCATTTATGTCTTGAGAATTTCCAAATCTCTGTTCATAAATGTGAATTTTGGAAAAGAAGTACAAAAAATTTACAGTCTCCTTAATATAAAATTGTAATTACCTTTCTGGACTTTCATATATAAAGTAAGAATTTGTGTGTGGTAGTCATATATGCAAACAATATATTTTTCTTTAAAAAACTGACATTTTAGCTGGGTGTAGTAGCACACACTCGTAATCCCAGCCTCTTGGGCTGCTGAGACAAAGTCAGCCTCAGTAATCACAAAGCACTAAGCAAGTCAATGAGACCCTGTCTCGAAATAAAAGCCACAAAATATAGCTGGGGTTGTGGCTCAGTTGTTAAAGTGACCATGAGTTCAATTTCTGATACCCCTTCCAAAAAACAAAACAAAACAAAACAAAATAAAAACCGACATTGTGATTTGTCAAACATTAGTTCCCATAGCTCACTACTACATGCTGAGCAAAGTTTGTTGTCAACAATAGTTGAGTTTGAGTATTACTGAAAATCTGAATATACCATATATATAGCATAGTGGTTTATTTGCTTACAATATTTTTTGTTGAGCTTGAATACAGCATATAAATGTTGAATTTAAATAAGTCTCAAATTGTGTAAAGAGTAGGCAGAAGAAATTTAAAATTTTATTTGAAAAAAAGAAATTATCTTCTCTCTATATTGCTAACATATAGTTGTTAGTATGTTAAAATTTAAAATAGATTTCATTTGAATGGCTAGATGGTTTTAGCAGTTTTAAAAATCATCATATATACCAAGTATAAGTTAAATAGAAGATAGTTAATGGGAAAATATATATTTTAAGTACTTAAGTTAAACATTAACTTTATAATATATATGTATGTTTATGGATGTGAGTATATATATATGTATATGTACATATATATATATATATATATCATATCTATGAGGAAAAAATTTCAACCACATGTCCAAGTATTTTAAATATGAAGTGTTTAGGAATATAGGCGAAAAATACTACTTTTGTTCAGAGACTTATTAGTCATGAAATTATTTTAAAGATAAATTTAATACTTCATTTACATAAATAACAATAACTATGAGTAGTTTTAAAAAAATTTTGCATTATAGTTTTAAAGCTGCAGTTTATGAGGAAATCATGGATATGTGTATTGTGTATATACATATATGCATACATACATATACATTTTTTTTTATTCTAGAGAAAACTGTTATGCCTATTTAGGTTATTTATCATAAAGTAACCTAAATCCAACATTTCAGTGAAACAATTTAATATCAGTTATGTCTTTATTTCCACATACAAAATTTCATCCTATTCTGTGATGAGACATGATGCTCTCTTATAATTCTGTGCTGTGCTTGTTTGACCACTGTGAAAATGAAAGGAGATCCATTTGACCTAGGAAGAAGAAAAGCAGCCAAGACATTGCATGTGAAGAATACTAGGGAGTAACTGGGTGAAATCCTTGTAAAGCATATATTTTGAGGAACATTTTTGAAAACTGGAAGAGAACTAATTGCCCAAAAACCAGGTCTTGTGTGCACACCTGTAATCTCAGAGACTCAGGAAAGTGAGACAAGAGGATTGCAAGTTCAAATCCTGACTCTTCAACTTAGAGAGTCTTGAGCAAATTAGTGAGACCCTGTTTCAAAATTTAAACAAATTTTAAAAAGGGCTGAGGATGTTGCTCAGTGGTTACGTGTCCCTGGGTTCAGTCCCTGGCGAAAAAATAAATAAATAAATAAGAAATGCCAAAATGTAAGGGAATACAAATTGCAAACTGCAACTTTAAGCATATTTTTGTCTGACATGATGATGTTTTTGTTGTTGTTTTAACAGCAGGTGGGGGTGCTGTGGGAAAATTTTCCCTTTATCCTATCCTTTTTTACTTGTTATTCTTTTATTCTCTCGTTTTACCTTCCATGATTATACAAAATATATCTTGTCAAATATTACTTTCTTGAGTAATTATAAATTACTCAAGAAATTATTCAATATAATTACTTGATTTTTTTTTTATTGTAACCAAATGGGGTACAACTTGTTTCTCTGTACATGAAGTAGAGGCATACCATTTGTGTAATCATACATTTACATAGGGTAATAGTGTTTGATTCATTCTGTTATTTTTCCTTCCCCCATCCCTCCCACCCCTCTTTTCCCTCTATTTAGTCCCTCCTTCTTCCATTCTTGCCTCCCTCCCACACCCCATTATGTATCATCATCTGCTTATCAGCGAGATCATTCATCCTTTGGTTTTATGGGATTGGCTTGTCTCACTTAGCATGATATTCTCCAATTTCATCCATTTGCCTGCAAATGCCATAATTTTATTATTCCTTATGGCTGAGTAATATTCCATTATATATATATATACCACAGTTTCTTTATCCATTCATCAACTGAAGGGCATCTAGTTTTGTTCCACAATCTGGCTATTGTGAATTGAGCAGCTATGAACATTGATGTGACTGCATCACTGTAGTATGCTGATTTTAAGTCCTTTGGGTATAGGCCAAGGAGTGGGATAGCTGGGTCAAATGGTGGTTCCATTCCGAGTTTTCTAAGGAATCTCCACACTGCTTTCCAGAGTGGCTGCACTAATTTGCAACCCCACCAGCAATGTATGAGTGTAACTTTTTCCCCTACATCCTCGCCAATACCGGTTGTTGCTTGTATTCTTGATAATTGCCATTCTAATTGGGGTGAGATGGAATCTTAGGGTAGTTTTGATTTGCATTTATCTTATTACTAGAAGTGTTGAACATTTTTTCATATATCTGTTGATTGCTTGTAGCTCTTTTGTGAAGTCTGTTCATTTCCTTAGCCCATTTGTTGATTGGGTTAGTTGTATTCTTGGTGTAGAGTTTTTTGAGTTCTTCATATATTCTGGAAATTAGTGTAATTATAAATTATAGCTACTTCATTTTCCAATTTTTAATGAGAAATAAGAAATGAGGGACAGACATAAATTTGCTAAGTGTTTCATAACAAAATTCTAAAATATTCAGAAAACATTTTAGAATGCAGGAAATACTAAATATTTAAAATATGTAGTTAAATACTAGAGATATAGCAGAATAAAAATCTCATTAATATTAGTTATCAATGCTGAATGAGTTTCTCTTTATTGAAACTAATTTAATGTCAATTTACCTCAAGCTCATTGGACTACCAGCAATGCCTGCCTATTGGAGTCTTGGATTCCAGTTGAGTCGTTGGAATTACAAATCATTAGATGTAGTGAAAGAAGTAGTACGAAGAAATAGGGAAGCTGGCATACCTTTTGTAAGTAGCATGAAGGGTTTGTGGGTGGGGATATATATCTTAAGCATTGCCATAAAATAATAAATGTAGTGATTTTTAGAATAACATATATATATATATATGTATGTGATAAAGCCATAGATGTATATGGTAAAGCTAGTTTTTAATGGTGAAGTATATTTAATCTCCTGATGTAATTACTGACTTTTCTTGAAAGTTACCAATATGATTTTGAAAACTGATCAAAAGTTATACTAGAACATAGTATATGTTTAACTGTGAACAAAGTTACATGCATTTTAAAAATAGACCTTATTTTGAATTTGTATGTTTAAAAATAGTTTCCTGAACTGTTCAGGTTTTTGTTTTCTGTGCAATGAATATTACATGTATGACCTGATAAAAATCTAGTCATCACAGAGAAAAATGTGAATAGTCAAATAAAGCTTTTACTTTTAAGAACTAGAAAATCTAGTTTTATAAACAATAACACTGCTTCTTAGATTATGATATAAGATATATGTTGATTTATTTTTTAATAATTATATAAATAAATTGGACTTAAAGTTTGTAATTATTAGCTCTTTAAGTATGATTGGTTCAAATACACTGTGTTAATTTTCAGGATACACAAGTCACTGACATTGACTATATGGAAGACAAGAAAGACTTCACTTACGATCAAGAAGCATTTCAAGGGCTCCCTGAATTTGTTGAAGATTTGCATAGCCATGGGCAGAAATATGTTATCATCTTGGTAACATAAATTATAGATTAAAATATTTTTAATATTTGCACATTTGTAGGTTAATAGATTTTCTATAGTTTCTTCTTTCTGTCATTAGGACCCTGCAATTTCTATTGATAAGCGTGCTGATGGAAGTGCATATGAAACTTATGAGAGAGGAACTGCACAGAAAGTGTGGGTGAACCAGTCAGATGGAATTACTCCAATTATTGGAGAGGTATATTATAATATTCATTAAACTTGTGTGATCAGTTTTCTATTAATCAATAGGATTTTTCTATAAGTTGTGTGTGTGTGTGTGTGTTTACTTTTATTTTTGGATTTTATATTTCAATTTTGGTGAGTAATTTTAGACAAAGGATGTATTTTAATAATCTTTAAAATAATTTAATCATTCAGAAAGTAAATAGACATCACATATTTTAAAGACTATAAACACAATTATAGCTAACAAATTGTGGTGTATAATTTAGATTCTCACAAAAGTACTGAGGGGTCTATTCAGCTATTTGATATAAAATAATTGCAAACATAAATTGAGTGCTAAGCACCTATATAGTGAGCATTAAGTTTTAAGATTTACCTTTAATGCAATAAAAATGAAATATATATTAAAATTCTTTGCACGTGACAACTGAATTTTAGAAAAGTGAAGTAAGTTATCTAAAGTCTCACAACTAATGAGGAATCAAGGCAGAAATGTGCCTAGCCCTCAAATGTATCTTTTTAAAGGGAATAAATACCCTTTAAGTGGCAATTTTATAAGATATCTTGAAAAGCAAAGTAATATCTAGACAGAATGAGTAAATAATTCCATTTCTTTAACTTAACCAAAATAAATAAAATGATAAACAAAAAATATCAATGTAAAACATATGTCTGTTTACTACAATGAAGAATATTTTTTTTTTTTTAGTAAAGGTTATTAGACCTATGGTTCTCTAGTACTGAGAAACACCCTAATCCTTTTTAAACATTTATTTTAAGACAAATTCTCCCTAAATTTCCCAGGCTGGCCTTGAACTTGCAAGTTTTCTCTGAATTGTCCATCCTCCCTCCATGGACTCTTTAGTAGCTGGGATTACAGGTGTATGTCCTTCAGCCTGGCTCCTATCCCTTCTGTGCATTTGTTAAATTTTCTTGAGAAAGATCTCCTTGAATAATTATGAGCCTATTACAACCACGTTTTCCTACATGTGATGCTATTACTATTTCATGTAATATTATTTTTGAAGATCTGTTGAGCAACTGGGGAGGCTTAAACAGGTGGACCAAAGTTTAGGGCCGACTGCAGCAACTTAGAGAGGCCCTAAGCAACTTAGTGAAATCCTGTCTCAATATAAAAAAAATAAAAAAGACAGGGAATAGGTCTCAGTGGTAAAGTACTGATTTCAATCCCTAGTACAAAAAAAAAAAAAAAATTATTCTGTTGGATATGGCCACATCAGCCAGCCAGCCAATATTGATTATTTGGATATAAAACAGTATATTTTATCCCAATTTATTTAAAATTGAATTCTTCTTGCTTAATGTAGTTATTGGAAGCAATAAGTAAAATAATTTGGAGGAACATAAATCACAAAGAGGTAGCATAGTATGCTTTCTGTTTACCAGTATGAACTAAGGTATAAAATTACCTGGGTTAGAATTTTTACTGAATCAGTTCTTAGAAGTGTGACTTTGAATAAGTTGCTTAACATGACTGTGCATAACTTTTCTCATCTGCAAGGTGAATTTACATGTGCCACTTACCTTACCTATAAAGTGATGATAAAAGTAGCACTTACCCCACCTTCTAAATTCCCAATGAAGATTATATGTTAAAAATTGTAAAAATGCTTGGAACTGTGCCTAGCATATGTTTAATGTCACAGTGACATTGTTGATAAGACATAAATATAAAAGAGATTATTTGCCTGGATTTCTTGGTAGTAAATGTCTTTAGAAATGAACTATTTGTTTTATTTTATTCAGTTAGGATTGAATAACCTAACATACATTTTTAACCTAACATACAAGGATGATTAGAAATATATTTAGTTACAGTAAAAGTAGCAGCCTCATCCAAAGTTCTTTTATATTTTTCTTCCTAAATACCTTATGATCTTCCTCCCTCTTTTTAACTATTCTTACGTAAATGCACCTAGAAATAGATCTGAGAATATTATGAAAGTATATGGTATATGAGTCACATATACCTAAGTATAATATTAGAACTTTAATAATTTTAGAATACACAACTCATATAAAGTTCCATTTATTTATTTATTCTTTTATTTATGTATTTCTGTGAATGATCTATTTATCTAGGTATGGCCAGGATTATCTGTATTTCCTGATTTCACTAATCCAAACTGCATAGACTGGTGGGCAAATGAATGCAATGATTTTCATCAAAAAGTGAGCTATGATGGACTTTGGATCGTAAGTAGTTTAAAACTGTTATTTTTGTCAACGATAATAGAACAATTTAGCCATAAAAAGTACGTTGTATTTTTCTAATCTATTCAACATAAAATTAAAAGCCCTTAATGTTTTTCTAGAACCTGTAAATATTATATTTACTATCTTCATGGGTTAGAGAGGGACAACAAGAAATACAAATTAATGTTGCTAACCATGTGCTTAGCATATCATAGAAACAATATATTGAGATGTTTCTTCTTTCATCATGTACTTCATAGGATAAATTTAATTGTTTAATTGAAGTGTTTAATTTTATAACTAGTAATTTATCTTTAAAAAGTTAATCAGACTTGAGGATAGGCCTGTAGAAATCTGTAAACCTATTCGCAATTTCAAAAATGTTAACGTAAGTTTGCAAGAATTAAACAACATCAATATGAATGTCTCTACCCTTTAGAAACTTTTAGCAAGCTATGGAATAAAACAAATCAAAATTGGCGGTGAATTGTGTTTCATATTAAGAAACAACAAGAATCAATATCTTAGATGACTGGTGAAGTCATTAAAGAAAAACACATGTCTTTGTTTCTTGGAATGAAGTTTTATTTGTGTAGCTATGCATCGCCAGTTACTAAACTTATTTATGGTACTATGAAATCCTGGATGATAGTCAAGCCTTCATAGCAACCTTAACTCCATTTCATGAAAGAAATCACTATGATCCTGAAATTTTATATTTTAGGAGAAACATTTAATGAGCTTGAACATAGAAGAACAGTGACTTTGTTCAAAAGTATTACAACTAAATGGAACCCTGGGGAGACATACTGGATAACCTATCTATGTGCTCTTTGGGTATTTAGGTCCATAATATTTCTTTGTCCTTGAAATGCTAATTATTTATTTAGCCATAGTTTAATTATAAATTGATTTATTTAATCAATAAATGATATATTTTGCAAGAATTTATTTGCTATTATCTGCATATCAAATATGTTGGGAAGAATACAAATATGGAAAAATTATGTTTTTTGCTTACAAAATGGAATCGTGTAAAGAATGAGCATTATTTTCAGAATTTCTACAATGGTGTCAATAGAATGAAAATAGAGGTTTTCATTTATTTTTTCTTTTACATAAAACTAGTGAGATCACACTGGTAATATTTAGTTACTGAAAGAAATAATTAAAAGGATTCTATGACATTGTTTCTTTTCCATTTTATCTCTTAAACTATGAATTGAATTTTTTTTTCTAGACTTCTTTTTTTCCTGGATAAGAAACACTTTGGCTCATTAGAACACTAACAATTATAAACTGATAATTTAGGAACAGCAAAAGAGACTTTGCGCTGTAGAAAGACAGAAAGAAAGAATACTCCATTTCCTGTATAATCAAGGGATGGAATTCATCTTTAAAGGCAGGAGAGGATGAAATGGAAAAGGTATCAGGACAAAAAAAGTTTTTTCCAGTAAAACTATTAATACAGAAACATTTAAGTTAATCTTTATAAAGATGCTTAGGTTATCAGTTCTCAGAATATGATCAAGCTCACCTAGGGTTCCTTGAAAATCTTCCAGGTATTCCAGGAGGTCACACTATTTGAATTAGAATACTAAAGATTATTTGCATTATTTTTTCATTTCCAGTCTCTCAGGAGGAAAGACAGGAACTTGAGCGAGACAATTATTGTTGCTAACCATGTGCTTAGCATATCATAGAAACTTAATATATGAGCCAAAACATAATTATATTGAATAAAGGAATGTGCTAGGATTGTGTGTATAATGATTGAAACTTGATGAAGAGACTCATACAATAGTTTGGAAAAAAACATTTACTTAATATTTTAATTAATGTGTTTCATGTTCAACGAAAGTTACTCAAGTGAAATACATTTAGATGTTTAAAATCTCTCAAGCTGGCTGAGATATCTCTGTGAGATGGTATTTAATTTGACTTATTTTAAGTTGGTAGCTCGGATGTGCTTTCTAGGAATAAAAGAACTTCGTGGTTCCCATTGATAAAGTATTTTTAAACAATTGGAGAATTTTTGCTTGTATGATATAGAATTATGTAAAATCTGCTGGCTTTCATTTTTAAATCCTTTTAGGACATGAATGAAGTTTCCAGCTTTGTTCAAGGTTCAACGGAAGGGTGCAGTGAGAGTAGTCTGAATTACCCACCTTTTACTCCCGGTAAATTTCATTTGGTTACCTATTAGTCTTAATTGATAGTAGTATTCTTGTTAATTGGTAAATTCTAGCATATATTTCTAAATCAAAATCTTTGATCTATTTTTTAAAATCTTAAATCAATATGTAATATAAAGTAGGATTATATTTAAATAAACTAATCTATTGTAGAGATTTAAAATGAATCTATGGGTATATGATACACAATATAGATGTATACACTTATGTACTCCCATTATAGTCTATTTTTCCATGTGCTTATTTATTATAAAAGTTAGGAAATACTAGTTCACTGGTATTTATTAATATAAATGTAAAGCTAATAGTTTTTGCAAGAGCAATAGGAGTGCGGGATAGGGGTCTAATTATAATTTATTTTAATTCATCGTAGTCTTTTATTAAAGACATGTTCCTTATGTGCTTTCTCTAAGATATTCTTGACAAAATCCTGTATTCTAAAACGGTCTGCATGGATGCTGTGCAAAACTGGGGAAAACAGTATGATGTTCACAGCCTGTATGGATACAGCATGGCTATAGCCACAGAGAAGTAAGTTATCATTTCATTCTGAAACTCCTTTTGTATTTATTGTCTAGAAATCTTTTTGGTAATTTATCAATATAATTAGAAAGTAACAAGGGTAAAAAAGAAAGTAATACTTTCATACTAAAAATTCATCATTCATTTATTATGTTGTTAGATGTTGATTAGATTTAAATTATCCCTCGAAATTTTGATTCAGTTTGCCATCTCTAAACATAACTGTTTTCTAAACAAGAACTTCCCGATTGATTTGAGCCAATGTTGTTCTTAGACCAGGTTCTTAATTATTTTTCAAAACCAAGTGTTTTAATTAAAATTAAAGTGTAGTTTCTAAGTAATAGATTTCCAAGTACTTTTTTAGTGCAATGCAATAAAAATCTTACTTGAAACAAAACTAAGGAAGGAGATGATCATATGTTGATTACCCTTTAGTGTTTATAATTATTGTGTAAGGTTCTATAATGCAGTTGTTAATAAAACATAGGTCCTAGTCTTAATATATTTGTAATTTTCTCATAATTAAATAACTATGATTGAGTATTCAAATCCATTCTTTCTCATTCCAAATCACATCATAATATTAAAGTTTTGTACATTATCTTCATAGTGTTGAGTTACTTTTATATTTATAGTTACTACAGTGTTACATATTGCATTACTGAAGTCAATAAAATCTGAGGGGGTTAAAAAACATGCTCTACCAATATAATTAAAAGTGGGATGTGGAAAAAGCATATGAGAAGATCATATTTTTCTAAGGTACCCTGGATAACTTTATATGCTGAATTAAATATTTCTATCTTTTCTCAATTTTGCATTGATAAAAACTATCAATAAAGGGCACCAACAGAGATAAAATAAATAATGCTAGTTGTTGCAGGTGGTGGTTAACTTCTAGAAACTAAAAAATAAAATGCTACACACACATAAAATTTTTTCCCATAACTGCCTACTAATACTTGAAAATGTAGACTCTAAGATATGATTAGTCATTATCCTGTAGAAAGAGTTTAAGTTGGACTGAAGTTCAGATTATAAACTTAATATTTATAAAAGAATTTCAATGAGTTTAAGTAGTACAAACCAATACAAATATTGAGTTGATAGCATGGGCTTTTGATTTGGTAAAGGATGAGTGAAGTCATTGAACATCTCATTGTTTCTAAAAAAAAAAAATTCTTCTGTATTTGATCAGGATACATTTAAATTGGTAAGTATTGATGGGTAAATAAAAATGATATAAAAATTTGTGGAAAAGCTCTTAAATATTATGAATTGGCTCAGTGACTATTCAAATATATATTTGAAACTAAAGTTCTAAAATCAGCAAATATCAATTTCGTTTTAAGGTAAATCCTATTTATTTATTAATTTTGTTTCACTTTAAGAGCCGTAGAAAAAGTTTTTCCTAACAAGAGAAGCTTCATTCTCACCCGATCAACTTTTGCTGGATCTGGACATTATGCTGCACATTGGTTAGGAGATAATACTGCTTCATGGGAACAAATGGAATGGTCTATCACAGGAATGCTAGAGTTCAGTTTGTTTGGAATGCCTTTGGTAAGACAGCTCAATATAGTGTTTTATATATATATATATTTATAAAAGCAAAAATTCATATTAAATTTCTTTTTGTTTTTTGTCACGAGGGTTGAATCTAGGAAACCTGTACATGCTAGGCAAACAGACACAGAGCTGCATCCTGAGCACCAAAACATAAACTTTCAATGGCATCTTTAATGCTTTTTGGTAAAATTATTAAAAAGTGTGTTACAGAAATAAACTCAATCTTTATTCTTTAGGAGTTTATGAGAAAATGAAATTTGGATGTCTGTATCATTTAAACGATTACAGTGATAAAATGGAATTAACAAAACTTCATCAAGCAAACTAATTCAGGAAATAAATATAAATACAAACAAAGTATGGAAAAGAATTTGACTATAAATATAAAACAAAAGACTGTAGGGCAGAATTCAAATACATTGTGGATAAAAATGTTTCAAAACTATAAATATATTTAAAAGGTTTTATTGTCAGTTTAGCTTCACAAAGAAAATAGAGCTATTTCTTTTACCTAAAAGATAAAAGATAAGTACAGAGAAGTGTTCAAATATTCAGAAGTTGAGAAAATGTATAAAATGAAATTCTAAACCTGAGAAATTAGGCACATCTCTATATGAAGCAAAAAAAATTTATAGTGTTAACACTCAAGATTGCAGAGAGTCATTTAGAAATGTAAAGTTTATTTGGAAATTTTGGTGAAGTAGCTATTCTTTCTTTCATGTGTAGGAATAAAATGAGCACCAAAAAAACCAAGTGAACAATCAGTAAAGATCCCCCTACCACAATCCTGCACTTGGAAATTAAAAAGCACATTATCATATTATTCATGCATTAAAAACCAAACTGAATGGGAATGAAAAAAAAAACTCCAAACTTATAACTGAATCTTAACAATTTTGTTTCTTATCAAAGCTTGTGTTACTTCAGCTAAATTAGTGTTTAGAAGAAGAATGATAGCCTTAAATGAGTAAATTAAAAACAAAGAATATCAATAAGTGATCCAAACAAAGATGTAGGTAATAAAAATAAGAGATGTTAATGCAATTAAGGCAAAATATTTTGAGAAATAATTAAAAAATTTTAATACAAAGGTGGTTCTTTGAAAATGAATAAAATACATCTGTGTTTGTCAAAAAGAAAAAATATATTAGAATGTATTTTAATACAAAGTCTTATTGATTGCAAAATTAAAAAACAATAAGAAGTAAAAGCTTAGTAAACGAATTAAAGCTGTACCAAATTAAAGGACAAGAAGATTCACAATGTTAAGTATAACAGAAAAATAAATCTATGTATACATAATGTTTAATAAGAGTGCTTTATATGTTCATAAGGAAATATATACATTAATTTCATAGAAATATCTCTTATAGTCATGAGATCCCATTCAAAAGAGAACTAGAGTAACATTGATATAATTTAATCTTACCAGAAAAGAAAAATGTGCTGTAATTCATACATGTCATTTGTATAGTTAATAAACATGCAAACAATACCACATATTATTTAGAGATACATATATATTTTCATAGAAAAATGAAGAAATGCTTGTAAATAGTAAATGCTACATTCAAGATAGTGTTTTCTGGAGATGTCTTGAAGTAAGTCTATTACAAACTTACATGTATATGGATTGAAGTGAAACTCAATTTTATTTAGAATAATTTATTTCATAAATTCAATATGAACATATAGTCACAGGCTTTTTCCTAGTTTACTCTTATAATAATGTATTATAAATAAGAAAAATTAAACAGTTTTATTTTGGATTAAGATGCAACATATTTTAATATAATATTTTTATGTTTATACATTGAATTAGTGATTTTATCAAAAAAGAAAATAGATAAATGTATACACAGGCTAAAAATGAAGATGAAAGTATGTAAAGTGATGTGGTTTTAGAGGCAAAGATGGAGCAAAAATGAAAACTGAACAGGGTTAAAGAGGAGATGATAAAGATGAGGCATAAACTGTGATGCTCTTGGCAATTTTGAGAATTTTAATGCTATAAATAATAGATATATTTGTTATTTAGGTTGGAGCAGATATCTGTGGATTTGTGGTTGATACTACAGAAGAGCTTTGCAGAAGATGGATGCAACTTGGGGCATTTTATCCGTTTTCTAGAAATCATAATGCTGATGGATATCAGGTAAGTGACTCTTGTTGTCCATAGTTGTAGTTTTAATAATGTCCTAAATGTGTCTACAGAAAATATGATCTGAAAGATTGCAGAAGAATTCACAAAGAATAGTTAGATGTTTTTGTTTCAATGCCCATATTTATATATATTTATGTACATAAATATACACATACATATAAATATTGTATAAAAATCAAATAAGGAAGTCATGAAAAATGTGCTTATAAATATTTTATGGAAGGTTAAGTCATAAAAATATGTGTTAAATTGCTAGTATTTTAAGTTAGAGTCAAAGATTTTTGAGTATGGATTCTTTGATTCAGTAGAGTAAGTTTCAGGTAACTTCTATTTCATAAAAAATGTACTGTTAAGGATTTCCAATTTTTGTTTTGTTAAAGAAAAACAAAAAAAGATTAAAGACATTTACAAAATAATTTGAGTCCCAAGTTACTCTATGATGAAAGAAAAAACGGAATAAATAGGTAGAGAAAAAACAAAACTAAGACTTTCATAGCATGGTTCTGAACCAGTAGGAGCTGCAATACCAGGAAATATGGAGCTGTTTAACCAGTCCTGAATTCAGCTTGTCTTGGGCCCTGATAAGTATATTTTTCAGAGATGGGTGAAGTTCAGTTTAACAATTAAGCTAATTAAATGTGTGCTCTTTAAAAATTACTCAGTATTCACACATTTGTTGCATGCACTTAATTCGTTAAAAAGAAGAGATGACTCCTCAGCTTGGCTCATAAGGAGGCACAAGCAAACAGAATTAGAAGGGCAAATTGGAGGTTAGTCACTTCCTAATCCATCCAATGATTCTGAGCAGTTCACCCAAATGATACTTGTGAACAATTCATGTCCATAGGAGATCCTGATATGACTCACATTGTACTTTGTATTAATTGGTGTTTTCCAAAAAGTAGATGGTATGATAGAATGAATATGTTAGAGATCCATTGGTGAAATACTTCTGAAGGACAATGAAGAAGAAGCATAAGAAAAGGGCAGGAGACTTCAAATCACATTTCAGGTATCAAGCAGGGAAGCTGACAGGGAAAGGAGGTGATTTGGTAAGCAGAATCACAGATTGCAGCAGGTTAACAGTTTCACTGAGGTCAGTTGGGGGTGTTTGCAAGGCCAAGTTGACCACTGGAAGAGTTCCATATCTCCTAGAAAAGGGTGTGCAAAATGCTCCCACTACGTGTGTTGGATGGCTTAGAGCGGCCAAAGGGAAACAGGAGTTCAGTGTAAACATAAAGGTGAATCCAGGGAAGTGGTGACTGCTGACTCAGTAAATTTTTTTACCTGTACTGGAAATCTCAACAGGCTTTCCCACAGGTTAGCCGAGGAAGTCAGCTGATGTAGACTGTTAGTTCATTAGTGGACTCAGTAGAAATGCTGCACTTCAAGGTTCAAGTCTGCAGACTGTCCAGGTAGCTTTGCTCCCTGTATTCCTGGACCAGTGGACTACCTGGGGTGTATTCTAACGGTAGTGACAAGGTACAAGACAGTTAATCCTCAAGCATGCACATTTTAAGCCTATGCTTGATTATGACACATGTACTACCATCCTACTAGCCAAAATCACTTCAGAGGGCTGAGCACAAAGTCAGGTGTGGTAGGAGATTGTGAAGATAGGAATACCCTGCCCAATGATAGGTACTACAAAGTTACAGGGCGAAGGTTGTGAGTAAGAGGAAAAATTGGAGCCAAAAATTTATTCTACCACAATTAACAGGTGAAACTCCTATTTTGTTTTAAAAAAGTCATCTTCCCAGTGTATTTTTATATCAAATATGTCTAATTTAAATCTTAGTAAAATACATGAGCAACGAAATAGAAACATTCACACACTGTGATGATGAAATAATTTTAGCTTTTTATAAACAAGGTCAAATTTACACAATTTGTGTATTAGAAATAGGTGAAAATATTTCTATTTTGATTTCCATTCACAATTTAGGTTTCTTGTTTTAATTTCCCTTTTTATTCTACAGCATCAAGATCCTGCCTTTTTTGGACAAAATTCACTTCTGGTCAATTCATCAAGACACTATTTAACTATTCGCTATACCTTATTACCTTTCCTCTATACTCTGTTTTATAAAGCCCATGTGTTTGGAGAAACAGTAGCAAGACCAGTTCTTCATGAGTGAGTACTAAGTATAAGAATTAAAATATCTTTTAAAATACATTAAGACATACATTGAAAAGATTAGCAGAGAAAAATCAAGATATCAAGTGGATCTATGCTACTTATATTTACAGCTATACATACAATTTGACAAATTATATAATGATTTTATTAGACATAATTTGTTGGATAGACCACATTAATTATAGAAATGTTACAATTGAATAGAACTTCCAAGGGCAAACATACATATAATGTCTTAGGGAAATAGTATCAGTAAGATTAAACCCAGAATTATTGAAAGTGTCTCAAGTATACATTGTAAAATCATGTAAATATATATAACAGTGTAAAATATTTACAAAAAAAGTGAATTGGGCTCCACTTGTGTACCATAATTAGAATAGACCTTTTCTCAAGAAATGATTTAAAGACCTTTACAAATCTATGTCAAGAGTTTTATAATGAAAATTTTTAATGGAAGAAAATAGAATATGAAACATTCTTGGTCCTTAATAAAACTATCTTACAGGAGAAATAAAAAAATAATTTATTATAGACTCAAAGTAGCCATATAACCTATGGAAGATTTTTTTTGAATAGCAGAAAAACTAATTCTTTCTTGATTTCTTCCTCTTATCTCCCTTCCTTCATTCTGTTCCTCTCTTTTTTCTTAGGTGTTAGATGAATCATAAGGGATATAAGAACTATTGATTTAAAATTACACATATTAAATAAGTAGAATGAATAATGATTCTCAGGGCTAAAAACATATAACAAGGTAGGAATTTGGATATATTTATTTTGGATTATTTTATCTTAAAAATTGTCATTGTTCTTAGGTTTTATGAGGATACAAACAGCTGGATTGAGGATACTGAGTTTTTATGGGGCCCTGCATTACTGATCACTCCTGTTTTGAAACAGGTAAGTTGTACAAATTTAGTAAATTTATTACTTAAAGGGAACTTTGTATTACCAAATCCATACTTAGTTATGAAGCATTTGGTAATAGATGTTACTCAATGAACTGTTTCAAGCTGATAAGTATTTACTTGAACACTAAAATGCAGAAAACATTTGAAAAATGTTAAATATTAAATCAATCTATGCTTCAAATATATAATATGTAACTGAAGGCACAGAAATTGTTTAAAACTAATATTCTCCTGTCAAAGCTTTTTTATTTAAATCAAAATAAAATTTTACAGTAATATGAACATAAATATTGAAATTTTGTTGTAGCATAAGTAAAGGGGAATCTGAAAACTAGCTGATCTTAAGAAAGTGTTGATAGAACAGTGGAGTGAAATTTGTGGTTCCTATTTTTTAAATGTCTCTATGTTCGTGGAGGTATACAGAAATGAACATGTTTACATTCACAGTGATCATGAGGTTTATAGCAGTATAAAAGCATTCATGCATTATTTTAATCAATACCTACAATAATTTCATCTTTACCCCTTTGCTTTAAGTTATTTCTTACATTATGTTAAGTAATGCTGGGAAAATAGCACTTCAACTATTATCTATAGAAGATAATGGTGTGTGACAACATAGAGAAAATTTTTCCTCTTAAAAGATGGAAAGTCCAACTTATTATTTGACAAAGATTCTCCTTAAGAATTAAAAAGAGATTAAAAGTCTTGCTTCAATTTAGGGAGCAGAATCGGTGAATGCATTCATACCTGATGCTACTTGGTATGACTACGAAACTGTAAGTAACTTTAATACATGTTTAAGCTTACAGCTATTATATTTTGAAACATCTGGACGTGGAAACTTAACTCCAAACATATACCATACCTATTTTTAAGAGTTCTGTAATTATTATAAAAAGAATAATTTGAGAACTGTGTGAAAATTGATACAAATATATTCTTCGTTGCCCCTGAGCTAGGTTTTAATGTAATGTTCTATTCTTTAGTATAAGGATGTATTGTTATTCATTTAAAATGGAATAAAACAAGTGTTTTAGGAAGTGGTAGTAGCTTACTTTAATGCTTTTTTATTTTACATATTTAATTGTATTTAATTACTGAGATAATGTTCTACATTTACTTTTATATACTATATTTAAACATTTTTAAAAATCTTTTTATTTTATTCTTGTAAAGACAACATAACAACATTCACACACAATCATTTTCATTTGGCAATACCTCTTAGAAGTACTTATTTTCAATGTAATTTTGTTGTATATTATTTAATTTGCTAAGAAGAATCTTTAATATGAAATAATGTTTTTTAAAGAAACTTCCTAAAGACATGCTAACTTTATTTTCTGTGTGTGCAAGTCAGTCAGTTTCCTTATCTTTTAAATTTGTTATTTGTTATTTTAATTGTACATATTTGTAGTAGAGTGTAACAATTTGACATAAGTACACTGCGTGAAGATCAAATCAGTGTAGTTAGCATTTCAATCTCCTTAAACATTTAACTTTTTAAATTAACATGTAAGAAATGTACATATATAGGGTATGGTGTATTATGTCAATACATGCATGCTTTGTGTGGGATTAATCAGAGTAATTAGCTTTTTAATCTTCCTATCACTACATTGTTTTTGGAGACTTTGTGCTCTTCCTAGTTATCCATAAAATATATACTGGGTTATTGTGAACTAAAATTACCTCATTGTATTGTAGAACACTAAAACTTTTATTTCTGATTGCACTTTTTTACCTGTTATTTAACGTCCCTCTGTCCCCTCTCCCCCAGAGAACAATATAGGAGGCTCCTCAAAGTATTAGATCCACCGTATGATCTATAAATCCCAATTCTAGATAGATTTCCAAAGAAAATGATATGAACACACTTGCACTTCTATGTACTGAAGTATTATTCACAATAAATAGGATATGGAATCAACCTTGATGTCTATCAGCAGATAAATGGATAAAGAACATATGTATATGCATAGTAGTATGTAATTCAGTTACAAAGAGTGATATCCCTAGCATTTGCAGCAAAATGGATGCAACTGGAGGATATTCTGTTGAGTGAAATAAGCCAGACAGAAAAACACCACATATTCTTTCTCTCCTGAGGATGCCAAAAATGTTGATCAGAATGTAGAAATGTGATTCCTCACATTAAAGTAAAATACTAGAGTGGGGTTATTTAAAATTAGTTTTAATTACCATGCAAATGAAATTAATTTCTCCATATCAATCTTTTCAAATTTTAGAGAAAGTAAGTTCATTTTTTACTGACTCTATTAAGTAAACTGAAGGAATAGAATTTTCTTTAAAAGTTAGAAAGCAACATAATCACATTTATTTGGTTGATATGAATGACCGCACATAATGAAAGTGTGGAATGGAATTTAAAGTTTTCACTGATCATAAAAAAACCTTCTAATTTTCTAAATATTAGGGTGCAAAAAGACCATGGAGAAAACAGCGGGTTGATATTCCTCTTCCAGCAGATAAGATAGGGTTACATATCAGAGGAGGTTATATCATCCCTACCCAAGAACCAGCAGTAACAACAACAGCAAGGTAAAATGAAAGTCACTAGCTAAAATCTGAAATTTAATATGTGCTAAGAGTTCATATTTTTATCAAGAATCAGAGGTTAATGTTCAGTTTTTTCACCAGAAGATGTTTGACACACAGAGGTAATGCTTAACCATAATCCTCATGGTTATGTATATTAAATATATATAATAGCAAAGGTCTTGATTCAAAAAATTAACACTATTATATTAAATATTTTTCCCATACAAAATATTTACTCATGTTCTCTGTAGAAAATAGAGAATTCAAGATAATCTCTTGTTCTTGATAAAAACATAAAATACTAATGCTTGTTATATAATTTGAAGATGTGTCAGTATTTACATGTTTGGATTTTCAACATATAATTGTCACAAAATTTTTCTTTTTCTAGAATGTTTTGCCTTTCATTTGGTAAGTGAGCAGGCACACAGTAGCGTGTGCCTATAGTCCATCTCTTTGGAAGGTTAAGGTGATAGAATTTTGAGTTTGAGACCAGTCAAAGGTATTTAGGAAGAGCTGGACTCAAAACAAAATTAAACAAATCAAAATAAACAAGCCCAAAACCTCCAAATGCTCCATAATTTGGTATTATATAGATGGCCCAATAACTTGTTGACCAGATAACTAAATATTTTTTTTTAATTGGAAACGAAGTAAATTTTTTGGTTTAGGTAAAGCACAATAAATAGTTTTCTGGTAAGAGTAAGACTCTTAAATATTTCTATATTTAGAATGAAAGAAGAAACTTAACAGCTCTGGTGTTTTATTTTGTAGTATTGAGTCCAAGAGTATAGAGATATTTTATATCTTTTATATAACATTAAGAATACCCAAAACTATATTATTTCCTTTTTGTGTGTGTGTAATGTGTCTATTCACCTAGACTATAAACTTCATGAAAGCAATGATTTGAATTTTTTCAGTTTTATTCTTTCAACCTCTTAGAGTGCCTGGCCCATGAAAAGCTATTTTCTGTAAATGCTTATTTGAATGAATAAATTAATGAGAGGATAACTAGTAATTTAATTGCATTGGCATTCTAGGATTGTTTATTCTTATAATGTAACTTTAATGACTATGCTTTCAAAATTGGTCACTGAGCTGTATTGAACAAGAGAAACCACCTTCATAAATGTGTATCGGAGGAAATATATTCTGTATAAAAACAGTTGCTTGTACCATCTATCCTCAGGAATGCTATTTTATGACAATATATAACTAAGAAAAAATATTGTTATTGATCACATATCTCATTATTCTCTGTGACAAAATTATGTTCAATTTTAAAGTTAGAGATTTCACTAAAGATTTTTAGAATTTTTATATCATGTCTTCATTATTTTGTGTATAAGTTGTAGACTTTATACACATCAATTTGGAGTGATACAAGTTGAATTGAGCATTCATAAGATGCCATTTTATTTTCATTTGACTTGAAATTTTACACTGATTCAATTTTGCAGATGCTAGAGACTTCAAAAATTCATTACCACACTATTGTACTTATCTATATTATATATTTTCTAAGAAAATAAATTATCTCTGCATTTACCTAAGAATATTGGCACTGAAAAACTTCTAGTGTAGGTACTAATTTGTGAATATTAGTGGTCTTATGTTGCTGAAGAACTACAAAACAATTAGGTTGAAATGGACTTATTTATAGGATATTTCACTATTGTAAATTTTTTAAAAATTATATGCACACCTAATTTTACTTCACAGCCGTAAGAATCCCCTAGGACTCATAATTGCATTAGATGAAGGTAACACAGCAAAAGGAGACTTTTTCTGGGATGATGGAGAAAGTAAAGGTAAGTTTACAGGAAATATGCTTTTAAATGTTTAGTGTGATAATGTGGCGTTTTGATTGTACTCATAAAAATAGGATCCATTCTCTTATTTTTAGGATTTTTAGTTATTCCATGAAATTTAACATTATTATTTGACTTATGTACATTTAACTGAAATATCTAGTTTTGTCTATTGGCTTGTTATTAGTTCTTGACCACTGTGTATATCTTTATATGCTATGTTAGTATTTTAAAAATAAAATTCGTTATAAATTTCCATGTGTACAAATTAAATTATGACTGTAGTACTTAAAATAAAATTGTGTAATTGTAAACAAAAAGTGAAACCAGTATTTAATATTTTTTTAATCAATGACAAATTATTGAGGTAAGGGTGTTTTACAGTTTGTTACTGCTATTCAGTGTCTTTAATTTTATGTTTTTAGTGACAAACTGGAGAATAAGTACACCAAAAAAAAAAAAAGAAGAAGAAATAAAACAGCTGTTTTTATGCTAATACCTAATTAAACATAGTAAATTTATGTTAGCCAATTAAATTATTAAGTCTATCTCAATCTTAAAATGTCTCCAGATTCATTCTTTCTCCCTACAAAATGAAAAGTAATTAAAAAATAATTTAAAAGAAGTGAAATAAATTTATGGTATGCCATGTCTTCCTACAAAAAACTTGACATGTGACTTATTAGGTAGAGAATAACATATAAATATCATTAAAATGATAAACTTGGAATTATATATCTTTTATAATTTTCTAGAAACAGCACTGTGAAAAAGTAGGCAAATAGATTTCTTTACCTTAACTTATAAGGAAATTAAAATGCTAAGATTATTTTGTGTACAGAGAGTTATAAAACTCAATATAAAAGCAAAATTGTTTAAGAAACTTCAGTAACAAATTGTATATAATTTTTAAAATGTGTTACATGACTGTAAAGAAAATAATTTAATTGTATTTTAAACTGAATATTTGATTATTTTCCATTTCAGATAGCATAGAAAATGGCAACTATATATTCTACACATTTTCAGTTTCTAATGTAAGTATTCTCCTTTAACACGTAGTTAAATGTGTATTTTGTTAATGTATGGGTTATTTTTTTATTATGAATTACTTTTTTTAAACTATTTTACATTTACCTCCAGAGCTTTCTCAAATGCAATCTAATATTCATAAAATTAAATTCTTAAAGTTGTTAAATTATGAATAAATTGTTATCATAAAATTTTATATTTAATTATAATAGATGATTTTTCATACTAAAATTTGTGCACTGAAACCTTTGGACTTCTTAAAGTATTACGTTGGGTTTTAAGCAACATGTCCTAGGAAAATGATTTTAACATATTTGAAGATGTTTTAATATGTCAGTTCCTGTGATACTAAAGCAGATTTTGGATGAGAATGAAAAAATCTGTACCTAGGTTAAATTTTGAATAACTAATAGGAATTATTTTCATAGATGCTGAATTTCTTTTTCTTTGTATATTCTTTTAGGCAAAACTAAGTTATTCATCAATGTTAGGGCAAAAATAAGAAGGGACACATATGAGTTGCATCATGAGTGATTTTGGTTGCTTCTGAAAATTAATTTTTATGTCATATGTATGAAAAATGAAGAGATACTTGCTTGGGGAGTGTTGGTGGGAATGGAGATGTAGATGATTGAACCTTTTTTTTATATATCTTTTGTTATTTTAGGTTAGTGTATGATGACTCTCTGTATGACATTATATACTTTTGCTTTCCCCAGCACAATTTGAATATTTCATGCTCACATTCATCATATCAAGAAGGAACTGCCTTAGCATTTGAAACTATAAAAGTCCTTGGGTTGACAGATACTGTTACAGAAGTTAGAGTGGAAGAATATGGTCTTCCAGGGACTGTTCACAGTAATTTTATTTATGATGCTTCCAATCAGGTAAACCATCTTATAAAATATTTTAGTTGTTTTATACTCATATTTATTGTTATAGAATCATAGACACTTGGTTTTTTTAAATTAATATTCTTCATGAATTCTCCCTCCCTCCCTTCTTTCCTTCCTTCTTTTCTGTCTCTCTATCCTTCTCATTTTTTTCTATTTGGCATAATGCCATATTGCTTCCCTTTCAACTTGTGCCCTACATGTAAGTACTGGATGCAAGTAGTTTCAGAATAAATATGTATTTATGTCCTCTGAATCTGGAAACTTCCTTATAAAAAAGTGATCGACTTTTTTCCCCCCATTATATTCTTTGAGGGAATGAACATTTACTTTGTATTTAGTATGTCTGAGATATTGTACCAGGTACTTAAAATTTCATATCTAATTCATTCTGTATAGCAATCTCTTTTATTAGGGGCTATTGTTCCTGTTTCACAAAGGAAGAAACTGAGGTTAATACAGTTATATGGTATTCCCAAAGACTCCTAGACATTAAATGACAGAACTGAAAAGTGAACTCATATCTAGAATTAAAGATAATAGTTTTCCTCCATTTTTTACAATCTCTCATAGCTACTCCATCTTGGAAGTTTTATCTGTTTGAGATGCATTATGTTAAATATTGTGGCAAAACTATTAATGATTGATTTTGAAGAATTGCTCTGGTTGTCACATTGTAAAATGGTAAATATTTTTAATTGTCCATGGTCATATTTAATAAAATCATCTTTAATTTTTTTTCTTATTTTGTCTTCAAAGGTTCTCTTAATTAGGAGTCTCAACCTAAACCTTGGAAAAAGCTTTATTGTTCAATGGAATCAAGTTTTCTCTGAAAATGAGAAATTTACTTGTTATCCAGATGCAGACCCTCCAACTGAAGAGAAGTGCCAACAGCGTGGTTGTTTATGGCAAACGGTAATTTTAACTGTGACTTTTATATGATTTTCACATAAGTATTTCAATGTGCACTTTACATATTACAGTTTTAATTCCACAGCATATAAATAAGATTCATTCAGAAAAATCATGCAGAATTTGAAATCATTACCTCTGATAGATAATCCTGCTTTATATTAATTAATTCTTCCAAGATTTACCTTAGTAATTGCAAGACTCAATGGATGTTTGAATTGTTCTCCAGACACTTTAAATAGTGTAAATTTATTTAATAAATTGATGCTTTATTTGTGGCACTTTATTAGATATTGGCTGTAGGAAACCAGCTCAATTGGGTAAACTAGGTTGCCATTGGTGAGCAGTCTTTCAAAAGAATTGTCTCTAGATAGTAAATTTATGAAGGTGTGCAATGGGTTAAAAAGTCTGTTCTTTTAAGAGGAAATGTCTAGACATTTCTTTTGGAATTCTTTCTTCTGAATAGTGATGGTTGTGCATAGAAAACATTTTTACCAATGCTGTGGGAAAGGGATAAAAGAAACATGTCTTTTTTTTTTTTGTGTGTGTGTGTGTGCTTGTTTTTCAAATTCTGATCCTTTGGTTTCATCACTGGGCTTTGGCAGCATAAACAGTTATTTCATATAACCAGGGCACTAGGTTTATATATATTACCACTGAAGTCAAAACACATCTGCCAGCACCTTTCCAAGAGTGTCTGCATTTGTGTGAGACAATAAGAAGAATCTCTGCTTCCAGAAAAATTGTCCTCATTCCTCTCCATTGCTTGATAAAAGAGCATAATCTTCAACATTAGGGAAGAATTGAAAAAAAGAAGTGAGAAGAAAAGATTCTGAGATTCATGAGAACCAAAGAGTGAAGCATTTTTAATTTTCTTCTGTGTTCCCTTTAAATTCCAGCTGTCCATTCAAATACACTCATCCCCATTCCATTCAAAGCATGCTCACTTTCTTCCACTATCAAAATTTAAAGGAGAGGTGAGAAAAATTTTACTAAAGCAAATTTTACTACTTCTAAACGAGATCGTAAAACTTTACTTTTTCAAGAACAATTAATATTTTATAGCACCTGACAATTCTTGGTCAAGTAAGTGAAGTTTTAATGTTGGGATGCCACATGAGCTGGCCATTGTATCTGATGATTGAGGATGCAGATAACCTTCCTTTGTTGCTTTATGTTCTAGTATGGGAAGACAAACAATTAATAAGGAAATTATGTGTCATGTTAGGTAAATACTATGGAGTAAAATAAACAGGAAAAGAAAAAAAAATACCAGTGGTATAATATGGTCATCACTATAATTTGGGTAGCATATATACAGTATTTAAAACCCTGTGATGGGTTAGTATCATTAAGGGAATGAACTTGAGTAGATAAGGGAAAAAGAATTCTAAGACTAAATCCTGGTTCATTACATTTCATTAGGAAAATGAGGAGGAATGAGAAAGGAGACTGATAAACAATAGGAAAAGCAATAAGTTGAAAACAATTTGCTGGGTCCTGGAAGGCAAGAGAAAAACACATTTTAAGATAGAAAAAAATGATCAATAGTGTGAAACATGTTTCTAAATCATTAAAATGAAGAATGAAAACCAGCATATGGATTTGGCAGAATGAAAGTGATAATATTGAGAAGCAAAATACTTATGGATTTTTTGGGGGTAAATCCTGACTACAATGAATTTAAAGTGAAAATGAAGAAACATATTGCAGATAGTAAGACAGTGAGTATTATGCATTCTTATATGTTTTGTTGTAAAGAATACAGAGAAAAGAGAAAAATAGCTGAAGAAATTAGTGTGGCAATATTTTTCTTTTTAATTTAAGATGGGAGAAATAAAATTAACTGATATATTAAGGCTAATCCATTTAAATGCAACATTAGTTAGAGTGGAGAACTGAAGGATAAACATTTTTGGAAGCAGAGAGATGTAGAATTGGGTGCACATATGAGATGATTCTCCTTAGATAGAAGCCAGACAGTTCACATCATGTAATAGGTGGTGGGCACATATGATATCTAATGATTATTTTATTCTGATTGTTTTCCATGAGGTGTACTATGAGAATAAGGAAAGTTTTACTAGGAGGCAGAGAAGACAGAAAAATGTCATGTAGGTCAGTGTAATGGTTAATAGGTTGGGGGAATACGGTATGAGTACATCATTAGGACCAATTACACCCTCCATGATTATAGAATCTCAGGTCTAATATATTGTCATTTTACTGTCATCGATGGTTCAGGCTTCTCCATATTTTCCACTTTATTTCACTCACAGTCACAACATGACTTCTGTCATTGTATTTGAATTCCACATGTAACAAGAAATGTGGAAAGGTAAAGACCAACCTGATTTAATCTATTTATATATCTTTCTTTTAGGGAGCATTGGAGGGGTTTACACAACTCTTGTCAAAGAGATTTGAAAATAGCAATGAGTATATTGCTTTTCCCAACAATATAAGTTAATAAATAGGTATATAGGAAGAATGGATTGTGATAAAGTAACTAGCATTTAGTACCAGAAATTATCCTTTCCTTTCTCTTAGTTCTAGCTTCCACCTCTTTACAAACTAGTTGGTTCTGAGGTTTGACTGTAATTCCTATTTTAAATCCAGGTCAAGATGGAATTGACGAGTCAGCAAAAAGGATTAAATAGGGCCATTATAAATGGAAGAAAAGAACCTAAGCATATGCCCTTGTGATTGATGGTTCCCATTTGTGTGTGTGTGTGTGTGTGTGTGTGTGTGTGTGAGCTCCAAATTTACTTTTTTTTTATTGGTTGGAGCCACTTTTACATTGCAAAAAACAATAGTTAAGTCACTATTAAAAGTAAGAAAAATGTGTGATCAAAAGATGTGAGTACTGCACTTAATTTTAATAAAGACAACAAAATTTGTTTTTTTAATTGCAAACCTACCACATTTCATGTTTCAGTTCTACTGTTCTATCTTTAGACTCAAATGACATTTCATATAATAATTATAAAACTTGGTGTTTCAGATTATTTTATACATTTCCTTTGTAAGTCACACATTTGATTAAGTATGTGTCTAGGTTATTTTTAATCTAATTAAATTTTATATTTTTACTTTGAGACAGAGTATTTTTAAGTTGTCCAGTCTAGCTCTAAACTTGTCATCCTCCTGCCTCAGCCAACCTAGTAGTGGGGATTGCAGGCACAAGCTACCATTCTTAGCAGGGTGTATGTTTTTTAAAAGAGTCAAATGATCCAGTGCTTACACTTTCTGACAATAAACATACATTGTATTTTTAGGCTTTGTTTGCATCCAATGCACCTCAGTGTTACTTTCCTAAACAATACAACTCTTATTTAGTCACCTCAACGCAGTATTTACCAACGGGTATAACAGCTGACCTTCAGTGGAATACTGCAAATGCTAGAATACAGCTACCATCTACACCCATCTCAACTCTCCGTGTGGAGGTGAAATATCACAAAAATGATATGCTGCAGTTTAAGGTATGTTCAATATAAACTATTATAATATTTAACTCAGCTCTTGAAATAAGATATTTTTAATAGATAAGGTATTTGAATTTTGAATGTAATTTTACAGGATTTTGAAGGCTAATTTTATTAATTAGCTTGATGATGTTTTGATTCTACACAAAATTTTTTTTTCACATAGCTCATAGGTAAGTGACAATTAAGCAACGATTCTCATCTTTGCTAATTTGGGGAATAATAAAACATTTGGTGATTTAAAAACAACTAAATTATTGTTAGGAAAGTTCATCTTTGAACAGACTCATCACTTGAATTGTGTTATGTTAATAGATTTATTAAAATAAATTAAACAGGATGCTTACTATTGTCCCTAAAAAGTGGTCTAAAATTTCTACTAATGCAATTTAACATACAAAAGAATAATTTCTTTTAATATTTACAGTTAGCAATTTTATTTTTAAGAATTCTCAGGAAATTCATTAAGAAAACTAGTGGAAATTATAAGAAAGGTCAGCAAAATGACTGGATGTAAAATAAAATCTTCAAAATATATTTATTGAATTCTGTTTCACCATTTAGAAGCTGAAATTGCAGCAGATCTTTTTAGAAAAATCAAGAAAAAAATTCAAAATATAAACAAATCAAATCAAAACACCAAACACTATAGGAGCTAGCATATTGCCCATAGAGTAAAAACTAATAAAAGTGCTGATATATATTAATAAGCACTGAAAACCCCAAGTAGAACTAAATGTTATTTTATTTTATTTTATTTTATTTTATTTTGCAGTGCTAGGGATTGAACTAAATGTTATTTTAAATGTTAGTGCACTTTATATAAATTGTTGCTTTTAAAGTATTTCCATAGAAAGCACAGTGTAATATTTTTTGAGACTTCATACAATATCTTTTAAGTTGATCTGCAAAGATAGACACATAGAAATAGTTAAAATTTAAAAAGGAGGAAAGTTTTAAAAGGTTACTAAATTGAAACAATATGGGTCTGGAGTTAAAATTGCCTAATGGATTATGGTAACAAAATGGTACAAAAGCATAAAAGATATGCTTTATGTAAATAATATACATTATGCATGTATAACATATGTATATGCATAGTGCAAAACTTTAATACCAAACAATGAAGGCTTGAGAAATTAATAGTGATGAGCTACTCTATTTAATAACTCATGTAGAAAAGTATCTGCCTCAAACACACTAAAGTAAATTTTAGATTGAGTTGCATGTGAAAAATAAATCAAGCATAAGCCTAAAACCAAATGTAAAGTCATATTTATCTTGTACGTGGCTAGTAGAAGTCTTTCAAACTATAGATACAAAGGAACAAATTCCATAGACATCCCATATTGTCTTATACAAAATTAATCATTTTTTTACATCAATAAATAAACAGAAGACACATTTGCAGGTCAATTTAGGGATCTAAAGACTATCATGCTAAATGAAGTAAGCCAATCCCCCAAGTATCAAAGTTCCAAAGGCTCAAATGTTCTCTCTGATATGTGGTTGCTAACACACAATAAGGGAAGAGGTGGGGAGGGAGGGAATAGAATTTCAGTGAATTAGACAAAGGAGAATGAAGGGAAGAGGGGGGATGGGAATAGGAAAAGCAGTGGAATGAATCAGATATAACTTTCTTATGTTCATAAATACACCACCAGTGAAACTCCACATCATGTACAACCACAAGTATGGGATCCTAATTAGAATAAATTATACTCCATATATGTTCAATATGTCAAAACACACTGTACTGTCATGTATATCTAAAAAGAACAAATGAAAATAAATAAAAAGAAGATGAAAATGAGTAAATATCTGAAAAAGATATGACATTTAGGTAGTAATTTCAATCATGCAACTGAGAAGACTAAGAAAGCCTCATAAGTAGATATTTAACAGAAAGAGAAATAAAGATTGAAAAATAAGACTATTAAAATATTTATACTCATGAAAAATCAAAGAACAAAAGGCAGATTCAAAGAAAAGGAAACATAAAACATTTATTTTTATAAACATAAATAAATGCTGAAAAACAAACATTCTCATGAACAAGAAAATAACAGTTATGTGTCACTTAACAGGACACATTTTGAGGAATGGCACAGTTAAACAATTTTGTCCTGCAAACTTCTTTAAGTGTGCTAACAGAAACCAAGACAATTAAATATATCACTAGACCATACCATCTTCTGAGACCACCATCATATATGGGGCCATCATTGATAAAAATGTCATTATGTGCACATAACTGTAACTAACAACTGTCTAAAATGCTTGTAGTTTAATATTAATTAGTATTTGAGTACATGTTTCAGTGAAAATATTAATTTCTAAGTAATTCTAGAAAGCAGTTTGCCAGTAGTTATCAAGGACCTTAAAAAAATGTACTGAGGAAATAAAGACATGAATAAACATAGCATCATAAACATTTGTTATCTGATTATATGTGTGACCAAAAATATTGAAACAACTTTTGCATCTAAGTGTGAAAGGATAAACACATTTTATGCTTTATTCATAAAATGGAACATTTGTCTCTAAAAGTTTTATTTTTTACTTCTTGTTTAGAAAATGAATCACAAAACATTTTTCAAAAGATGCAAATTTAAATTCTCAAATTGATCCCATTTATATTTTTGCATCTTGAATGCTATATAAATGCAGTAGGCCATAGATTTAGAATTAGGTATTTTATGCACAATGATTTTAAATGATCTTTTAGTGAAATTATTTAAATTATTAAATGATATTTTCATGCTGTGTCAACAATAAGGACAAACTACATCTACTTTTATTATTTCTCTGCAATAGATCTATGATCCCCAGAATAAGAGATATGAAGTTCCAGTACCATTAAACATTCCAGCCACTCCAACAAGTACTTATGAAAACAGGCTTTATGATGTTGAAATAAAGGAAAATCCCTTTGGCATCCAGATTCGACGGAGAAGCACTGGAAGAGTTATGTAAGTGATTGAATCATTTGATGTGAAAGATATTTTAATTTTAGCTTAAGAAAGAAAAGATAGGATTATTATTTTCATTGCATTCACCATGCTAGAGTAGTATCATAGTAAAAGTTTTAGTTGTACTAAATATTTGTCAATTTTAATATTTTTAAATTAGACAATTAGTACACCCACAGAACTATCATAAAGGACTAGTCTAAAATTTCATTTACATGTAAATGTGATTAATTTTTATTAATAAATATGATACTTCTCTTAACATCTAGCCTCTTGTTGAAAAGCATGACGTGTCGGTAAAAGTAATAATTGGGAATAAGTCATTGAATTATTTTATTGAAACTGTGAAAAGTTTATTTGGACTGAAATCTGAGATAGTTAAATTTTTTTATACATATATTTTTAGTTGTGAATGGATCTTTATTATTTATTTATTTATTTATTTATTTATATGTGGTACTGAGAATTGAACCCAGTGCCTCACACATGCTAGGCAAGTGCTCCACCACTGAGCCACTACCTTGGTAGAGTTAATATTTTTTCTCCCAGTTTTGATGAACAAAAACTGAGATAAAAAAATCTGTATTTATTTTTATGTTAGAGTAAATAAATTTATTTTTAAAACGTTGTCTTTATTTTAGCCAAACTACAGTGTATTAAAATATATTTTATATGTTGCAAGCTCACTTTTTCAATCTTAAGATGATTGGTAAATGATGCATCATCAGGATACAAATGAGGAAAAAAATACATCTGTACTGACTTAATTTTTATTTTGTTTTGACAAAGTTTTATTCAAAAATAAGAAAAAATATTTTTAAAAGAAAATTCTGATGAAGAGCATTATTAATTGTTATTTGGGAGGCATAACTATTAAGTAGCTTACAAAATAATTAATATAAAAACTTTGAAGTTGTCCCATGTTATTTATATTTGTTTCCTCTCCTGCAAATTTTATTTTTTTCCTCCTCCTTTATATTATTCTTACAAATAACCCAAATAACAGTACATTCTTTTAACACATTTTCCCCAAACACTGTTATTTATAAGTATAAAATACAAGAAATGAGCAACTGAGAGTAGTGATTGGGAAGAATTTAGAATTAAAATATTCATTGTGTTTACAGTTAATTGTAATACTGATTTATTTTTGTTTCATAGGTAGAAAAACATTTACAGTGATTATCTTAAAGTCCCGGGAAAAAAGGTTACATACCATTTCAGATTGTGCATTTGAGTCATTCTGAACTTCACATTAATTTAATTTATTTATTTTTGAGAAAAAGGAGAAAGTTTTATCGCTTTGCTAGCAAAGGAGAAACATAGGGGAATTCTGTTCAAAAGGCTGTGATTCTGCCCATTAGCAGGAACAGGGGGCTTTTTTTTTTTTTTTGTTGTTACTGAATCACATTTTATTGCATATGTATACCGCATTTTATTTACCCATTCATTCACAGATGGACATCTAGGTTGAGTCCAGATCTCGGATACTGATAATGATGCTGCAATAGAGATGTTATTTTGACCTACTCTTTTTTGCCCCTCTACTGGCATTTTCAGGATTTATCCCCTAAGTAAATTTCTTGTGTTCAAAACTTTGTAGAACCTGTATCTGTTGAATTCCATACATTTCTTTAAGATGCCCAATTTCCCCATATTATGTTTAACAGGGGGGTTTAAAGAGGTGATTCAAAGTCTACATGTCACCCGTTCTGTTGGAGTGGTAATTTATTGTTAATTTGGGAGATAGTCATTTCTGAGATCCTCTGGTAGCATCCCCAAAGTCTGGATTACTTTGTTCCTATGATGGGTGTGTACTCAGGGACAGATAAATCTTCCTAAAATGGGGAAGAAAGGTAATCCTGTTTCCCCTGAGATTAGGGAAGGGGAGAGATTAGGAAGGAGCAGAGAGAGAGAGGAAGAGAGAGAAACATGTCCATTTTAAAAATCAGTTGCACTAGCAGAGCATCAAGGGCTACTTTCAAAGCATAAAATGAACCACTGTTACATATCCCCTCTGTATGGGAATGCCTAATAATAATGATCACAAAGGACTCAAGAGTACCAAATTTGTCCTGAGTCAATTTGAGTCTAATCTCATAGACCTATAAATTTTCCTAAGCTCCTACATTGATAAACTCGATCTGAGTTACTGTCTTCATGGTTTTCAGAGACTGGCTGAAATACTAATTGCTTTTGTGCTAATTGTTTACAAAAAAAAAAAAGTAATGCTTTACTGTCTTGTTTGTTGATGGTTTAGCATGATCCCTGCCCTATGTATGCCTTGTCCAGTCACCTGCTTTCTGCCACTGTGGACCTCTGAACTTCTCTGATGCTGAATACCTTTAACTATCCACATCCTACCTACAGAAAAGAAGGACTTTGTGCTACTTTCCCCGACTTCACCCACTTTCAGCCAGAAGCAGCTTGGAGATATTGTCACCCATTTTTCTGTAGAAATTAGCATTAATTTTATTTTTTAAACAGTTCTTGTCTTTTACACACACACTTCAGGCAGAGCACTCATCTCCAAAATTTATAAAGAACTTAAAAAACTTTACACCCAAAATACAAAGAATCCAATCAATAAATGAGCTAAGGAAATGGGCAGACACTTCACAGAAGAAGATACACAGTGATCAACAAATACATGAAAAAGTGCTCATCATCCCTCATAATTAGAGAAATGCAAATTAAAACCACCCTAAGATTTCATCTAACTCCAATTAGAATGACTGTTATCAAGAACACAAACAATAATAAGTGTTGATGTGGATGTGGGGGAAAAAGGCACACTCACACATTGCTGGTGGAGTTGCAAATTGGTACAGTCACTCTGGAAAGCAGTATGGAGATTCCTCAGAAAGCTTGGAATGGACCCCCCATTTGACCCAGCTATCCAGCTATCCCACTCCTTGGTTTATATCCAAAGGACTTAAAATCAGCATACTACAGTGATGCAGCCACATCAATGTTCATAGCAGCTCAATTCACAATAGCTAGATTGTGGAACCAACCTAGATGACCTTCAACTGACGAATAGATAAAGAAGCGGTGGTATATATACACAATGGAATATTACTCAGCCATAAAGAAGAGTAAAATTATGGCATTGGCTGGTAAATGGATGAAGTTGGAAAATATCATGCTAAGTGAAATAGGTCAAATCTAAACAACCAAAGGCCGAATGTTTTCTCTGATAAGTGCATGACAATATATAACGATGGGGGTTGGTGAGGGAAAGAGAAGAATGAAGGAACTTTGGATGGTGTAGAGGAAAAAGGGGTGGGAGGGGGTGGGAATGGAAAAACAGTAGAATGAAGCAGACAGTATTACCCTATACATATGTATGATTACATGAATGGTGTGAATATACATTGTGGAAAAAAAGAAAGAAAGAAAGAAAGAAAGAAAGAAAGAAAGAAAGAAAGAAAGAAAGAAAGAAAGAAAGAAAGAAAAGAAAGAAAGAAAGAAAGAAGAAAGGAAGAAGAAGAAAGATGCTAATGAGGCAGGATAATGGAAAAACAGGCAAACTGGAGAAATCCTGTGCAAACTGACTGAGTTTCCCAGTAAATTCCTCAGCTCTGTGATCTCAGTACTCAACACTCAGTGGGTGCTTCAAGAGTCTTAGTTGAAATTGATTATATTCTGTATGCTCTTCTACTGCTTTTTAATTGTTCACTTCAACCATGATAAAAAAAAATAGTTCTTGTCTAAAGATAAATACATGCAATTACATTATACTTCTTAAGTTTCACATATGGGTATGTGAAACATATTTCACATGTACTCCTTAACTTAACCAAAAGAAAAATGTGTCAGAATAATAATCTATATCCATTTGGTACCTGGTACTATTAGGAACATAGGGAAAATTGTTTTCAGATCATCAAGGAAAGAATCACCATCATTATTTGTGATACTATTTAGTATGAATTTTTTCAGTAGTTGCATTGTTTTCTTTTGTTTTCAGTTGGGATTCTCGTGTGCCTGGATTTGCATTTAACGACCAGTTCATTCAAATATCTACTCGTCTGCCATCAGAATATATATATGGTTTTGGGGAAGTGGAACATACAGCATTTAAGCGAGATCTGAACTGGCATACTTGGGGAATGTTCACAAGAGACCAACCCCCTGGTGTAAGTACCAACATGTAAATATCTCATGAGGCAACGAAATTCATAATTATCATTCAGTTCTTTTCTTTGTAAATTGGTAGTTCAAGATTGAAGTACATAATGAAAAAGGAGCTAGAGATTATTAGATCTGCTAAAATAATTTTCTAAAAAATAGACAAACAAAATCACCATAAAATACAAGTGAAAGTAGAGAATAGAAAATGACGAACATTAAAACACCAGATTGTGATCCAATTCCTTAACACTTTCAACTGCACAGAAAGGACATGCTGATTCAGTGTTCCCGCAAATTAACTGCCTAGATTCTTCTAGTTTTTTCTGTTACTTGTGAGATAATGATTTGATTCTGATTTTTTTTCTTTTTAACCCACAGCTGCAGTTTTGCATTTTTGAGACCAAACATCTTTACAGAATGTTTTTATAAATTCATGACTTTCCTCAGGGTTCTGTCTTGTTAATGGTACATTGCATGAATAACGGATGCACTGTAAAAAAAAAATATATATATATATATATTAATTATAATTGTCTCAAACATATTATGAAGAAAATTCATGTTAATAAAAACTAGCATATTTTAATTTTTCACATATATGTGTACTTAAATTCTAAAATCAGTAATGGAAGCAACACATGCATAATTATAACTATTTTTATTGTGGCGTTCAAATAACTTTTGCTTTTATTATGATAGTCAAAAAAAGTTTTATTTGTACCATATTAGTCCAAAAGATAATGGGGTTTTATTTATAAAAACTTGAAAGAATGCTTATCAAAATATATTTAAGAACTCTTCAACATTAGTATAGATATTATTTGATTAATATAACATTGATTCTCAAAAGAACTTTTACATATCAATAAATTATTGAGATTCAAATGGGGGACAATGCATTAAAAGTTTTATAAATGTAAAACATTTTATTTTTATAAACACTCATTTTCTTGAAAGTTTGATTATTTCATCACTTAAACACTTCTAGGGTATTTTTTATGGAACAAAAATTGCTAGTTTACAAATAAAATGAGACGTATAACCTGTGGTAAAAAATCCAATTAATGTCAATGGCGTTCTACATCAGTCAATATGGCAGTTTTTAATGGGTGTTAAATGTGTGCAGATTAATATGTATGCTTTCTCTAAAGCAGTAATATAATTGTTCAAAGAATAGAGAAGTGGTTTCCTAAGAGAAATAGGTTTATTTTAATTTGATCATAATTTTTGTGGAACAAGAACATTTAAATTCCAAGGCTTAATCTTACAACAAATTTTAAAATAGCATTGAGTAAATTCACGTTATTAAATATGTATTATGCTTTCTTTTAAAATTTCAGTACAAGCTTAATTCCTATGGATTTCACCCCTATTATATGGCTCTGGAAGATGAAGGCAATGCACATGGAGTTCTTTTACTCAACAGTAATGCTATGGGTAAGACAAATTTTGGATTTCTTCTAAAATATGTGTAACTTTTTAATAAACTAATATCTTCTACTAAGATAAAAATGGTATATTATTTTGGATTTCCAGATGTTACCTTCCAGCCAACTCCTGCTCTAACTTACCGGATACTTGGAGGGATCTTGGATTTTTACATGTTTTTGGGTCCAACTCCAGAAGTTGCAACAAAGCAATACCATGAAGTATGATTTTGTATTTATTTTAGAAAACATTTTTTCATATTACAAAGTAATTCTCTGAGTTCACCCATACAATTTTTTTAAAGGTAATTGGCCAACCAGTCATGCCACCTTATTGGGCTTTAGGATTCCAACTATGTCGTTATGGATACAGAAACACTTCAGAGATTGAGCAACTATATAATGAAATGGTGGCTGCTCGGATTCCCTATGTATGTATATCAATTTTCAAGACATTATTAAATGTGAAATGTATAAATGTAGAATGAAATAATTAAGCACCTTTATGCTTTAAAACATTTTAAGTGTTTGGTAATAATTCTTAGTTTTTAAGTAGTACCTTATGAATTGAATATGAGATTTTAATAATATCTTTATCATATTGATAAAGGAGAAGGTATGATACCATTTCTTCTTTATTCCCCTTCATTTCTATAACCTTAAGTTATATTAGTCCATGCACTGGCTTTAATTGCATAGGTAGTCAGAATCATTTCAAATTTTCTCATTATGTTAGAGTAAGTAGCTGGGTGATTTTAGCTTTGTAATAGATAAAATTATAACATATGTAACATAATGTGAGACTTTATAAAATATTCTCTTCCCTCAATATTTGGAAAATTAAGTATTCCATAGTATCAGTCAGTATCAGTCTCTGTAATTTTATTTTTAGCAATTTTATGGTCTACCAGGGATATTTCTGATAATACTTAAATATTGAAATGTAGAAGGCTGGTTATATAAGAGCTCATTTTAAGAATAACTAAGAAGGACCTCATTATAAGACACTGTACTTACGGTAGAATCCAATGTTACAATGGACATTACTGTAGGGAAATTTATTATGTAGTTTGATCATACAGAAATATGCAAGTGGTAATTCCTCATAAAACAAGGGTTTTCTTCATTACCTTCTCTATCAGTGTTTTTTTTTTAACAAATAGGAGAAATCAAGTTTATGTCAATCATCAATGTAAATAGCAAATTAGATTTAGGGTAAATTAGAGATTCCATGAAAATATTCAAATGGGTTTGTTCACATGTATTTGCAAATATTTCTCTGTGAACAATGTGAATGTTTATTTAAGCTGGGCTATTATTCCAAAAATGACAGCTACTACAGGGGTTACAATAATTGACAAATTGGTGTCCCTCTTTATTTGCCAATTTTAGAATTATTTGAAATTATCCAATATTTCTTTTATAGTTCCCAGAAAGAGTGCAATATTTGTTTATGTGTATCCTCTATGAAATCCTAGTTTTTCATTTAACATAGTTTCATTGTGCCATGAAGCCTTTTACCTTTTTGTTTTTCTATTTCCTTTGGGAGTTACATAAAAACATACTGATTTAGAATTTTTACTTCCAAATCAAATTTTCTAAGTGAACTTTTGACAAAACAGAATATGTGTGTAAACTTGTTTTTAGACTATTTTATATCTTTACATGCCACTTTTATTCCTTGAGCATTCCATTTCTTGATTAATCCTCTTCAGGGTCAACTGAAGAAGGACTGAAGAACTTTAACAAGCATGATGGATTATAATTCATTTAAACTCATATATTTCTTATCCCATTGCTACTATCCTCATCTATTTCAGGATGTCCAATACACAGATATTGATTACATGGAAAGGCAACTTGACTTCACAATTGATGAAAATTTCCAAGACCTTCCTCAATTTGTTGACAGAATAAGAGAAGAAGGAATGAAATATATTATCATCCTGGTTGGTATTTATTTTTACCTGAATCTTATTATCTTAGTTTTATTAATTCTCCAAAAAAGATAGTAGGAAAGATATTTCAAAATAAGAAATATATAACTTTGGCTTCTACTCCCAATCTAAAGATTTCTTCCTTCAACATTTCATTGTATTGACATAGACTACACCAAGTACCATGTGCTTTCAGGTAAATCCTTAGAATTATATGTCAAAGGCAAACTGTTTTCTAGTGACCATCCAAGCTACAAAGTGGCCTCAATTTATAGAAGTTTTAAAAAGCATGGTGCATTTTTCTGTTCCTATACAATTTTCAAGCAATTATCTGGGATTGCTTCTGAAGCTTTTCACATTTAAAATGTTGTCATCAGGTTAGTAATACTGTAATATTTTATCAATGTCTTATAGGGAGCAGGTTAAGGATTTAGGAACCTCACCAGAGGAACCAAAGCATAACAAAAAGTACTAATAAACTTGCTTGACAACATAGCTAATGGACTTTCAAAAGTTCTTACGAGTTTTCTTCTGAGTAATTTACAGGACAATCTATCTATGGCACTAATGATTTTAT
This sequence comes from Sciurus carolinensis, assembly GCF_902686445.1. Taxonomy (NCBI): domain Eukaryota; kingdom Metazoa; phylum Chordata; class Mammalia; order Rodentia; family Sciuridae; genus Sciurus; species Sciurus carolinensis. Next base: position 35,710,044 of record NC_062221.1, on the reverse strand, counting down.
CCTTTATCTATGGAAAGCACAGTCATATGCTAATATAATAATGGGAGAAAAAGTGTTTCACAGTAGCCACCCAGGTAGCTATACTTTTATTCCACATGCATGTCATTTATGTTTAACTTTAATTTTAGGACCCAGCAATTTCAGGAAATGAAACAAAGCCTTACCCTCCATTTCAAAGAGGATTGGAGAAAGATGTCTTTGTCAAATGGCCTAATACCAATGACATTTGTTGGGCAAAGGTACTAAATATTTTGAAATAGAATGATTATGAAAATGCTATTTCACTGAAAACTTCCATTTAAATATTAAAACCATATTTAGAATGGCAGATAAACAAAAATGTAAGGATTTAATAAGTAAGTAAATATATGTACTTTTTGAGTTCAACCCAATTTATTAGAGACAAAGAGTTCATACAAGATATAAGACCAAATCTCAGGCTTATTTTAAAATTGTATTTCATTATATTTCTTGTCAACTTTTTAATTTTATTATGGAATTACCATTATTAGAAAGGCTTCTCATTATTCTATACCAAAAGAGTCACTTAAGTGTGTGTACTTTTCTTAAAAAATATCTCATTAATAAAATTAAAGCTGCATTAAAGAGCTATGCTTGTATTACTCACTTGAACAATGAATATTATTTATTCAACTTTTTGTAAGTGAAAATATGCATATCTGAATATATTAACATTCCAGATTAAAAATTGATTTGGTTTTCCTATAAATCAAGTAAGAAAAAAATCTGATAATAATATCTAGACTAATAAAACCCACAAAAATCTGTAACAGGAAACATAATTCAATACAAAATGAGTTTCTTTTTGTCTTGGAATAAAACTAAGATATTAGTGATAAAGATAGTGAGATTCAAACATGGTCTATACATTAGTCATTTGTATTAATCAACATTAATTGCCTGATTTTGATAAGTATGTTATGGTTATAGAATATGTTAACATCAGGGAAAGGTAGGCAAACAAGTATATGAATCCTAGATCATTTTTGCAGCTTTTCTGTAAGGCAAAAAAGGTTGAAAAATAAAAAGATAAAAATAAAAAAATAGATAAAATATTATCAGATTAATAGAATGTTAAGAAATTTGCAATTCAGAATATGGTATATCGGCCATCAAGGAAGATCTTTCCTACTTTTTTCTACCCTCCTGTATATTACTTTAGAGCACTATTCCTTAGAAGTATTTAATCTTTTTAAAATAATTATGTTTTTTGGGGAAGACAATTCACATTTTTTTATATGAAGCTTTCTAACTTTTTCAACTGAATTCAATTCCTAGAACTTTCAGCTTGATTGAATTTAGGCTTTGTCTTGTGTATTTTTTACTGGAGAAGGAGAAAACATTGGTAGACAGTGAGGCAGGGGAGGTGGGACAAAAGGAGGGAAAGATTAAGTACCAACTCTGAAAATTAATAGGACTATTCAAGTCAGCATGTCATTATTCAATCACATCTTCAGTGCTTTTCAAGTAAAAAATACTGTTTTTAGTTTAAATTCTGGGGTAATTCTAGAAATAGTTCTAATATCACATTAAATTAAGGTTGGTAAATGCTTTTCATATTATTTCTTAACCAGAACAATTGCTTATATGTGTTGTTTTCTAAATCACTAAGTATCACAGAAGTTGACATCTTTTTCTTAATGTTTTTCAATACAGGATAAGCTAATATGAAAAACAGGAATAATTTGCAAGAGATAATATTTAAAAAAAAAAAAACTCCACAAACTAAAAACAATAATTGAAGGACTTACAGATGGGAATCTTGAGATCAATATGCCTCTAATAAGACATTCTTCCTGTGTATCATAATCATATCATACTGACAAATTCTTCTCCCCTATAGGTATGGCCAGATTTGCCCAATATAACTATAGATGAGACTCTTACTGAAGATGAAGCAGTTAATGTAAGTTTTATATTGATTAATTATATAACCAAAAGAAATCCAGAATTTGGACTTAATAATGATTTTGATTGATAATTTAATTTGAATATTTTCCTCCCTCTCCATGTATGTTGCACTCTCCTTTAACCACCTGCAGCTGCTTGTGTTGTTGGAAAAAAAATCACATACATGTATGTGATTAAAGTTGAGATCTGATTTCCTTCATTATTACTCACAGCATGATTGTAGATTGGGCGTACATTTCCAGTGCCAACATTTATGAATTTCTTATGAAGTTCTATATTTTAATCTGAATTTTGGTTTTTCAGGCTTCCAGAGCTCATGTAGCTTTTCCAGATTTCTTCAGGAACTCTACAGTAGAGTGGTGGACAAGGGAAATTTTAGATTTCTACAATGACCAATTGAAGTTTGATGGCTTGTGGATTGTGAGTAAGAACAATTTGTCTTTTCAGTTATCTGTTCTGTAGTAATTGTACAAGATTCTCTGACTCCTTAATAATGTCAACAAATCACTTTTTGTGAAAATTTGCTCACACATTTTTGCCCATAGAACTTTCTTAAGCAAAGGACTACTAAAATAGAGCTTTAACAATTCAATACATGTATATGGATGTTATTTACAGGACTTTTTCATCTTGAGCAAAGTACCAAAATAACCTCCTTTTCTAACTATTAATAAATATATACAAACACTTATTTTTATTTAATGTAGTAATAATTCTCATACTCAACTGTATGTTGTAAGAAATAATAATCTCATATATGTAGCAACATTATCTTTTATACAATTTCCTTACCTTAGATGAGACTTTAAAATGTTACTGGTAATATTTTCAGTAATCTAATTTTGAAATGAGAAAAGAAGATTTACTTCACTACAAGTAAATATTTAATACAGGAGATTGTTCATAATATTTCTCTTGATACCTGGAAGTAACATTTCTTACTTTGTTGGGTTTTCCACATGAATACATTAATTTTATTTTTTTTAAATTGAGACAGCTTTATAGAAGTTTTGCTGTGTCAACCTGGAAGATATAAAATTACATAAAGTTTTTTTTAAAGTAATGGAAACAGATATACTTGATATACAGATTTATAAAGTACAAGAAATTCTAACAGCATGAACAGCATGATCCAGGGAAGATGACTTGTTTTCAGATGGAGGAAATCACCTTTAATGATAGCTAATGCTTATGTTTACAGTATGGTCCATTTGTATGTGGCTACAGAGACTCAGATATGTGTTCAATGCAGATATTCTTTGAAGTTTCCTATATTTTTAAATTGCATATTGTGGTTTCAAATGTGAAAGCAGTTTATACTATGCTCAAGGCAGCAGTGAAGTGAAAGGAGTAAGACATATACTATTATAATTTAATTTGTGTCTTAGAAATGTAATAAATTTATTTTTATTCATATAATATACAATACAGGAAATATGACATTTATGTTTCTCAAAAGGAGGCCTGTATCATAAACAAGTTAGGAAACACTGAGCTAAACTAAATTTTTCAGTATCATTAAGATGCTTTGTAATTTTATTTTTTAGAATACTAAGTAAATCAAAAAGTTCAAAATGATTTTAAATTTACTTGCTCTCTAATATTGCTCCTTTCAGAATATATATTCTAAATTTATTTATTAAATCTTTTTAAATCACTCTCTTTAAGGATATGAATGAACCATCAAGTTTTGTAAATGGAACAACTACCAATCAATGCAGAAACACAGAGCTAAATTATCCACCTTATTTTCCAGGTACAATATTATTGCTATGCCCCTGACATTATCATTTTATTATTATTTACTAATAGGATGCAGGAAATAGAATCCATATTCTTAATTTTCACTGCCCACCTGCAACCTTGGGACATGCCTTTACATATTACCAAACTATTTAACACTATTTTGGAAAAAAAAAAAAAAAAAAACCCAAGACATATATTTTATTTATATGAACATGATTCTTAAATTGTTTGAAATTTTTACTTAGGTTTTCTTAAGAACCTTCCCAGATATAAAATAATTAATTACTCTTTGAAAGGAAAAATTTCTATAAAAATATTTAAAATTTTTTTTAAACTAGAGATAAATGGAAGAAAAGTATCATTTCTCTGTTCCTATTTAATCTATTAAACATAAAGTGATTGCAAAGGTCTGAAAAAAAAGACCTATACTGAGAAAATGTGGATTAAAAGAACAATTCCATTTTACTTTTTTTACTTCAGTGCTTTATTTTATCAAACAGTTTTAAATAAAACTTTATTTATTCAGTATTTTGCATAAAGATGCTTCAAAAATAATAGCCATTTAGGATTGAACGTACTTTTATATTTTTATTAATTCATATAACTCAGTTATCATTACAGATTGTTCATTTATAACTAGCATAGACAAAGTATGCAGAGTGTTAAACAATCAATAATTATTTTAAAATAATGATTAATTTCTTTGCCAAGAGAACCATAAGGGGGTAGTATGTTATTGTTTGATATAAACAATAATTTCTGGTGTTCTATAGCACAAAAGAATGAATATCATTAACAATAATGTATTATATACCTCAAAATACTAAGAGAGGATTTTGAATATACTCACCATAGGAAATGATAAAAGTTTAAGGTGATGGTATTTTAATTAACCTGAGTGATTACTACTCAATACACATGTTAATCAAAACATCACATTATACTTCTTCATAAATATTTACAATACTGTGTCAAATAAAAATTAAACTAAAGAATTAAAAATGCAAATTATATAGTTTTGAGCCAAATATTTCAATACTGGACACGTTATAACTTTTTTTCACTGATTTTCCTCAGAACTTACAAAAAGAACTGATGGATTACATTTTAGAACTATGTGCATGGAAACTGAGCATATTCTTAGTGATGGATCATCAGTTTTGCATTATGATGTTCACAATCTATATGGATGGTCACAAACAAAACCTACATATGAGTAAGTAATATTTGTTGTTATCCTCTCTGTCCCTGTGGTTCACTTTCATCTTTCAGATCTTAACTTCCATGCTACCTATTTTAATAGTCCTGAGGACTATTTCTGGTAGTCATTTCCTTCCAAATTAGTCTATGTAACTTACTTCTTTGATAAAACTCAGATAAAATGTGTTTCTATGTATGTATATATGTATTTATGTATCTATCAACTATCATCTATCTTGCCTTTTTTTTAAATTTTCATCCTATTCCAAAAAGAATTTTAGACTATTTTTGTTCTTTACCATGTACCTTGCACAACACCTGGCAAATAGAAAGTTCTCAAAGAATAGTGTTGAATGAATAAATAAGTAAATAACATAATTTAATGACACTAACCACAACATTGAATCCTGGTTAAATTTATTTAAATCTCTTATTAGCAAACTAGACATATCTTACTGAGCTTGAACTTCTCAAGTTTTAATATTTGCATGACTCATCTATATTTTTAACAAACTTCTATGCAAGGTCAGTAGTGATAGAGCATTTATTAATCTCTGAGTATCAAGTCTTTATTAACATTATTCAATAAAATTTCCTCAAAGTGATAAAAATGTTCTAGAATTTAGGTACCCAGTGTGGAATCCACTACTCATAAATGACTATTGAGCAACTGTGATTCAGGAGGGGAATTTTAAAGTTTATTCAAATTTAATTAAGTAATACTAAATAATTAAATATGAAATTATCAGTGTCTCATCATCACCATGTTAGAAGACAGTATAGCTCTGGGTCACTGGATCTTGACTACACATTGTAGCCACCTAGAGATTTTTTAAAAATGATGATTTTATTAATCTCTTCTATAACCAAAGCCCCTGTATTTTAACAAGTCTCAAGATGATTCTAATGAGCATCAGCTTTGAAAATAACTATTCTAGTATATTACCCATGTTAGTAATAGAATAAAAAACATTTGGAATTTAAAAGTATGAATAAAATCACTTACTTGCTAATAAATACGTTTGCCTTACTTTTTCCACCCATCTAATTCATTCAATCCAAAAGGGGCAAACTAAGTAAGAAATTATTACTTGACTACCCCACACAGACTGGCCCATGACATTCCCCAGTAAAGACTCTAAATCATTTTAAGAGTGAACAGACTTGTTTTCAAAATACTTTTTTACTGGGAAAAACATTATTCTTTTTTAGTCCTACTGTGCAATAACATCATGGCACAAGTATTATCTTTAATTAAAGTTACTTTAGTTAAAATTATAGATATTAAAAATATTAAGAATTGATTGATGATCTCCTTAGCAAAATTATGAATTTAACATGAAAATATGTCATTTAAGATAAATTGAAAAAACAGTTGTTTCTATCAAGGATAATAAATTAAACTTTTTCAACATATTACATTGTCTAGCATGATTTCTGACATATTCTGGATGCTGAGGAAATTTATGAATGAATCATTATCCCACTACAACTATCAAAATTGTGTAAAGATGGTCTAGGTAGATGTAGGCAAATTTCTAAGAAGTTCATACATGAAGATATTAAGGAAAATCAATTTTTTTTTTTTTAGATAGGTAAAAAGAACAAATAAGTTACTTAGTGCCTTGCCTTCACTGAGGCTGGCTTTGAACTTGTGATTCTCCAGCCTCAACCTCCCAAGTCACTGGGATTATAGGCCTGCACCACTGCACCCAAATATTGTGACAACTTTTAAAGCCTAATCTTTCTCAATCAGTTATCTGAGAAGGAATTTATTTGGTTATTAATTTAAAGCAGCAGTAGATAATTTTTGCCAAAGTAATACATTCAGCAAAAATAAAAAAATTCTTCAGAAAAATATATTCCTCAAATGTGAACAAACAAAGAATTTGGGAAAACCCTTCTCTTATAATTTTTTCCATTAGTTAAATAAAATTAATTTTGTTTGGTAATTAAATATCTCAGAAATATATTTTGTGTAGAAGTTTAGGTTGATTATATATTATTTTATTCTACATGTGTGTATACACAATTATCTCCTGTTAAATGTCAACAAACATATAAACAAATAATATTAGTCTATAGTAAATAATATTAGTCTATAGTAAAGTCTGTCTAATTAGGTGTTTGAGGTATATTCTCATGAAATATCACTGTATTTCTTACTGATAAAGTTTTTCTTGAGTACTACAACAATAAACTTCACTTATAATATCATAGTGAATTGTTTCCTATTTTTATATTCTTATAATGAAATGTTATACAGTTATAACTGAAATAGGGGAAAATGCAGATAGTAAAAAATAGTATATTCTTGCATTCTTCTTAAATTTAGAATGTTTAAAAATGCATGCCATTAAAATCCCTCCATGAAGACTGAGCAGTGTAGAAAAGAAAAAAAATATTAGCTCATTTTTACAATCCATTTTATTGATGAGATAGATTCTATGCTGGAAATTTGAAATTTTTTTGAGACCGATTAAAAACTTACTTTCCTTAAACTACCCCTTAAATCAGAGTATTTTAGCAGGAATTCTCTGTAATTTGTACATTAAGTGTTGAGAAATTATAATTGAGAAGAGTTGGAGTGATCAATAATTAGAGCCTAGACCTTTTTAAAAAACTAATACATCGAAATAAAATAAAAATGTTCCACTTGATTAAGTAGTAGATTAAGGTATTGGTTGATTTTCATTCACTGAACAAATATACAAAGTCCACTGAATATCTGCACGTTGATCTTGTAAATGTTGGAAAGGAAGAAGGAACCTAACACTGACTCAGGCTCAGTGACAGAGAACTTGCATGGCATACATTAGACCCTGTTTGATCCCCAACAACTGTCAACCACCCCACTCCCACCAAAAAATAAAGAAGTCCTTCATACCTGTGAGGATTTTACTGTACAGTGAGAGAAGGCTCAGTTGAAGAGCTAGTTGTACTCAAAGACAACATAAACTCCATAAATGAAATACATATTTTCCATAAAGTGGTCATAAATTATTTGAAGAAAATGCCTTACTATAAGACTCAAAATACTTCTTCCTCTGTATTAGAGCATTGCAGAAGACAACTGGCAAAAGAGGGATTATAATTTCTCGTTCCACATATCCAACTAGTGGAAGATGGGGTGGACACTGGCTTGGAGACAACTATGCACAATGGGACAATTTGGACAAATCAATCATTGGTATGAGAGAATCAGCATCTTTATCTTTTTTTTTTTTATTTACTTTATTAAGTGTTCACTTTTGTTGGTGATAGTTCCTAGACTTTTTAAATCCTTAGGATTATGCTTTTGGCATCAGATTTGATGGCACAGAGAATCCTGAAAGGGGCAATAGTCCAAGAAATAGGAACAAGGGTGTTATGTAAAAATTAATGACATCAGAGAGCTTATTTTGAGAAAATAATTTCATCCTTTTTGTTTTCAGTTTCTTTGTTGAAAAAGGCAGGAACTGGGAAAGATAACCTCTACAGCTAAGAAAGAAATGGGTAGAAATGCTAGGTTCTAGGCAATAAGAATCACTGAAAGTGCTCAAGAATGAAATATGTCTAACTAAATTTTGAAAGAGGATTCAGATAATATTCAGATAACTGGTAAATAGGACATTATCATTGTGTGTTTTGTGTCTAGTCTTACAAATTTTTCACTAATCATAGGTTCAAGGAAGACTCTTTAGAAATATTTCTTTAACAAAGATCTGGGAAAACATATGTGTTCTATTTTATTTCAGCATTTCTTAGAGATTTCATTGAATAAGGGTAATTCATTTTGTTTTAAAGGACAAGAATTAGGGTAAAATAATTGCAGAAACATCCTTTTTAATTTAAAAAATGAAACTGGAAACTTTAAAAAATTGAAAACCCTCAAACTTTCTTCTTTCTCCATAAGGTCTTCATAAAAAATTAGTACTCTGAATATGTCATTGCAAACATGGAAGCTTATAATGTCTATTTCTAATCATCCTTTATACTGTAAAGTAAAAAAATGCAAGAATATTATAAGACAGAAAAGTATATTAATAATCTGAAAAAGATTCATTTAGTTGGAGACTGACATTAGAGAGTGTCTTCATTAATATGAGTAAAATATTAAAATCTGAAAATGATTTTCTAAGATTTATTTTCCTAATTTTTAGGTATGATGGAATTTAGTCTTTTTGGAATATCATATGTAAGTAGATCTATTCCTCTTATTTTCATTTTTTTTTGTGTGTGTGTGTGGTGTTGGAGATCGAACCCAGAGCCTTGTGCATGCAAGACAAGCAGTCTACCAACTGAGCTATATCCCCACCCCTCCTCTTATTTTCAGAAGCTGAAAATATTAAAAAACACAGACCTTTCAAAATAAGTTATATATAACAATATCTTTTAGACTGGAGCAGACATCTGTGGTTTCTTCAACAATTCTGAATATCATCTCTGTGCCCGCTGGATGCAACTCGGAGCATTTTATCCATACTCCAGAAATCACAACATTGCCTTTACTAGAGTATGTCATTGTCACATTTACTTCAAACTCTTTCCTTTAATGAACCTTAGATTTTTGCATAGACTAACGATCATAGTAATTGACAACATATTTGTTGTCATCTATTAAAATGTGAACTACCCTTTGTGTATGTTCCTCTAACCTAAATCAAGTGATAAGTTTAATTTGCACTTTTCTTACTTAAATATGAATACTATACCTTATCTCTTTATTATATGTTAAAATATTATTACATAAAGTTTGGGTGAAGATAGTTTATCACAGTGAATCAAAATAATCTTCTACTTTTATTGTCCAAATATGTATTTGAATATTATGATTTACGCAGGGATAAGGAATTATGACAGTTTCACTTTGCTTTGTTTCAGAGACAAGATCCTGTTTCTTGGAATGAAACTTTTGCTGCGATGTCAAAAAGCGTTCTAGATATTAGATACACTTTACTGCCCTATTTTTATACACAAATGCATGAAATCCATGCTCATGGTGGCACTGTTATCCGACCTCTTTTGCACGAGTAAGTGTAAATTTTTTTTTCCTACCACAAAGAGATAACGTTAATTTCATTTAATGAATAATCTTATAGGCAACTTTTTTGTTGCTATTTTAATTAGAGATTTTAGGTTAACAAAATAATTTTATCAATACATCTACTAATAGAGTAAGATGAGCCATAAATAAATGAAACACAAATTATTTTGGTTTTAGAAATAGCTATTTTATAATGGGCATAATTCTAAATGCTTTACATAAAGAATGACATTGCATATTTTCAGAATTTCTTGGAGAAAATCATTATCTCTTATGATTTAATTCAGTCTTAATTATAAAGTAAGTCTACCAAATATGTCTGACTGAAGAGTATCCCAATTCTTCCTGGAGATTAACTGACCAGGTACCCTAGAATACCTTACACATTCTCCTAAGAATTATGTTTTGGATTTAACCATTAGAGCTCTATATGATATATGACAAATCTTAGAAAATTCCTTTCCTTCAAGGAGCATTGTTGCAAACATTTCTGCTTGTCCTCACTTTTAAGGCAAATTCTGATTCTTGTTGTAAATATTACAAAAAAACAAACTCACAATTCAATGACAACAACAACAGAAGCATGAACATTTTAATAAGCGCTATTCTCAGCATGTAAGATAGATTTGTATTTTATTGCCATTTATATCTCAAATGCAGACATCTACTGAGATACAAAGGAATCTTTATGCATTGTAAACCATGATGGGAGAGTTCTAGTTTATATAGGATAAGCAAATTCTTTTCAAAGTTTACACATCAACAACCTGACAGCATAAGTCAAGTCTCTTTTATGGTTATCTTCCAGGGTGCTCTTAGTTTTGCTTCCTAGTTTTTTGATCATATTCTAGGCAAAGTTAATATTTCTACCTGCATGACTTCTCTTCCAAGGTGTTTTCTCATTCAGATGGTCTTATATTTCATCACATTTTCTGCATTATGTCAGGATATTTAGTGATAGTTGCAGTTGCCTCATAAAAGTATGTACTGCTGCATGTTGAATTCCAAGTGTTGGAATTGTTTCTAGTATTTTTATAGTTTGTTTTTCATTTGAATCCACTAAAGTCTATTCTACAAAATGTAATTTGAATAAACATTTTATGGTATTCAGTAGAGATAAGATTATGTAATTTAATTTAATTACTTGTAATTGTTTTGTCAAGGTTCTTTGAGGAAAGGCCAACTTGGAATATATACAGGCAATTCTTGTGGGGGCCAGCATTTTTGGTTACCCCTGTATTGGATCCTGTAAGTCCCACCACATATTTTATTTTGTTTACAAAAGATTTTTTTTTCTTTAGTTTATGTTTTTAATGATTATATATTTACTTTAAATTCCAGTATGACACTGTAGAAGGCTATATTCCTAATGCTCGGTGGTTTGACTACCATACAGTAAGTATTTTAAAAATTCAGAGAGATTGACTAAGCAGAAATGGGTATTGGTACACTGATGTAACCAATGAAGTGTGTTTACTTTCCACTTAAAAAGAATAGAATATATCCTGAAACTATAGCTGAATCAAATTAACACACAGTAAAGGAGGGTTATTTTTTTCTGCTATAGTTTGTTATGTAGTCATTGATTTCTTTCAGCTAATAAACACGAAAATTGAACAATACTTACATAAAGGTCTTGTCCTTCATTGGTTATGCAAAACAATCATTAAAGGTAATGAGATCCTTCCAGGGATAATATACATGGAAAGTCAGGAACAGCTTTTGTGATCTTTCTAAATCTACACGTGTTCTGCATATGAACTCCACAAAAACAAATAGTTATAAATTACTTTGGAGAGGACCCTATTTAACTATGAACTGTGGGTGTGCTTTAAACAACATGATTTCTTGAATAAACATTTTTGTTAATGTTTAACCTGGAAATCATATTATTTGAGTTTATAAATGTATGTCCTCAAGTACCAAAACTGCTGATGATCTATTTATTGTTCCTATTGTTATTCTTTTCATCTCTTTCATTTCCAGGGTCAAGATATAGGTTTAAGAGGACAACAGAATCAATTTCCAACTCCCTGGGATAAAATAAATCTGCATGTTAGAGGTGGTTACATCCTACCATGCCAAGAGCCTGCTCAAAACACATTTTATAGGTAAGTTAACTGTTTTCAGAACTCTGATTACATTTTGTGATATATCTTGCTAGAAATGTCAGGAAGGTTCTGAGATTTTTTCTCTGACCTGCAAGCCAAGATTGCCTGCTGTGTTGTCATGGATGCTGAGTCAGGAAGATCTTTATTAATGATATCATAGCATGAAACAGAAAACTTTACATAAACTTCAGTTTTCCTTGTTTCTCAAGTCCCATCTGGGTGACATAAAGTGGACCATGCAAATGTTGCACATGCGGCAATTTTGTGTCACATCTAAGGAAGCCCAAGTTTAAGGGAATCTAATATTTTATAATGGGCTATAAGCAAACCTATCCATCCTTCAAAGAGAGACATTATCTTTATTATACTGAACAATAAATAACAATGGTTATAATTTTTAAAAATCTACTCCTGTTCTTCCAGTGCTGATTACATTTTTATTGTTATTGTCAAATGAGGAATCTCCACACTGCTTTCCAGAGTGGCAAATGAAAAAAATTTAAAGCTCAATAATTTTAAATCATCAGTACACAGTCAAAATAATAAAATCATCTAATTAAACATGAATAAATCTGACAACAATTCAGGCGAATGATATTTCTATACACAGACTTGAAAATGCATCTTTCTTTGAAGTATTTTCCCACACTATCTTTTTAATTTAAATTATTTTAATTTATTATATATTGTCTTATTGGTGCATTATAATTTTATAAAATGGTGGAAATCATTATGCCATATAGATGCACACAATGATTTGATGGATCTTTCTCCATCCCATTCCCTTTCCCTCACTCCTTCGTATCCCTGATTCACTTGCTTTACTCTACAGATCCTCCTCCTCCTCCTATTATAATTATTATTGTTATTATTCTTAATTAGTGCATTATAATTGTATTCAGATGTGTACATATCATAGTCTGGTACATTTTGTGTCCCAGAACTTCCCATGCCTTCCTCTCTTTCCTCCTTCTCAATCCCCTTTTTTCTAAGCTATTGGTCTCCCTTCTACATTCATGAAATAATTTTTTATTCCCTTTTTAAATTCTCTCTAGCTTTCAAATATGAGAGAATACTTTTGACTCTTGACTTTCTGAGTCTATCTTATTTCACTTAGAATCATATTCTGCAGTTCACCTACTTAGCAGCAAATGACATTATTTTTTATTTGTAACTGAATAAAACTTCATTGTGTATATATACCACATTTTATAACCCATTCATCTGTGTATGGGCACCTAGACTCATTCCATAATTTGGTTATTTTTAATTGGTCTGCTATACACATTGTTTATTTATCACTATAATATGCTTATTTTATTTATTTATTTTTAAATAAATACCAAGGAATAAGATAGATGAATCATGTGATGATTCTATTCCTAGTCTCCCATATGATTTCTAAAGTGAGTGTATTTATAGTTCCATCAAATGTTTTTACTTACTAGCAATTTTTGTTATTTGCATTCCTGATGATTGACATTTTAAATGAAGTGAGATAAATTTTAGTGTAATTTTTATTTGTATTTCCCTGATTACTAAGGATATAGAATGTTTTCTTTTAAATATTTGTTGTCCACTTGTATTTCTTCTTTTGATAAATGTCTATTTTAATCATTTGTCCATTTGCTTATTGGGTTGTTTTTCTGGTGTTAATTTTTTGAGTTCTTTATATTGTATATTAATCCCCTCTCAGAAGAATAACAAGCAAAATTTTCCCCCATTCTTTAGACTCTTTATTCTACTAAATATTTCCTTTGCTATGTAGATACTTTTTAATTTGATGCCATTCCACTTATTGATTCTAGATTTTCTTTCTTGAACTTTAGGATTCTCATTAAGAAAGTCAGTGCCTATATCATGTGTTAGAATTGTTACAATGTTGACCTTATTTATTTATTTATTTATTTTTGAACAGTTGTAGAGATTTTGGTTAATTCCTAGGTATTTGATCCACTTCAAGTTGATTTTTTTTGGTAGGATATGATCTAGTTTTATTCTTCTACAAATGGATATCCAGTTTTCCCAGCACTTTCTGTTAAAAAGGTTATCTTTTCTCCAAAGTTTGTTTTTGGCACCTTTGTCAAGAATAGATGACATTTTCCATGTGGGTTTGTCTCTATGTCTTCTACTTTTATTCCACTGGTCTTCATGTCTGTTTTCATGTCAGTATGTTTTTTACTATAGTTCTGCAGTGTAATTTTAGATTGGGTATTGTGATGCCACAGTATCAATCTTCCTTCTGAGGACTGCTTTGACTATTCTGAGTCTTTTAATCTTTCAAATGAATGTTAGCAATGTTTTTTCCTAGTTCTGTGAAGAATGTCATTGGTATTTTAGGTTTTCACAGCAAAATTGAGAGGAATGTCAGAGGTTTCCCACAGACCTCCCACTATTGTAACTCCTCCTATCATCAACTTCCTTCACCAGAGTGCTACCTTCATTACAATTGATAAATCCACATGAACACATCATTAACATCCAAATTTCATAGTTTATATTAGGTTTCTCTCTTGGTGTTTTGTAGTCTGTGGATTTGGACAAATGTATAATGACCAGTATGAACCATTATAGTATACTGAGTAATTTCAGTGCCCTGAACATCCTTCAAATTCCACCTATTTATCCTCTAACACAAAGATTCCAATGATATTTTTACTGCCTTCATAGTTTTACTTTTTCCAGAATGTCGTATTGTTAGAATCACATCAAAAACCTTTTTAGATTGACTTTTTTCACTTAGTAGTACACATTTAAGATTTTTGCATGTCTTTTCTTGGCTCTATATCTCATTTCATTTTAGCTCTGAATAATATTTTGTCTCATGAACTTTTTAATTAATTTTAAGTCACCTTTGTTTGAAAGACTTCTCTTTCTTTTTTCCTGTCTCTGTCTCATTTTATCTGTCCTGCAGTATTCCTTCAGGCTCATGGAAATGTAGATATCCATTAAAAATATCACTTTTTCTTCAAATTTTTAAGTTCCTTGCTTTCTACAAGGCAAGAAGACCTGCCTTTTAGTGGCCTTACTCCATGTAAAGATGAGGGACAACACAGATATCTATCACCATGAATTGCTCATCATCTAGCCATGACCCTCTTTTCCCTCAGGTCTTCTTCCCTGTTATCCTTGTCTTTTCTTTCACCGTCATATCCATTGTACCAAAGTACATAGGATGATTCTGTCTCATGTGATTGATGTAAGAATCAATTTCTTGTACCATAAAAATTTTTATTTCCAAAACCTATAGACCTGGCTCAGACATTCAGATTCTAAAGGACTCTGTTCCTATTTCTCTTCTCTTTTCATACTTGAACTACTCTCTTGGTGACCTATGTGTTGACAGGCCACGTCTCCTGGAACCACCTAACCTAATTTCTATTCTGACATCATTTGAAAGGGAGAAAGATGATTGTAACTGATAAGTGAAGTCTCCATGGAGACCATTCATAATTTCTGCCTTGAAGAATCTTCACATTTGCTATAAAAGAAGTTGGGTTCTATGTCTCTTTCTCTCTTTTTAATCTATGTGCATGGAGAAAAAAGGGAATGTAGTGTATCTGATATAGGACTTAGGAATACATACAGAGTACAATGAAACTTATGAATCTTTAAATCTAGTATGTAGGTACTGAGAAGACTTGAGCTTTAATTCTATTTATTTTAGGAGACTCCCATGACAATACATCCTTCAATATTTGTGACTAGAAAGGCAGATACTGAAAAATAATTTGCCTGGGAAATCCTTCCTTAACAACATAAAACTTTCAAACCCAGTTGCTTCCCACAAATTGTTGCTGACTGAGCACAGGTGTAGGTATTTAGTTCATAGTTAGGCCTCACCTTGGAAGGTGTTGTCTATAACATAGATAGAACTTGCTGGTTATTTTAAATTCTTATTAATAATTTCCAGTGATAATTGAATGATTTATATATGGAAATATGAAGAAGGCTTAAGTCATCAAAGAGTAAAAATACTATTAATAGTGTAATACTTAATGGTGAATGACAGGATTAGAGAGAGAAAAACAAATTTACCAATAAACTTTATATTGTTGTAATTACTATAAATAAGGCCACTCCAGATGAGTTAAAATAGATGTTATTATATGCTAGTGCTGGGCATAGTGGTGCACACCTGTAGTGTCATGGCACATACCTGTAGTAGCAATGATATGAGAGGTTGAGGCAGAAGGATTGCAAATTCAAGTCCAGCCTCAGGAACATAGTGAGGCCCTAAGCTACTTAGGAAGACCCTGTTTCAAAAAAAAAAAAAAAAAAAAGGACATGTATGACATTTCATATTAAATATGAAGAATTTTATGGTTTATTATTCATAACTCATTTTAAACAGAAAAATTCTTTAATTTTATTTGCTTAAATCAGTTTGCATTCTCCTTAATTGCTATTATATTTGTGCTCTTTTGGATACTTTTATGGATTTTACATCATATAAAACACACTATTCTGAAAATATGGATAAAATTATATATTTCTTTTTTGTAGTCGAAAGAATTTCATGAAGCTCATTGTTGCTGCAGATGATGATCAGATGGCACAAGGATCTCTATTCTGGGATGATGGAGAGACTATAAGTGAGTGTTCCATTTAGTAGATAAATGTAATTTATTACATACATATCCTGTTTTCTCATATTTGACTTTTTGTTACCTATTATATTTTGGAAGCTAAGTACAAAGCTTTTATACAAAGCTGAAAGATGTTGATAATTGGTTGATTCAACTTGGATAAACAAAGTTAGAAATAGTTAGACTCCTGTGTTTTTTAAATGTTAACTCCTATATTAAATATCTGAATATTGAAGAGATTTGTGTAGTAGGTATTACCTGTGGCAGAAACTAATACAGTACCATTCACAAAATAGATACTGAGTACACATTAAAATACATAGCTACTAAATATGTAATCCCAGTGACTCTGGAGGCCCAAAGTTCAAGGCCAGCTTCATCAACCTAGTTAGGAGATGATGTCACAAAATAAAAAGTAAAAAGTCTGGAGATGAAGATCAGTGTTAGAGCACTCCTGGGTTCATTCTTTAGTACCACAAAACAAACAAAGAAATCATATTCTGGGGCCCATCCAAATTCTATTAGTTTAGGGAGAAAATGAGGAATCTGCCTTTGAGCAAAGTTCCCTCAGGAGATTCTTATGCTGTATATAAAATATAATTGCCATTAGTAGTACCAACCCTCTCAGATGGAGTTCTAAACATTTTCTTGTTACAAACTTTGTCATAAGAACTGTCAACTGTGTGAAGTTGGAGCTTTCATGGGTAGTTTTCTGCAATTTAAATTTACTGTCCACAGATGATAAATTTTCATTAGTAGCAAAGATATGTACCATCTTTCAATTAAGTAAATATTCTTCATCCAAAGGAAATAAGAATAAATTAGTAAATAAAGCATATAAGAGTGTTGACATAAGAATTATATGCTAGCACAGGAAAGAGTGAGGCTCACCTGTAGTCCCAGCGACTCCGGAAGCTGAGAAAAGAAGATTGCAAGTTTGAGAGCAGCCTCAACAATTCAGTGAGACCCTAAGCAACTTAGTGAGACCATGTTTCAAATTAAAAAAATAAAGAGGGATGGATATGTAACTCAGTGGTTAAGTGCTTCTCAGTTCAGTCCCTAGTACCAAAAAAGAAAAAAGAAAAGAAAAAGTATATATACAAGTGATCATAAAATTGGTATAAAGTCCCCTTCATTTTGTGGTTTAGAAGGTGAACAAATAAACCACTATGAGATACAACCCTTTGATTTAGAACCTTGACTTTCTTTACTGTGTTAACCGAGGTTCTACAAAGCTCACAGCCTTTCTTTCCCTTCTCCTCTGGAAGTATGTACATTGAATTTGCCAAAATTTTTTCCAGGAGTGTCAAGTTGGTGTATGCATAATTTACATCTTTGGCATCTCTACAATTCATGACTTAACTAAGAGTTCATTCTAACATCTATGTTGATAAAGCTTGTCTTAAATTTGTTTTTCCCCAGTTTTTCTTACTATACTAAGATGCAGATGAAAACTTAGTATGGCCTGTGCCCTGTTCAAGTTTCATGTCTGACTTATTTTTAATTGCTGGAAATTAATAATGTAATTGAGATTATATCTTTATGATCTATTTATTCAAGAATAAAATAATTCTGGCCAATTATATCTGCCTATTTTATTTTTTAATCATAGTATATTTCAAATAATTAGGTATAAAGATTTCAAATAAACTCCTTGACTAAACATCAATTATAGTATGCAAAAAATATTTAGTTTCTGAATTTATGAGATCAGAATCTCCAAAATTTTCTCCCACACGAAGGACAACAATCTAAATTGAGATTATTCTTTCTTCTAAACAAATACATTCAAATTTTGTGGTACAATTTGCAGAACAATTCTCTCAAAGAAAACTGAACATAGATGAAAATTAACTCATCCTAAAACTTGTAAAAATAAAGCATATCTTAACCTTTCTAGCTTTATAATATTTATATCTTTATTTGCCCTATGTTTACTAATGAAGTAGATATATATGTGCCTTTGACTTAAATCTGAGATGTTATCTTCTCACTTAGCAAACCTTTTCATATCTTCTTAGTCACTCTTGTTCATTTAATTTAATTCTATGAATAAAACTTTTTGCTAAAATTTCTGCTAACAATGTACATTTAAAAGTTAAGACTAAAATATTTAAGGTATGTTGGCACTAATATACTCATTATTCACATTAAATTAGTTATACATTGTTAGTTTATATTCAGAGAAGAAAGTTTGTGGCTGAATGTCAATTTTATTATGGGAAAAACTTGTTTATTAATTTTTCATTAAATTAGTGAATATGATGCTGACATATGTAATTAGAGAGTAGATTTAAAATATATTGTTTTTTCCATGTTATCTCAATATGTATTTTAATCAGACATTTGACTTACTTTCCACTTTCTGTATGCTTCTTTGTTTTTTATATATGAGTAGTCAGAGAAGTCTAGGGAAATTTATCCTGATTACAGATCTTGACAATAATTAGTCATTTCAAATTTGCAATTAATTTCACTTTTTTGGCACTGAATTTCCTCTATTATACAATGGAAAAACAAATAATATATATCTCTGGAGTAGTAGTGATAATCTGACAAATGAGAGTGTTTAATAAGTGTTAGCTCTAAAATTATTATAAAATAAATATCAAAGTGATAAATTAAAAATCCTGTGCTTTGTCAGTTTGACTTTCATTAGAAATACATAAATAGAATATCATAACATTTTTAACAAAAAAGGAAATTAGTTATACTAGTGTTACTGTTCTAGAAACTAAAGATGTATTACTTTTTTTCTCTCTCTACAGACACCTATGAAAGAGACCTATACTTCTTGGTCCAATTTAATTTAAATAAGGTATTTAAAATTTTTTATATACAATTGTTAAAGAATGGGTGAAGTTTCATTCCTTGTTTATTATATAAAACACTTACTTTAAATATACAAATAATTTTCTATACGATAAAATACATTGTGTCAATTTAATTGCTTTTTGCAAAAGAAGGACTTAAAATTTTTCTTTTCCTTTGTAGACCACTTTGACAAGCACTATACTAAAAAATGGTTACATAAATAAAAGTGAAATGAGGCTTGGATTTATCCATGTGTGGGGGAAAGGAAATTCCGCGGTCAATGTGGTTAACTTGATATATAATGGAAATACAGTACCACTGAAATTTCAACATCAGCCAGACCAAGAGGTAAGTGACTTAAAAAATGTAGATATTCAAAACATTTACATGGACTTCTTATATTTCTCATGCCTAAAGAAACATAATTATGAGTCAACTATGACATTTCTCAAATATTCATATTCACTAAACTTCCATTTTATTCTATATTGCCCTTAGAAACATTTCAGATGTTTCAATCAAAATAGCATCTTTTTAATAATTTTTCTGACATAGCAATATTAATTTACATTAAATCTGCTTATTACTGTTTTGGAATTTTTTTTTTTTTTTATTGTAAACAAATGGGATACATGTTGTTTCTCTATTTGTACATGGCGTAAAGGCATACCATTTGTGTAATCATAAATTTACATAGGGTAATGTTGTTTGATTCATTCTGCCATTTTTTCCCTTCCCCCCCTCCCCTCCCACCCTTCCCCTCCATCTATACAGTCCTTCCTTCCTCCGTTCCTGCCCCCCTCCCTAAACCCAACTCCAACCCCAACACTAACCCTTCCCACCCCCATTATGTGTCATCATCCACTTATTAGCGATATCATTCTTCCTTTGGTTTTTTGAGATTGGCTTATCTCACTTAGCATGATATTCTCCAGTTTCATCCATTTGCCTGCAAATGCCATAATTTTATCATTCTTTATGGCTGAGTAATATTCCATTGTATATATATACCACATTTTCTTTATCCATTCATCAATTGAAGGACATCTAGGTTGGTTCCACAATCTGGCTATTGTGAACTGAGCAGCTATGAACATTGATGTGGCTGTATCTCTGTAATATGCTGATTTTAAGTCCTTTGGGTATAGGCCAAGGAGTGGGATAGCTGGGTCAAATGGTGTTTCCATTCCAAGTTTTCTAAGGAATCTCCACACTGCTTTCCAGAGTGGCTGCACTAATTTGCAGCCCCACCAGCAATGTAAGAGTGTACCTTTCTCCCCACATCCTCGCCAACACCTGTTGTTGGTTGTATTCTTGATAATCGCCATTCTAATTGGGGTGAGATGGAATCTTAGGGTGTTTTTGATTTGCATTTCTCTTATTACTAGAGATGTTGAACATTTTTCCATATGTTTGTTGATTGCTTGTACATCTTCTTCTGTGAAGTGTCTATTCATTTCTTTAGCCCATTTGTCAATTGGATTATTTACATTCTTGGTGTAGAGTTTTTTGAGTTCTTTATAGATTCTGGAGATTAGCGCTCTATCTGAAGTATGATTGGCAAAGATTTTCTCCCACTCTGTAGGCTCTTTCTTCACATTGCTGATAGTTTCCTTTGCTGAGAGAAAGCTTTTTAGTTTGAATCTATCCCAGTTATTAATTCTTGCTTTTATTTCTTGTGCTATGGGAGTCCTGTTGAGGAAGTCTGGTCCTAAGCCGACATGTTGAAGCTCTGGACCTACTTTTTCTTCTATAAGATGCAAGGTCTCTGGTCTGATTCCGAGATCCTTAATCCATTTTGAGTTTAGTTTTGTGCATGGTGAGAGATATGGGTTTAGTTTCATTCTGTTGCATATGGATTTCCAATTCTCCCAGCACCATTTGTTGAAGAGGCTATCTTTTCTCCATTGCATATTTTTGGCCCCTTTGTCTAGTATGAGAAAATTGTATTTATTTGGGTTTGTGTCCGTGTCCTCTATTCTGTACCATTGATCCACCTTTCTATTTTGGTACCAATACCATGCCGTTTTTGTTACTATTGCTTTGTAGTAGAGTTGAAGATCTGGTATTGCAATACCCCCTGCTTCACTCTTGCTACTGAGGATTGCTTTAGCTATTCTGGGTTTTTTAAAAAATAAAATGTGTTCATTTGAACTTTGTATATATCTTAGATAAAATATATTTGATTTTTTTTCAAAATTAATAGAACTACCTATTAGCACTCATGAATACAGGTGTATAAAAGTGATGAATACCAACATGAAACAAGGAGTCAGGACTCCTATGTTGAAGTAAAGTTGCTTCTATTAATTTGATTTTTTATGTTGAAAAACTGACTTCAGTTCCTCTCTTTCTTTCCAGTTAAATAAAAATAAGCAAGAAAATAGTCTCTTAAACTCCTTCCAATTCTAAATTCTATGACTCTATGAATTGAAAAGGTATATTTCAAACAATATACAGTCTAGAAAATAGTTAAATGTCATACATGTTTGATCCAAGTTTAAGGTCAGATCTGCACTCCTAAAACTGTGTGTGACTACATAGCCTCTTGTATTTAATCTTGTATAACACCACCTAGCCATTATTCACTTTAGATGACCTTATAGAATAGCAAGTTATTTGTTGATTTCAACTTACATTAAAAAGTCTGTATCTTTGGCTGTCTCAGATCTTTATAGATTTCGTAGGATGTTAGAGTTAAACAGCACCTATCAGATGGTTTCTTCCACTTGAAATTTAACACTTGACCTACAATTACTGTGTTTTGTAGGCAAGTTGAATTTCCCAGTCGATGTGGAATTATGTCTTTCTTGCTACATTGTGGTTAAAATATCCTTTATTTCTTTAAAATATGCCAAGATTGCAATTTGGTATTGTGTTCTTTCTTAGTAAAAATAAATGTTAATAACTTAGTACCTCACACTCATTTCCTTTTGAAAATTTTGAGGTTTATAAAATTCCAAGGTAACAGAATCATTGATGTAGTCCTGTGGTCTTATATGGCAGACCAAGAAACTCCTTGCAAAGGGAAATGAGTTCTCCCAAAATAAAGAGTCAGAGGTTGTAAATCACAATTCAAAATGAATTTTGTAATACAGTCCATCATTTTGTCAGATTAAAAAAAAGAGTTTGCCTTACATGTTTTCCTGTTCTTTATTTACTATTAATGTGGCAACTAAAGCTGATAACTTAGTCAAATGAAGTAAACAATGTCAAATAAACAATGACAAATTATATTTAATGTGTTGGATATTATTTCATTTTGAACAAATGTGGTAGAAAAAGAAGCCATTTTTAAAAGGTCGTATTCTAAACATAGTCATGAAGAATTTTAAATACTATGAAGAAATTGTTTGATAATGTTTCATTTCACCAATGATTTCAAAAGGAGATATTCCTTTTAACCAAAAACCATGAACAGTTGCTTAAAAGTGCATTCAAATGGAAAAAAATATATTTGTGGATAGTTTTTCAAGCCTTCATATAGGAAAGATGTAGAGGAAAGAAGGTCCATTTCTTTCTACACTCACGTTGCCCTTTTGCATAGGTGTGGTGACTTTATGCAAAGGAAGATTTAATTGCGATATTAATACAATTTTTAAAACGTTTCCCTAGGAAAAAATTTGTCCAGTTGATTTTTGTGTGAGCTATTGTATTTCTGATTATAGATCTTGACATTTTATTTTTGCAATTTATTTAACTGTTTTGGCACTGACTTTCCTCTATTATACAACAGAAATTCTAATGATACATATCTCTAAAATGGAAGTGACAAAGTGCTACTAAAGAACTAGTCTAGGTTTTTGTGTACAATGGATCAATTATAAAACTGATTAGTCAATGTTAAGTATTTTTTTTTCCTTTTAAACTCTTCTACTACTGTGGTAAGTTGACCCAAATTTGCTGTGCCTAAGTGAAGAATAAATTTTATAAAGCCCTTAATTGAGTGCTTGTGTAATAGGTAGTAGAGAATGTTGATATTCTTCTTTACTTGCCCATTCAATTGTTGAATAAAAACTTTTCAAGCTAAGGCACAGAGAATCATGTAAGCACAGTGGAGAAAAAGCAATAATGATAAGGTGTAGTAGAACATCATATCATAAAAATATGACAAATGATTATTTGACCATAACTGCTTAGATTATTTTCACGGTTAGCCCCTTCTATATGGTCCAATTGAGTCTATATCCAGTGAAGAAAATATGGATGCAACAAAGTACGGATGACTGAATAACATTTAAGGAAGGGAAGTGTAGCAGTTTATGTAGTGCAATTATGAATTACTCCAAATTTAAGTATCATATGGAAATAATAGATATCAAGATAATTGCCTAATATTCTTGGATTTTCATGTCTTTGACATTCTGCCTCTCTGTAATTCATTTCCATAATTTATAATGTGATTTGTTGAGATGGTTTCCAACTCTGAAATAAAAATTTATCAAAATAAAAATAAAGGTATATCCTGTTTCATGATAAATTAAATCATCTTTGTTTAAAAAAAGAACAAAAATCTGGTTTTAATTAAATAATTTGCAATTTTATTTTTTTCAGATATTAGATATTGATCTTACAGATAACAATGTTATCCTTGATGAACCATTTGAAATCAGCTGGTCATGAAGATCGCCATCAATTCAAGTTCTCAAGGGGAAATTAATACTGGATTTAAGTTTCACAGCACTTATATCCATCTTCACTGACTTCTTACATTCTGTAAAATATAATTTTCATAACACTTACCTAAAGATTATTGCATGGTGGACATCAAGAATAATGCTAATTTTTTTTGATATTAATGTAGTTTGTATTCAATTATTTAAAAATGTTTAGTAGGATTTGGAAGTTGTAGGCTGAATAAGCATAGTATTAAATATGTGTATGTAACTAGAATATAATTAAAGCATGTGATTTTTAAATTAAGTGAAACATGTAATTATAAGTTATACACAATATTTTTAATATTTTTAGATTTGTTATGTAACAAGTTGTCACAAAATGTGATTATTTTGTACTATGTATATTTAATTTGGAAACAGAAAATAAAATGTGTGTACATATATTAAAATGGGCTTATTTTCCCATTATTTTCCTAATGAAATTTGTCTTAATAAGTTTAGGTTGCTATAGTAAATTGCCATTACCTGGTGGATTAAATAAAAACATTTATTTTTAACAGTTCTTGAGATTAGGAAGTCCAAGATCAAGGCAGCTATAGATTCAATGTCTGGTGAGGGCATCATCCTGATTTGCCCACAGTATGTGTTATATCCTCCCATCATAGAAAGAGAGAGAAAGACAGGAAGTTCTGCCATGTCTCCTTTCTTAAGGGCACCAATCCTTAAGTGAGAACTCAATCTCATGACATAATTACTCCACAATGTCCCCATCCTCAGATATCTATCACATTGGTGACTAGTGGGGATTCAACAAATGAAATTTGGTTGAAAACAACAATAAACTCCATAGCAGGAATCCACTTTTATTTTCAAGTTTTACTTTTATATGAGAGAAAAAAAAATGCTAAAGTCTATTTTTCTTTAGTTAGTCAAATAAATCATTCTAGCTAATTCATTTATTGAGATGCTCTAAATCAAGGCCTAGAAAAGCTTCCCTTGATATTTTTAGCATTTAGATTACTTCAAGTTCATTTAACTAATCAACTGTGACTTGATATAATTGTTTTCTAATTATAAAATTAGATTTTTGCTATTATAGAATATTAAGATAATACATAACTCACAATATAAAGACCAGGGAAAATAGTAAGAGTGATAATAATGACAATAATAATAATAAATTGTTTACTTTCAAGAAATTTTATAGTGATTCAGGGGAATTGACAAGCAGATCATAAATTATAAAACTTAGTGCTAGGAAGGAATTCACAGTCACTGCATATGGGAAGAAAAGAGTACAGACATTTTTGATTGATAGTCATTTGATATTCAGTGAAACTAAGTTTGCATGTTCCATTTTACCTTGGGTTCCACCCCCTTGAGATGCTCTCACAGAGGCACAAAAATTACTAACGATATTCTCTTGTTAGTGAGAAAACAAATTCATAGACCACTGTCAGTTTGTAATTGTCTTGACTCTAAAAGCTAAGCCCTGATATATTTTTGTTGAACATAAACAATGGTTATAGAATACCAACATCAGACAAGGACATTCTGTAAACACAAAGGAATAAGACCAAAATAAGACTGCTCCCTAAACGCGTTTGAGGATAGAAGGCAAGCCACAATAATACTAATTACTTACTCTCCTGGATTAACAAGTATCTGACTATTTCACCAATTTCTGCTTTAGCCTATTTAATGTTTTCTACCTTCATTAAAAAAATATTCGGATAACTAATCATAAAATTGCCTTGAATTTTTTTATCCCTAGCAAGTCATGCTTCCTCAAACTTTCTTTTCCCCATTTGTCACAGTGCGGTCCCTATTCTAATAAGACTCTTTGTTACACTTTTTTCACTGAGATGGTCTAGAACTTCCAGGCAGTTGTTTTATTCCTGCTCACTGCAAGTAAACAACGTGGACTGTGGATGTGATTATAGTGCAAGCTTCAACTTTGTGTTAGCAAAGATGTGAAAATAATGAAAGTGTCTCTCTTATTATGATTCCTAACGACATGACTCTTTGTGAGGCTCAAGCCATTTTCTGACAATAACTTGTATTCCTCATAATTAAGTTACTTAAAGCATGTTAATATCAAATATAGGACTAGGTGGTACAATAGGAGTATGAAACAGCAATTTTATTTAATTTTCAATGTCACATTTCATATGTTAAGAGTGTGAAGAATGTTGGTTATTCATTCTAGAGAGATAATGGTAGATTATTTGTGCTTTGGTAGCTCTCCATACAAAAATGAGATTCCAATATTTGCCTCTCCTAAACAACCTGAGGGAATCTATGTGTCTGTCTGTGCAACTACTATTATACCTTATAATATTTCTAGGAGATCTGTTAACTTCTGACTTGTTTTGTTGTTTGCTGACTTTCTTTGGGGACCTTCAGACTACCAATAAAACTTCATTCTGTATTAGTTTTTATATTGCTGTGTGCATTGTTCAGAGTTTTATAGAGGAACAGAAATCACAGAATATGTGCAAAGAGGTTTATTAGATTGGCTTATACAATCAGAAGCTGGATAGCACCTCAATGGCATCTGCCTGCTGGAGAGCTGGAGGAACCAGTAGCTGCTGAGTCCAAGAAGCTGAAAGCTTCAGAAATCGAAGGTCCAGTGATGTAGCCCCTGTCTGATATTGAAAGCCAGGAAGATCCCTGGAGAACTGAAGATGAGAGTCTGTATGGGAAGAGTAAAGAAGCTGGGATCTGATGTCCTGGGTGATGTTAGCAGTAGCAATAGATGCAGCCACTCAATAAGAATCAAGTTTGTATCTGCTGTGACTTCCTCTTCCTTCTACTTTTTGCTCCACCCTGGTCCTCAGTTTATTGGACAGTGCCATACATATTTGGATGGGGATCACCTCAGCTTGCAGCCCTAAATACCAATTGTCTTTGTAATCACCAGAGACACACCCAGAAATCTCTTAATCCTAGATATTTCTTATCTCAGTCTACTCAAGTTGACAATCCAGATTAACTATCACACTATGTAACAAATTATCAAAAATTTAGCAGTTTAAAATTATTTTAAAATTTCCAGTGGTCAGGAAACTGAGCATGGTCTAGCTGAATCCTCTACAGAGTATTACAAGGCTGCAACTGAAGAATCAGCTAGGTTATATTTTCATCTAGAGACTACACAAGGAAGGAATACACTTACAAGTTTACAAAGACTGTTGACAAAATTTTCTTGAGAATTTTACTTTTCGCTGGTTGTTGGCTGGAAACTGCCCTGAGCTCTGAGATAAAAGTTTCAGCTCCTATCATCTGCCTATGGTTGCTTGCCATATGTACTTCATTATTATGACTAACTACTTATTTATCCAAGGAAGTAAAGTGAATAGAGTAAGACTGATAGGAAAATAAAGTCATATTTAATGTAACATAACCACAGGAGAAAATATCTGATCAATCATTCTCTATTAGTCAGGAAAGTTATGGTTATTGTTTACACTCAAGCACAGGAAATTACACAAGGTCATGAATACCAGCAGGTGAGGATCATAGGTGACAATTTAAGAGAGGGAGGGAGTGAGGGGGAAGGGAAAAAAGGAGGAGGAGGAGGGGTAAGAGAAGAAGAAAGAGGGAGGAGGAGGAGAAGGAGAAAGGGAGAGGAAGGAGGAAGAGGAGGAGGAGGAAGGAGAAGGAGAAGAATGAAAAGAAGGAGAAGGAAGTCATCACAGGAGGAACAACCCTTCTAGAGCAGCCCCCACTAAGCCACCTTCTTCAGCCATGTCCCACCTGCCCACAGTTACCACCCAGTCAGTTCATTCAAATTAGGATAGACTGTTTAGATCATAGATCTCATATCTAATGATTTTACCTCTGAATACTTCTACATTAACAGGAACTGTGTGGGTATACATTATGTCCAAAGCATTGCAGAGGTGGGACAGGGTGGTAGGTTATTAAAAGTGGACACCACTGTTGAAAGAAATTGTTGCTCATCTAATGGGAATCAATTAGGTCTCGTAGACTGGTTTGTTTAAAGTGATAATGTAGAAAAGACAGTGGAATGAGTCTGACATAACTTTCCTGTGTACATTATGAATACACCACAATGAATCTCCACATCATGTATATCCAGAAGACAGGGGTCCTAAAGAGATTAAGATATACTCCATGTTTGTACAAATATGTCAAAATTGACTCTCTAACTGGTATAATTAAAAGAACAAATAAAAAAAAACAAACAGAAAAAGAGAATGCGTAGGTCTAAAGTGAGTTTGGATTTCTTGGATCACTCTCTTACTTCCTATCTGGCTATAGACATAGACCTCTCTCCTATACATTCCCCCAGAATGAGATGGTATTTTCTACCAAATCACCAAAAACTAATTCTGGCACCATGACCTTTGATAACTAAAACTTCTGATATTTACAAAATATTGAATCTTGTGTAATTTGTAATAGTGTCATAAACAAATTAGAAAAGTTACTGAGTTCCAAGTTCTAATAAGAGACCTCTCTTCTAAGATGAATGCTGATGTTTACACTGACTATACATTTAAAAAAAATCTCCTCTGTGACCAATCCTTTCTGACTGTGTAAATCTGAGTGTAATGTATAATGAGTGATATAATGTCCGCAGTAGGTAGTAAATAGACAATTCTAGTTTATTTATTTTTTTAAAGAAATGTCTTGTGCAGATTATTTGCCTTAATTGGGTTCCTTATTTTTGACTTACCATTTTTTTTAGTTCATTATATATTCTGGATACTAAGTCATTTAAATTGTTAAGTTGGAAAATATTTTCTACTATTCTATAAGTTGTGTCCTTACTCTTTTCATTGCTTCTATTACTGAGCAGAAACTTGGTGGTTTAATATAATTCCATGGTTTTTCCTCTGTTTCCTGTGTCATATTCAAAATAATCTTTGACTATATCAGTGTCTTTAAATGTTTCATCTATGTTTTATTTCAGTGGTTTCTTAAATTTAGATATTATATCCATTTGGAATTAGTTTTTTATGTATTAATAAACAGAGTTCATGTTCCATTCTTTTACATATGAACATTCAGTTTTCCAGCATCGTTTGTTGAAGAGTTTGTTGTTTCTCTGACATAAAAATGGAAAAATTTTTCCCCCAGTTTTTGTGGTGAATATTCAGTTTCTTTCATCAGTGTTTTATACTTTTAATTGTATAAGTCATTTACTTAATTAAAAAATTTCCAGGATATTTCTCGATAGCCATTATGTATAGGATGCTTTCTTATTTTCTTTATCAGAAAATTTGTTATAGGTGCATAAAAATTAATAGTTTTTTTTTGGTAATGAATTTATTGAATCTGCGTAGTCTATGCCTTTACTCAATTTGTATATTCTATGACTTTACTGAATCTGTGTATGATTCTGTTTTATATATATATATATATATATATATACACATATATATATATATAAGATTATATACATCAAAAGATTATACACACATACACACATGCAGTATATTCTGGCACCATGATCTTGGACGTAAATACATATATATATAATCTCAATCACCTGTGAACAGAGATCATTCAACTTATTTCCTTGTTCTTTGAATGTCTTTCCTTATCTTCTCTTGCTAAATTGTTGTGCTTTAACCTTCCACGCCTTTGTTGAATAAAATTGGTGGAAAGTGGGCTTTCCTGTCTTGTTCTAGATCTTGGAAGAAACGAATTTTGTTTTTCATCTTTTATTATGATATTGGATATATTTTTGTCACACATAGACTTTATTGAATTGCTCCATCTATACATAATTTGGACAGTTTTATCATAAAGAGATGCAGAATTATACAGACTGCTTTTTCTACAAATAATCAAGTGATTTTTGATCTTCTGCTGAGATGATGCCTTATCTTTATTGATTTGTATATGTTGAAATATCCTTTACATCCCAGAAAGAAATATCATTTGATCATGGTGCATATCATTTCACTAGGACTTAGAATCAATTTGATGGTATTTTGTTGAGAATTTTTGCTTGTATTTTCACTGGGAATATAGGTTTTATTTCTTTTCTCTATAGAGTCCTTATTTGGCTTTGCTTTCCGGCTAATGTCAGCCTTATAGAATGTGTGTGCAAGAGTTCCCTTGTTTTCAATGTTTTGGAGTAGCTTGGGTAGAATTGGTTTCAATTTTTTGATTGTTTGTTAGAATGCAGCAGTGAATCCATTTGGTTGTGAACTTTTTCTTGTTAGGAGTTTTTGTTGCTGTTTTCTTTTGTTTTTTTACTGATTGAATTTTGTTATACATTATTGGTCTGTTCAGGTATTCTATATAATTGTGGTTCAATTCTGATAAAATGTATGCTCTCCCAAATTTAGCCATTTTTTCTAGGTTTTCCAATTTGTTGGAATAAATTTGTTCATAATAATATCTAAAGGTTCTTTATATTTCAGTGGTGTCAATTTTAATGTCTTCATTTTCATTTATGATTTTATTTCTTTGAAATTTTTCTTTTCCTAATCCACTTAAGAGTTTTCAAATTTTATTTTTAAAAGAAATCCATCTTAATTTTGGCGATTATTATGTTGTTTTTTTAGTATCTCTTTCATTGATTTGTTCTCTGATCTTTTATTTATTGATTTCTGATATTTTGGGGTTCACTTGTTCTTGCTTTTCTAATTCCTAGAGTTGTATAATTTGTTCACTTGAAATCATTTTTCTTTTGGCATAAGTGCTTATGATTATAAACATCCATCTAAGTACTGCTTTTAATATATCCCATAAATTTTAAAAATGTATTAGAAATGCATTACAGTTATACATGGTTGTGGAGTTCATTTTTACATGTTCATACAAGCACGAAATGTAATTTACTCCATTTCAAATGCTAGTATTTCAACTTTACCTCCTTCCTCTCTTCCCCCATTTTCCTTTCTTTTTCTTCTTTGTTTTTCTTGTGTTTTTAACTGGTGTGTTATAGATTTAGATAAGGTCAAATTCACCATAGTATATTCATACATGTACATAGAATAACTTGGTCATTTCATTCTGTAAAACCTCTCTTTTCCCACCTCTCCTCTTTCCCCTTTGGTTCCCTACTCTATTGATCTCCCTTTTATTTTCATAATGTCTTTGACTCCATTGTTTTTATTTCCTTATTTCTCTCTATATTCTGCATATGAAAGAAAATATTCAACCTATGATTTTCTGAGTTTAATTTATTTCACTTAGCATGACCTTTTCCAGAACAACCCATTTGCATAACATGTCCATCTTTTTTATGGCTAAGAATAACTCCATTCTGTATACCACATTGTCTTTATCCATTCATCTCTTGACAGGCACCTGGACTGATTCCATAACTCTGCTATTATGAAATGTGCTGCTATAAATATTGATACACCTAGGTCACTGTGATATACTAATTTTTGTTCTTTAATTTATATTTAGAACATTGTTTTTTGTTTGTTTGTTTTTGAGTACCTGGGGTTGAACTCAGGGGCTCTCAACCACTAAACCACATCCCCAGCCCTATTTTGTAATTTATTTAGAGACAGTGTCTCACTGAGTTGCTTAGTGCCCCGGTTTTTCTGAGGCTGACTTTGAACTCTGGGTTCTCTTGCATTAGTCTCTGAAGCCACTGGGATTATAGGCATTTGCCACTGTGCCCAGCTGTTGGTTAGTTTTGAGGTGATGAGTAGGTTCACTCCCTTGACTGTAGTGATGGTATCACAGGTATATTTGTATGTTCAAACTCATCAAATTGTAGACCTTAAATATGTGCAGGATTTTTTTGTACCATTTGTATTTGTTCTTTTGAGATATACATGACAGTAGAGTATATTTTGACATACATATATGAAGTATAACTTATTCTAGTTTGGAGTTCATTCTTGAGGTTGTACATGATGGAGTGGAGTTTCACTAGTTGTGTATTCCTATATGAACACAGGAAAGTTATGTCTGATTCATTCTATTGCCTTTCCCATACTTAAATATGATAATTTTATTGGCGATTTCATTTATACTCTGTATATTTACCAGTTATCCATCTAAGTGATTTGAGGTTTAAAAGATTAAATCAATGAAAAATATATAAAAACAAAAGAGGCAATTTGGTAGAAATAGAATCTGAAGTATTAATTATTCTTCATTTATTTTTTCTCTAAATTTGTCTATCTATAAAATATGAAATTAAATATGATATTTTTATATGATCTTGGGTTATCCAACGTATTTTCATTTGACATAAATAGAGATAGTTATTGACTAGAAAACAGATTAGGAAAAAATAAGACATTTAGTAAGATAAAAACAAAAATGACTGTTTTGCATTGATTTCAAAAAGTCATATTAGATGGGAAGAAATACAGGAATAGGGAAAGAGCAAGTTAATCACAATCATGATCTACTGGGAGGAACTGTCTTCAGTTTAGACAATTTGAAATTCATATTTTTTTAGCATCAAAGTTGTGAAGCAGATGGACGCTTCTCACAAAATATACTTTCCCTGTGAAGACTTTGGTTCGACCAAGTAGGAAATATTGAGACTCATAGTTTGAGTAATTTGAAAGGTTAAAAGAAGATTAAAATGCTTTTCTCTTTGACTCATTACAATTTCTCATGGATATGTTTCAAAATTAACATAGGATGCACACCATTAGGGAAAAAAAAATTAGTAGCCCAAATATGTTTATTATTTATCTATTTGAAACAATTCTAGATCCCAGATTTTGAAAGAAATGATGAGCTAAATAACAAATTCTCTCACAATGTTTCTTAAGATTATGTGTAGTATCTTATGGTTGCAAGGTACTAGAGTTTATACTTACTTGTTCATATGTATTTAAAATTTTTTTCACCCTTCAAAATTTTTCCTTCTTTTTCTTAAAATTTACATACTTTTTCCTCATACTTTCTTTTAATAAAATTGAAAAGTATTTTTCATTTGAGGCCTGGTTAAACTTCAAAGAAACTTTTTAAAAGAATATTATTTTTTTAAAAATTTGTTCTTTCTCAGTTTTTACATCTCCCTGTAAATATATTTAGTTATTTCAATAATTCTGCAATTTTTTCTAGTTATTTGTATTGACATTTTATTTTTCTTGGTAAATTGACAGAAGTATAAGTTAAGAGTATTAGTCTCCCAATCTTATAATTAGTCCCTTAATCACCCAGGACTTTCACATTTTATTTCTCATTTGTGTTCCTGCTATCTTTCAGGTTAAGTTATCTCCACATGACATAGTTTGTTATTCATATTCTATCACCTTTGTAAGTATTTAAAAGTTCTTTGATGCAACTTTTTGTTTACTATCAATATAAATTCTGGTTTACTTTTGAATGCAGTGATGGATTACATCATTTTACTTTAAAATGAGACTACAATAACACAGGTTTACTGTAAAAGGGAACATGTTACTTTACTTTAGTCCCTTTATCACTGTGAACTTTGTGCTTGTTATAATTGGGTATATTGTTTCTCAACAGTGAATTTGAAAATACGTAATAGTTTACTAGGTGAAACTCACACTTGAAATACATGAATGTGACATAACATTCAAAGAACTCACAGTTATAATATATGATAGTTATTCTGGTAAACTAATTATCTAGAACTTTAGTGTTTAATAAATGTATCATATGGTTACCCTAAAATGTCATTTGATCTACTTAGCTAAAATATGACACTTCACTACACAGAAGTTAGCCAAATCCTAAAATTCTGGAAGATTATTTTAGAAATCAAGATGTAATGGTTAGGATTAGAAATATGTAATTTAAAATTAAAGACATTCCCCATTCCATAAAGTGTTCTATGTCCTTTTTCTCCACCACGGATCTTTAATTTTCATCCTGGTAATGTTCTCTGATACTCTTGCTCCAGAGTGAGTAAATGACCTGATCTTCAACTTCTCCAAGTGTTCCTGCAACACCTTTTTGTTGTCTTTCACATCATGTTGTTTGATCCCCTATGGCACTGCTCCTTTGGGTGCTTATTATTACAAATTTCAGCAAGCTCCAAGCCAAATCCCTACCACATGGTCTTCACATTCTTCACATCTGTGTATTGAGCTTCTTTCTTTAAGCTACTTCCTTGGATATCTCAACATCACATCAAATGTGAATTTTTCAGAAGTGAACTGGAGAACATCATCCAGTAAGGCAGACTCAGAAGTCAAGTGTTGAATGTTTTGTCTCATAAGCAGAAACTAGAGCAAAATAAGGGGTGGGGTTCACTATGAAAATGAAAGGGAGATCAATGGAGTGGAGGAAGGGGATTGAGGTGAAAGCCAGAGGGATTGGAAAGATGAGAAATGGTGGAAAGAGATTGACCAAATCATGCTGTGTGCTTTTGTGAACATACTATTGTAAATTCCACCTTTGTATATAGTTTTAAAGCACAAATTTGTAAAACCACAAATAGGTCGGGGAATGTCAGGGGAATAGAGGAGAGGGAACAGGGGCCTGAGGAGAAGGAAAGAAGGGAGGAGGTACTGGGTAATGAAATGGAGCAAATTACATTCCATGAATATGTGATTTTGTCAAAAAGAACCCCATTAATATTTATAGTTACAATTCACTAATAAAAACAAAAAATTCAAATAAAAATTGAACTCGGATCAAACCCACCTCCATAAGTTCACTCTATCTACCAAACTACCTCCTCCATTCTTTTTTATTTCCAAATATGACAGCAGCATTCTATGTAATTTATAAAAAAGCATAGGGGTCATCTGGGAAAGTTTTTCCTTTATGTATCAGCACACCTCATTAATTCCAGCTTCTAATCTTTCTAATTTCATCTCTTCATCTTGCTTGCCACAATCATAGCATAAACTTTCATTATGATTTATCTAGGCCATTCAAATAGACTTTTTATTACTCTTCTTTCCTTAATTCTTATTCTCTCCCACATATTCTCTGTAAAGAAATCAAAGTGCTTATCAGTAAAAGCACAAATACAGTGATATCACCAATATGCTCACTAGTGACTTCACTCTTCTCTAAGGGCAAAAAGAAAGACTCAGTGTGAGCTCAAGGCTCTTCCTGACCTAACTTAACCTTGCTCTACACACTAACCTGAGTCCCTCTCCCCTTCTGTCTTCTGTTTCAATTATACCCATTTTCTTGTGCTTCTAGAAATTCTGTGCACCTCTGTACTTGAAGCATTTGCACATCCACTTCCTCTTGAATGCTTCTCATTCTCCAGGTAGCAACACATCTGTCTCCCTCACCCTCCTTCAGCTCTTTGACAAATGTCACCTTCTCAAGATTTTCCCCAACTACTCCCTATCACATTTCCATAGTTCATCTTTAGCATTTGCCACGAAAATGTATAGACATGCTACACATTTTAATTACATATTGATACACATTTAATTGTATATTTTAATCATACAAATCACTCATCTCCCAACCCCATAATGTGAGTCCTTTGAGAGCATGAATATCTGTTATTTGTTCACTGGTATATATCCCTAGCACTTCAAAGAGTGACTGTCAATTAATGAGCACTTTATACATATCTGTGTGGATGAATTAATTGATCTTATTTAATTCTGACAACACTGGAAGTTTGTATTATACCTGTTTTTTGCAAATAAGAAAGTTCACTGTTAAATTCAGACAACAAAGAGGCAGAGCAGAGATTAGACTGTCAAGTGCTTGGCTACTGAGTGTGCAGGTTTGATGCTTTTACATGCAGTTCTGGAATTGGGAGTGACAGGAAAGTGTTTCCTTTAATGGAAGGGTTACTGTTTACATAAACTTTCTTGGGGTGCTCCACTTTCCAGTTTCTATTTATTTTAAATGACAAATAGTGGAGAATAAGCAAATCAGTGCTATTTACCTTGGCACTGATGGATTTTCACATTTAATTAGCCATACATGTGGTAAAATTTAGCTGACAAGATGAGCATCCTCTCTACCCTGAAAAATCAAAATACAGGAACCATTTGCATTTGACACATTGTAAATATGGTTGCTTTCTTTTTCAGTTCAACACATGCTAAAAGGTGTAAATTGGTTTAAAATGGGCTCAGCAATGTGTTTTATCTCTTCGAATTTTGTTATATTTTAAAATAGACTTTTCCTTAAAATGACAGAATTTCTTTACTAGGAACAATGCTACAAAATGAAAGTTTGAGAAATTGCATGTTTAGTTTAATATTCATAATAGTGAATACCCAGGTATATCTAAACATTAACATAGCTACTGCCATAACAATGACCACAGCAAATACATTTTTCCTTGAAAAATATTAAGTATTCACTCAAACACTAGACTCTAGGAACCACATAGTCATCAGGTGAAAGGTTGATGTTCTGAAACCTTAATCTTTGTTCTATCGTAATATGCAATTGTGATAGTCAGAAGAAGGCTCCTTCTAAAGATATTCTTGTCCTAATCCTCAAAACCTACATTAGGTTGCATGGAAGAAAATTAAGATTACAGAAAAAGTTAAAATTTCCTAATCAGGATAATTTCCTGAGTTGGGAAAATTACCTTGCATTATTTGAGTTCTTCCAAGATAATCACAAGGCCCTTTGTAAGTGGAAAAGAGAGGCAGAGTAGTCAGTGTCGGCGTGTACAATGGACTGACTATTGGTGTTTAAAGATGGAAAGGGACACTTGCAACTTCTAAAAGTCCAAACAAGAAAACAGTTTCAGCTTTTTGGCCACCAAAAAGCATGTAGCTCTTCTGACATATATTTTAGTCAGTGAGATACATTTCTGACTTTTAACCTGCAAAACTGTTAGTGAAAACGTTTGTGCCAAACTTATAATGATATTATTATGTACATATTGTTTGTGCAGGAAGATATCTTATATTCATTATTTTAAAATTTATTTTTCAACTAATACATAAAATCATAAGAACGTCATATATTAGTGGGGTACCATGAGTTGTTTCTGTACATGTATACATTATATAGTATTTAAATCAGCTTAAAAATTTTTCACTACTTTATGGCAAAAACGTTCAAAACCTTTCTTCCAGTTTTTTTAAAATTAGATTTTATCTATAACCACACTACTGTCTAATGCACACAGAACTTCTTGTTCCTATGTAACTGTGCATTAGTCCCTACTGATCAACCTTTTTATAATCCTGCTGTCCTCAGCCTCTGGTGAGCACATTTCTGAGATTTTGTAATTCTTGATTTTCTGTACTTGTCTTATTTCACTTAAATCAATGATTTCTTCTTCCATCTATGCTGTCAAAAATGTCAGGATATTATTCTGTTTTATGACTGAATAGTATTCCATTGTGTGAATAGGTACTGCATTTTCTTTAACCATTCATCAAATGATGGAAACTGAGGATGTTGTCACTTCTCAGCTATGTGAACAGTGCAGCAATGAGCATGGGAGTGCAGAAGTCTCTTTGATACATCAATTTCATTTCCTTTACATATATACTCATTATTGAGATTGCTAGATAATACAGTAGTTCTATTTTTAATAGTTTTAGGAAACTCCATACAGTTTTCTACAATGACTGCATTGATTTATATTCATAATCATTTTGGCAAGTGTTAACTTTTCTCTACATATTCACCAGAATCTTTTATATTTTTGATAATGTCATTTTTATGGGGGTGAGGTGATAACTCCTTGTGGTTTATTTGCATTTTCCTAATAATAGTGATGTTGAACCTTTTTTTTTTTTCATATACCTGTTGGTATGCCTTCATGTCTTATGTCTATTTAGTGCTATTATGTGTATGGAGTTCTTTTTTTTTTTTTTTTTTTGTACTGGAAATTAAATCACTGAGCCACATTCCCAGCCCTTTGTTGTATTTTATTTAGAAGCAGGATCTCACTGAGTTGCTTAGGGCATCACTAAATTGCTGAGGCTAGTTTTAAACTCACGATCATCCTGCCTCAGCCTCCCCAGCTGCTGGGACTACAGGCATGCACCACCAAACCCGACTGTTTATGGAATTCTTTATAACTCTGGATTATTAACCACTCCTAGAAATATACATTGCAAAAATTATCTCTGCACTCTTTTGAATGTTTCCTTTGTTTCCTTTGCTGTGCAGACTTTTTTTAGTTTGAAGTAATCCCATTTGTCAATTTTTGCTTATGCTTTTTTTTTTTTTTTGGTAGGGTAGGGGTGGGCTTATCCAAAAAAGTCCTTCCCCATTTCAATGTCCTGAAGCATTTACTTAAGATTTCTTCTAGTAGTGTCAGTTTCAGTTCTTACATATAAATCTTTAATCCACCTGAGTTGACTTTGGTAATCTATTAGAGAATAAGGTCTAACTTCATTTTTCTGCATGCAGATAGTCAATTTTCCCAGCACCATTTATTGAAAAGCTTTTCCCTTCTCCAATGCATATTCCTAGTGCTTTTGTCTAAAATCCGTGGACTGTGGACATGTTGGTTTATTTCTGGGGTCTTTCTTCTGCTCCATTGGTTTGTGTCTATTTTTAATTGAATATCACATTGTTTTGATTACTATGCCTTCATAATATGTTTTGAAGTCAAGTAGTAAAAGTTTTCTATTTTTTTTCCCTCAACTTTAGAATTCTTTTTTTCTAGTTCTTTGAAAAATAATGTTGGCATTTTGATAGGGATTGTATTGAGTCTGTAGTTCTCTTTGTATAGTATTGTATTAACAATACTGATTCTTCTAATGTATGAACAAAGGGTATATTTCCTCTTTTTGTGTTCTCTTTATTTTCTTTCATCATAGGGATGTTTCTTCCCTTGGGTTAAATTTATTCCTTGGTATTTTGTTTTTTGTAGCTATTTTAAGTGGGAATCATCTTTTAATTTACACCATCTGTCACAGAAGCAATAGAAAATAACATTGATTTTAGAAGTTTAACATGAAATGACACTCAGGACTATTACTGTTATTGCATTAATGTAGAAAATTTTGACTATGTAATTAATATTTTAGGACAACTATTAATAATGTCTTTAGCTAAAGCTATATCTGTAAGCATACTTCAGGAAGGTGACAAGTCATGTAGGTTAACTCTTGTATTTACTGTATACAGGCATCCATATATTTGCCCATAGATATCACCCTGGAATAGCATCTTTTATGAAAGTTTCTGTATTGAAGAGAAGTTTCTCTAATAGGAGTCCTTTGGCAAGAAAGTCTGAAAATTGTTACAGAATTAATGCTCCTGTGATAAGAGTTCACAACGGCAGGTACATGATAGAATAACAACAGGCATTATTATTATGGAGAAAACAACATGATTTGGGGGGATAGTATATAATTACTTTTAACCTATAATAAAGTGATAACTAGGCCATCTAATTGCACATTTGTATGTAATGTCAGTACATGATCATTGAAAATATTTAAAGCCAGAATCTGGGGATGTATCTAATGGATAGAGTGATTTTTCTCATAGGGAAGATCAGGAAGTCACATATACAGAAAGAGTTTACCATGGCCTAAATATTGTTATTTTCAATATTTCTGAAGATGGTATTGGAATAATAATAAATGCAAATGTCAGACATGAATTTACATGCCACTTATATCATTATTTAAATTTTTATTATTATCACTTACTATTTGTATTATAGGCAGTTTTCCAAATTGTTTAATTTCCTTAGCTTTACTTTCCTGAAGTAAAAAATAAATATGCTCACCTTTGAGTAATACATGGTTGGCATATTGAGTGATCAATATATTGCATTTAATGCATTTTTAAGTAGGAAATATAGTTTTTAAGAATAATGAACTAAAATCTGATTGATATTTTTGATTACATAAATTAATTTGTTTGATCCATCAAATGTGAAAGCTGAATATAAAATATATGCTATATGGAGCAAAGTTCTGATTAGATTGTTAAGTCTAGCTTTATTCTGAGAAGGGATGTTAAAAGAGATAATTCAGAAATTTGTCATTATGAAATCAAAGAAAAAATTAAAATGAGAAAATAATTTTAACTCACCCCATAATATACCACCTGGAAATTGTTGTTTGAGAGATCTCAATATTTATATAATTACTTAGATATCAAAAATGGTTTTGATGAAGTGAACAATTTTCAGTGTTGATTCCCAAGTATTTTATTTTTTCGATGCTATTGTGAATGGGGTAGTTTACCTAATTTCTCTTTCTGAAGATTCATCACTTATGTATAAAAATGCATTGGATTTATGAGCATTGATCTTGTAACCTGCTACTTCACTGAATTCACTTATGAGTTCTAAAAGTTTTCTGGTGGAATTTCCAGGTTCCCCTGTTTGCTGATAATCATGTCATCAGCAAACAGGGATAGTTTGAGTTCTTCTTTTCCAATTCGTATCCCTTTAATTTCTTTGGTCTGTCTAATTGCTCTGCCTAGAGTCTCAAGGACGATATTGAATAGAAGTGGTGAAAGAGGGCATCCCTGCCTTGTTCCAGTTTTTAGGGGGAATGCCTTCAGTTTTTCACCATTTAGAATGATATCAGCCATGGGCTTAGCGTAGATGGCCTTTACAATGTTAAGGAATGTTCCCACTACCCCAATTTTTTCTAGTGTTTTGAGCATGAAGGGATGCTGTATTTTATCCAATGCTTTTTCTGCATCTATTGAAATAATCATGTGATTCTTAACTTTAAGTCTGTTGATATGGTGAATGACATTTATTGATTTCCGGATGTTGAACCAACCTTGCATCCCTGGGATAAAACCCACTTGATCATGGTGCACTATCTTTTTAATATATCTTTGTATGCGATTTGCTAAAATTTTGTTGAGAATTTTTGTGTCAATGTTCATTAAGGATATTGGTCTGAAATTTTCTTTCCTCGAATGTGTCTCTGTCTGGTTTAGGTATCAGGGTAATATTGGCTTCATAGAATGAGTTTGGGAGGGTTCCCTCCTCTTCTATTTCATGGAATACTTTGAGGAGTATTGGAATGAGCTCTTTTTAAAGGTTTTGTAGAACTCAGCTGAGAATCCATCTGGTCCCGGACTTTTTTTGTTGGTAGACTTTTGATGACCTCTTCTATTTCATTGTTTGAAATTGATTTATTTAAGTTGTGTATGTCCTCCACGTTCAGTTTAGGTAATTCATATGTCTCTAGAAACTTGTTGATGTCTTCAAGGTTTTCTGTTTTGTTGGAGTATAGATTTTCAAAATAGCTTCTAATTATGTTTTGTATTTCGCTCGTGTCTGTTGTGATATTTCCTTGTTCATTCCGAATTTTTGTAATTTGAGTGTTCTCCCTCTTTCTCTTTGTTAGTGTGGCTAAGGGTTTCTCAATTTTGTTTATTTTTTCAAAGACCCAACTATTTATTTTGTTAATTTTTCCGATTGTTTCTTTTGTTTCAATTTCATTGATTTTGGCTCTGATTTTAACTATTTCCTGTCTTCTACTACTTTTGGTGTTGGTCTGCTCTTCTTTTTCTAGGGCTTTGAACTGTAGTGTTAACTCATTTATTTGTTGATTTCTACTTCTTTTGTTGAATGTGCCCCATGAAATAAATCTTCCTCTAAGTACTGCTTTCATAGTGTCCCAGAGATTTTGATATGATGTGTCTTTGTTCTCATTTACTTCTAAGAATTTTTTTACTTCCCTCCTGATGTCTTCTGCTATCCATTCATCATATAATAGTATATTATTTAATCTCCAAGTATTGGAGAAGTTTCTGTTTTTTATTCTGTCATCTATTTCTAATTTCAATCCATTATGATCTGATAGAGTACAAGGTAGTATCTCTATCTTCTTGTATTTGGTAACGTTAGCTTTGTGGCATAAAATATGGTCTATTTTAGAGAAGGGTGCATGTGCTGCTGAGAAGAAAGTGTATTTGTTCTTTGTTGGATGATATATTCTATATATGTCGGTTAAGTCTAAATTGTTGATTGTGTTATTGAGATCTATGGTTTCTATATTCAATTTTTGTTTGGAAGATCTATCCAGTGGTGAGAGAGGTGTATTAAAATCGCCTAGTATTATTGTGTTGTGGTCTATTTGATTTCTGGAATTGAGAAGGATTTGTTTGATGTACATGGATGAGCCAATGTTCGGGGCATATATATTTATGATTGTTATGTCTTGCTGATTTATGCCTCCATTAAGCAGTATGTAAAGTCCTTCTTTATCCCTTGTGACTAGTTTTGGCTTGAAGTCCACATTTTCTGAAATGAGGATGGATACTCCAGTTTTTTTGCTGTGTTCCTGTGCATGGTATGTTTTTTCCATCCTTTCACCTTTAGTCTATGGGTATCTCTTTCTATGAGATGAGTCTCTTTCAGGCAGCATATTGTTGGATTTTTCTTTTTATTCCAGTCTGCCAGTCTATGTCTTTTGATTGATGAGTTCAGGCCATTAACATTCAGGGTTATTATTGTGATATGATTTGTATTCCCAGTCATTTGACTCATTTTTGTTTTTTTGACGTGATTTGGTTTCTCCTTTATTTTGCTATTCCTTTAGGCTAGTTCCTCCCATTGCTGATTTGCATCGTTGTTTTTCATCTCTTCCTCATGGAATATTTTGCTGAGAATGTTCTGTAATGCCGACTTTCTTTTTGTAAATTCCTTTAGCTTTTGTTTATCATGGAAGGATCTTATTTCATCGTCAAATTTGAAAGTAAGTTTTGCTGGGTATAAGATTCTTCGTTGGTATCCGTTTTCTTTCAGGGCTTGGTAAATATTGTTCCAGGCCCGTCTAGCTTTGAGAGTCTGGATTGAAAAATCTGCTGATATTCTTATTGGTTTCCCCTGAATGTAATTTGATTCTTTTCTCTCACGGCCTTTAAATTTTGTCTTTATTTTGTATGTTAGGTATTTTCATAATAACGTGCCTTGGTGTGGGTCTGTTGTAATTTTGTGTATTTGGAGTCCTATAAGCCTCTTGTACTTGGTTTTCCATTTCATTCTTCATATCTGGGAAATTTTCTGATATTATTTCATTGAATAGATTGTTCATTCCTTTGGTTTGTTTCTCTAAGCCTTCCTCAATCCCAATAATTCTTAAATTTGGTCTTTTCATGATATCCCATAATTCTTGTAGATTCTGTTCATGATTTCTTACCATCTTCCCTGTTTGGTCAACTTTGTTTTCAAGATTAACTATTTTTTCTTCAATGTCTGAGGTTGTGTCTTCCAGGTGTTCTATCCTATTGGTTATGCTTTCTATGGAGTTTTTAACTTGGTTTATTGTTTCCTTCATTTCAAGGATTTCTGTTTGTTTGTTTTTTCAGTATGTCTAACTCTTTATTGAAATGATCTCTTGCTTCCTGTATTTGTGCTTTTAACTGTTGATTGGTGTGATCATTTAATGCCTGCATTTGCTCTTTCATCTCATCGTTCAATGCCTGCATTTGCTCTTTCATCTCCTCGTTTGCCTCCCTGATTGTTTTAATTATGTACATTCTGACCTCCCTTTCTGACATTTTTTCTGCTCTGCTGTCATTGGTTTTTATTGATATAGTATGTAGGTTTGTTTGGGACATTTTCTTCCCTTGTTTTCTCATATTGGTCAGATGTCAGTGGGACTTTGAGATATTGCAGATTTCCTCTATTGGCTTATAGTGTCCCTGTAGATTTCCAAGGTATCACCTCCCAGCCTTCAGTAGCCTGAAGTCTTGGAGGAACTTGATAATGCAGTGCTTCTGAAGAAAGCTGCCCCTAGCCCGCTACTGGTTCCAGGACTTGGAGCTGGCTCTGTTCAGAAAGGCTGTAACTGGGGGACTGCTCCAAGCAGCTGGCCATGTGGAAGGAGCCCACCGCCAGAGTGTGCAGAGCTACCTGGGGAAGACTCTAGCTGCCCTGCCCTGCTCTGATAAGCCGCCCCTATCCATGCCTGCCGCTCAGGCCGAGCTTCTCCCGATGGGGGAGACTCACCCCGTGGCTCTATTTTAGTCCGAGTCTCTCAATGCCTCCCCTTCTTGAATCTTGGTTTCTGGAGCTACTGGAGATGCAGTCACCCTCTAGTCTGCCATCTTGGATCACCCAGTGGAAAGAGCCTGTGGCCGGAGGGGGCAGGGCTGCCTGGAGAAGTCTCTGGCTGCCCTGCCCTGATTTCAGAGGCTGCTTGCGGGTCAGAACTCTCTGTTGGCTCGGGGACTTGTGGCTAGCTCCATGGCTCTATTTTAGTCTGAGTCTCTCAATGCCTCCCCTTCTTGAATCCTGGGTTCTGGAGTGACTGGAGATGCAGTCACCCTCTAGTCCGCCATCTTGGATCACCAATTTTCAGTGTTAATGTCTGAGTTCCAAAATTTTGATATATTTATATCCCTGTTTTTCTGTTCTTTTTATACATTTTCCAATTAATGTTAGGAGAATTAAGACATAATTTTAAGGGTTACCATATTGTACTTTCATTTAGAATTGTCACTTACAATGTCACTATGAAAGTATTAAGAAAAATTACT
Source organism: Sciurus carolinensis (assembly GCF_902686445.1). NCBI lineage: Eukaryota > Metazoa > Chordata > Mammalia > Rodentia > Sciuridae > Sciurus > Sciurus carolinensis. Next base: position 35,665,700 of record NC_062221.1, on the reverse strand, counting down.
AAGATTTCTTTCTTTAACTCCTGTTCCAATAAGACAAAGCCACTTTAACTTTGATCTTGTCTTTGAAAACCATAAAACGATAGTTTTCTTATCACAGCATAGTTCTTTGTTTCCTGAGTATAATTAATTCTTATATTTAATATAAAATGAAAATTAATAAATCCCATTCCTAGGCTTCAAATTTCAAATTTTATACATATAAATAAAAGGTTTAGGTACCATTTTTCAGAGCCACAATGAGGTTATAGAAGGGGCAGACATAAATGTAGAAGAAAATTAAATTGAACATTAGATGCTGTGTAGTAAGATTGATTCCATTCTCAAATAAATGTCTCTCTTCCACATGTACGACTTCCAGGATGTGCATGATTAGAATTAGTGCCATTACAAATCACAAATTTTCATGCCATATGACTTCCTAGTAATTACTAAGTTGTCCATACCAAGAATGCAAATGAAAATGTTTTTGGAATTCCATCTCAGATATTTATATTTTCATTTCCAGTGTGAATTTCTAGGAGTTACTTAGAATTGTTTAAAGAAGGCTATAATTCTTACTTTTCAGACTACTTGAGAAAGATAAATCCAGTGCTGATGACTCAATTCAAATTATTCTGAGTTTGCAAGACAGCTGGGCAGTTTCTGGTACTTGGCAATTTCAACAAGGCAGCCCTCACTTGTGGCTGCACATACTTATTTCTCTGAATCACCATACCACATTTCTCCTTACTAGAAATATAAAAAATGTACATCTAAATGTAACACTTAAACTACCAAATAAATTTATTGTTGTATTGGAGAATAGAGTCTACAAGTTCTGAGACTAATAATATCTATGTCTTTGAATTTTTAGAAATCATTTTGACACAGTTGCTGTACATTTTATTTTGCACAAGTAAGAGTTTGCTTGGTAAGAAGGATTGCAGAGCAAAGAAGACCAATTGCCTGAAGAGCATCAAAAGTAGTAGCAGTAGTAAAATCCATTTCAGTCTAGAGAAGTACTGGCTCAGTGAATGCTCATGTGATTTTGTTATGTGACTTGGATAAATGGAAATACAGTGATGCTTTCAACTTAAATATTGAGATAATAAAGGGGGGAAAATGGGAGAAAATTTAAGAATATAACATTGGAGTCACTGGACAGATCATTCAATAAGTTATTTGCTATAAATGATAACCTTTATTTATGTATGTGCAAGGAAGACATCTAGTAGAAAGTGAGCACTTTCTTATCTAATTATGTGACCAGAAATGAAGTATTCAAACCAGATCTGTATGGTTCAAAAGTCAGTCTCTTATGTGGTACAATGGTTAAAATGATGTGTATTAATAAAATAACCCCAGAATGGTATATGACATAAGGAAAATAATGAGTTAAGAATATAACTCTGGGAAAGAGCACTAGTTATTTGAAAGAATAAAGGGAAGTTTTAAAAATCAGTTATGATTGGTATGTATAATAGTTAAAAATACAGTCAATGAGAGTAAATAAACCCAAGTTGAAGTTAGAAAACAGCCAGGCCCAAGAAAGACGAAAATAAAATATTTTACCCAACTGCAATAATGAAATGGTTCAACCTGGGGGGAAATAGTGGACTGAAAGACAAAAGATGCAGAATAAACAGCTCCAAATTCTCCAATTCTCAGCATTTTCAAGTCCAAAATGACAGTGTACAGACAAAACCACTCTGGTCATGAGTATCACAATGAAAATAAAATAATAATTCAAAACAGATTTGTTTAGGTGATTTATTTCCTTTGGCTATTGTATTAACAGTGTTTGACCCCATGGAATTTGATTTTATACTAAATACTTAGTATACATAATACTTTATACAAATACTTTCTATAAGGAGATATAGATCACTTTTCAAAAATAAAATTTTAATAGTATTGAGTTGTTTTTCTCAGTTTTTTTGCTGCTTTGACTAAATGACCCAATCAGCATAACTGCAGAGGAGAAAAGGTTTATTTGATGGTTCAGGGTTCTTAAGGTCTTAGTCCATAGAAGGCCAGCTTCATTTCTTTGGACTCCAGGTGAGGCAGAACATCATGGTGGAAGAGTGTGGTGGAGGGAAACAGCTTACATCATGGTGATCAGAAAGCAGAGAGACAGAGTCCCCACTCTCCAGATATAAAATATATACTCCAAAGTCACACCTCAATTCCCACCTCTTCCAGCCACACCCTATCACTTCAGTTACCACTCAGTTAATCCCTATGGATTAAATCACTGATTGGGCTAAGACTTTTACAACCAAATAATTTCTCCTCTGAACTTTCTTGCATTGTCTCACACATGAGGTTTTGGGGTACACCTCATATCCAAACCATAACATGAGTAAATTACATGTTAACAAACTGGTAATAATTAATAATAATTAAATTATCATTGATATTGAAAATAGTTGAGCATAAAAATGATTATTCCTTGAGGGATGGAATTTCAATATCTACTATGACTGACATCTGGTTATAATCATTCCTTCTAGTTATTGCTTATATTATCCCAATCTTATTTGAGATAAATTTTTATAGTGGTTTCTTTAATCCAGTTCTTTATTCTATAAGAACATATCAAAGACTGATTACACTGTAACAGGAGATACCTGGGTCTCAGTTCTGAAGGCTGAGAAATCCAAGATTGATGAGCTGCATCTAATGAAGTTCTTCTTGCTACTTCATAGAACAACAGAAGACATCAAATTGGGAGAAATCATGAGACAGAGCAAAAGGAAAAGAAGGTCACACACCCATCAATTTTAACTACCCACTCCAATGACAACTAACCTACTCCCATGATAAGGTCTCTAAATTGTTTAATTTTTTTTTATTTTTACAGTTTGCATTTTGATTCATTGTACACGAATAGGTTACAAATTTACATTTCTATGGTTGTGCATCATGTAGCTTCACACCATCCATGTAATCATACATGTACATAAGGTAATGATGTCTGTTTTAGTTCACTACCTATCCTTCCCTCCACCCCGCTCATGTCCCTCTACTGCCGGGGTCCAGCCCTAGCAGGAGTCCATGGGTTCCACACTGGTAAACGGGCGCGGGGAGACAGCATCGGCAATGGTTGGAGAATGAAAGACACAGACTCTAGTTCTGGTGCAATCAATCCCACTTTATTCTGGGGAAGGCTGGGCTTATATACATTTTTCTTCAGGCTATAATGGCAGTCTTGTGGTTAATATTAAAGAAGTTTCCAAAGTATAGGCAGAAAACAACAACCTTACAGATCATCCTTACCTAATCACAATTGTTTTAAGAATATCTAACTACATTGATGAGCTAATACAATGTTTATTTCCTTAATATCTAAACTCTATGTGACCTAAGACTATTCTTATTATTCTTGAGGTTAAAGCGATAGACAAGTAATCTCATGTGACCATTTCTATTAGGTCCCTCTGGTTAATGTCTAAATTGTTGAGTTAAGGGTTACAGGAGGGCAGCGGTCCCAATGGTTATTGTGTCCCAACGTTTATTATAGGGGTGACATATTCTTTGCAGGAAGGAAGGAATGTTGTGAAACATTATTCTCTTACCTCACCACCATACATGAACAAAACCATCGTTAAAATTTAACCAGCCTGTTGGAGACAAAGGCAGATCTACAACTATTTTCTCCAGAGGCTTTCAGGGACTCATTGCACGGTGGCAAAATTATTTTTAATTTTGTTAGTGGTAAAGACCCATTGTTTTTCAGATTGTAGGTAATATTTTCTGGAATTTTTGTTGTATTCCCCTCATCCCCTTACGCAATCCGTTCAGACTGAAATAGTAATATATTATCAGAAAAACACAGCAGAGAAAACACCATGCTCCGGAGCAAAACATCCAGCAATTCCTTTTAGGATGAGCCTTTGCAATCATCCTCCAGAGGATCGTTGTCAAGCACTGGATGGAATTCCAGACACCCCCGCACTCTACAAAACCGAAAGTTTCTCCATTCTTCTCTTACCGCCCTCTGCTTATGTATCATCATCCACTTATCAGCGAAAACATTCAGACCTTGGTTTTCAGGGATTGGTTTATTTCACTTAGCAAGATGTTCTCCAGCTCCATCTGTTTACCTGCAAATGCCATAATTTCCTTCTTTATAAAGACTAAACTATTTAAGAGTGTGACGGTCCCATGACCTAATTATCTCTTTTTTTTTTATTGTAAATAAATGGGATACATGTTGTTTCTCTATTTGTATATGGAGTCAAGTCATACCATTTGTGTAATCATAAATTTACATAGGGTAATGTTGTTTGATTCATTCTGTTATTTTTTCCCTTCCCCCCCACCCCTCCCACCCCTCTTTTCCCTCTATACAGTCCTTCCTTCCTCCATTCTTACCACCCTCCTTATCCCTAACCCTAAACCTAACCCTAAACCTAATGCTAACCCCTCCCACCCCCCATTATATGTCCTCATCTGCTCATCAGCCAGATCCTTTGTCCTTTAGTTTTTTGAGATTGGCTTATCTCACTTAGCATGATATTCTCCAATTTCATCCATTTGCCTGCAAATGCCATAATTTTATCATTCTTCATGGTGGAATAATATTCCATAGTATATATATATGCCACAGTTTCTTTCTCCATTCATCAACTGAAGGGCATCTAGGTTGGTTCCACAATCTGGCTATGGTGAATTGAGCAGCAATGAACATTGATGTGGCTGTATCTCTGTAGTATGCTGATTTTAAGTTCTTTGGGTATAGGCCAAGGAGTGGGATAGCTGGGTCAAATGGTGGTTCCATTCCAAGCTTTCTGAGGAATCTCCATACTGCTTTCCAGAGTGACTGCACGAATTTGCAACCCCACCAGCAATGTATGAGTGTTCCTTTTTGCCCACATCCTCGCCAACACCTATTGTTGCTTGTGTTCTCAATAAACGCCATTCTAATTGGGGTGAGATGGAATCTTACGGTAGTTTTGATTTGCATTTCTCTTATTACAAGAGATGTTGAACATTTTTTCATGTATCTGTTGATTGCTTGTACATCTTCTTGTTTGAAGTGTCTATTCATTTTCTTAGTCCATTTGTTGATTGGACTATTTGTATTCTTGGTGTAGAGTTTTTTGAGTTCTTTATAGATTCTGGAAGTTAGCACTCTATCTGAAGTATGAGTGGCAAAGATATTCTCCCACTCCGTAGGCTCTCTCTTCACATTACTGATAGTTTCCTTTGCTGAGAGAAAGCTTTTTAGTTTGAATCTATCCCAGTTGTTGATTCTTGCTTTTATTTCTTGTGCTATGGGAGTCCTGTTAAGGAAGTCTGATCCTAAGCCAACAAGTTGAAGATTTGGACCTACTTTTTCTTCTATAAGATGCAGGGTCTCTGGTCTGATTCCGAGGTCTTTGATCCATTTTGAGTTGAGTTTTGTGCAGGGTGAGAGATAGGGTTTTAATTTCATTCTGTTGCATATGGATTTCCAGTTTTCCCAGCACCATTTGTTGAAGAGGCTATCTTTTCTCCATTGCATATTTTTGGCCCCTTTGTCTATAAGAAAATTGTATTTATTTGGGTTTGTGTCCATGTCCTCTATTCTGCACCATTGATCTACCTTTCTATTTTAGTATCAATACCATGCCGTTTTTGTTACTATTGTTTTGTAATAGTGTTGAAGATCTGATATTGCAATACCCCCTGCTTTGCTCTTTCTACTGAGGCCTGCTTTAGCTATTCTGGGTATTTTATTCTTCCAGATGAATTTCATAATTGCTCACTCTATTTCTGTAAGGTACATCATTGGGATTTTAATTAGAATTGAATTGAATCTGTATAGCACTTTAGGTAGTACGGCCATTGTGACAATATTAATTCTGCCTATCCATGAACGTGGGAGATCTTTCCATTTTCTAAGATTTTCTTTAATTTCTTTCTTTAGTGTTCTGTAGTTCTCATTGTAGAGGTCTTTCACCTCTTTTGTGAGATTGATTCCCAAGTATTTTATTTTTTCGATGCTATTGTGAATGGGGTAGTTTTCCTAATTTCTCTTTCTGAAGATTCATCACTTATGTATAAAAATGCCTTAGATTTATGAACATTGATCTTGTAACCTGCTACTTCACTGAATTCACTTATGAGTTCTAAAAGTTTTCTGGTGGAATTTCCAGGTCCCTCTAAATATATAATCATGTCATCAGCGAACAGGGATAGTTTGAGTTCTGCTTCTCCAATTCGTATCCATTTAATTTCTTTGGTTTGTCTAATTGCTCTGGCTAGAGTCTCAAGGATGATGTTGAATAGAACTGGTGAAAGAGGGCATCCCTGCCTTGTTCCAGTTTTTAGGGGGAATGCCTTCAGTTTTTCACCATTTAGAATGATATCAGCCATGGGCTTAGCGTAGATGGCCTTTACAATGTTAAGGAATGTTCCCACTACCCCAATTTTTTCTAGTGTTTTGAGCATGAAGGGATGCTGTATTTTATCTAATGCTTTTTCTGCATCTATTGAAATAATCATGTGATTCTTAACTTTAAGTCTGTTGATATGGTGAATGACATTTATTGATTTCCGGATGTTGAACCAACCTTGCATCCCTGGGATAAAACCCACTTGATCATGGTGCACTATCTTTTTAATATAGTTTTGTATGGGATTTGCTAAAATTTTCTTGAGAATTTTTGCGTCGATATTCATTAAGGATATTGGTCTGAAATTTTCTTTCCTCGAATGTGTCTCTGTCTGGTTTAGGTATCAGGGTAATATTGGCTTCATAGAATGAGTTTGGGAGGGTTCCCTCCTCTTCTATTTCATGGAATACTTTGAGGAGTATTGAAAGGAGCTCTTCTTTAAAAGTTTTGTAGAACTCGGCTGAGAACCCATCTGGTCCTGGACTTATTTTGTTGGTAGACTTTTGATGACCTCTTCTATTTCATTGTTTGAAATTGATTTATTTAAGTTGTGTATGTCCTCCACGTTCAGTTAAGGTAATTCATATGTCTCTAGAAACTTGTTGATGTCTTCAAGATTTTCTCTTTTGTTAGAATATATATTTTCAAAATAGCTTCTAATTATGTTTTGTATTTCGCTCGTGTCTGTTGTGATATTTCCTTGTTCATTCCGAATTTTTGTAATTTGAGTGTTCTCCCTCTTTCTCTTTGTTAGTGTGGCTAAGGGTTTCTCAATTTTGTTTATTTTTTCAAAGACCCAACTATTTATTTTGTTAATTTTTCCGATTGTTTCTTTTGTTTCAATTTCATTGATTTTGGCTCTGATTTTAACTATTTCCTGTCTTCTACTACTTTTGGTGATGGTCTGCTCTTCTTTTTCTAGGGCTTTGAACTGTAGTGTTAAGTCGTTTATTTGTTGATTTCTACTTCTTTTGTTGAATGTGCCCCATGAAATAAATCTTCCTCTAAGTACTGCTTTCATAGTGTCCCAGAGATTTTGATATGATGGTTCTTTGTTCTCATTTACCTCTAAGAATTTTTTTTATTTCCCTCCTGATGTCTTCTGTTATCCATTCATCATATAATAGCATATTATTTAATCTCCAAGTATTGGAGAAGTTTCTGTTTTTTATTCTGTCATCTATTTCTAATTTCAATCCATTATGATCTGATAGAGTACAAGGTAGTATCTCTATCTTCTTGTATTTGGTAACGTTAGCTTTGTGGCATAAAATATGGTCTATTTTAGAGAAGGGTGCATGTGCTGCTGAGAAGAAAGTGTATTCATTCTCTGTTGGATGGTATATTCTATATATGTCGGTTAAGTCTAAATTGTTGATTGTGTTATTGAGATCTATGGTTTCTTTATTCAATTTTTGTTTGGAAGATCTATCCAGTGGTGAGAGAGGTGTACTAAAATCGCCTAGTATTTTTGTGTTGTGGTCTATTTGATTTCTGGAATTGAGAAGGATTTGTTTGATGTACATGGATGAGCCAATGTTCGGGGCATATATATTTATGATTGTTATGTCTTGCTGATTTATGCTTCCCTTAAGCATTATGTAAAGTCCTTCTTTAACCCTTGTGACTAGTTTTGGCTTGAAGTCCACATTTTCTGAAATGAGGATGAATACTCCAGCTTTTTTGCTGTGTCCCTGTGCATGGTATGTTTTTCCCATCCTTTCACCTTTAGTCTATGGGTATCTCTTTCTATGAGATGAGTCTCTTTCAGGCAGCATATTGTTGGATTTTTCTTTTTTTCCATTCTTCCAGTCTATGTCTTTTGATTGATGAGTTCAGGTCATTAACATTCAGGGTTATTATTGTGATATGATTTGTATTCCCAGTCATTTGACTCATTTTTGTTTTTTTGACGTGATTTGGTTTCTCCTTTATTTTGCTATTCCTTTAGGCTAGTTCCTCCCATTGCTGATTTGCATCGTTGTTTTTCATCTCTTCCTCATGGAATATTTTGCTGAGAATGTTCTGTAATGCCGACTTTCTTTTTGTAAATTCCTTTAGCTTTTGTTTATCATGGAAGGATCTTATTTCATCGTCAAATTTGAAAGTAAGTTTTGCTGGGTATAAGATTCTTCGTTGGTATCCGTTTTCTTTCAGGGCTTGGTAAATATTGTTCCAGGCCCGTCTAGCTTTGAGAGTCTGGATTGAAAAATCTGCTGATATTCTTATTGGTTTCCCCCTGAATGTAATTTGATTCTTTTCTCTCACGGCCTTTAAATTTTGTCTTTATTTTGTATGTTAGGTATTTTCATAATAACGTGCCTTGGTGTGGGTCTGTTGTAATTTTGTGTATTTGGAGTCCTATAAGCCTCTTGTACTTGGTTTTCCATTTCATTCTTCATATCTGGGAAATTTTCTGATATTATTTCATTGAATAGATTGTTCATTCCTTTGGTTTGTTTCTCTAAGCCTTCCTCAATCCCAATAATTCTTAAATTTGGTCTTTTCATGATATCCCATAATTCTTGTAGATTCTGTTCATGATTTCTTACCATCTTCCCTGTTTGGTCAACTTTGTTTTCAAGATTAACTATTTTTTCTTCAAAGTCTGAGGTTGTGTCTTCCAGGTGTTCTATCCTATTGGTTATGCTTTCTATGGAGTTTTTAACTTGGTTTATTGTTTCCTTCATTTCAAGGATTTCTGTTTGTTTGTTTTTTCAGTATGTCTAACTCTTTATTGAAATGATCTCTTGCTTCCTGTATTTGTGCTTTGAACTGTTGATTGGTGTGATCATTTAATGCCTGCATTTGCTCTTTCATCTCCTCCTTCAATGCCTGCATTTGCTCTTTCATCTCCTCATTTGCTTCCCTGATTGTTTTAATTATGTACATTCTGAACTCCCTTTCTGACATTTCTTCGGCTGTGCTGTCATTGGTTTTTATTGATATAGTATGTAGGATTGTTTGGGACATTTTCTTCCCTTGTTTTCTCATATTGGTCAGATGTCAGTGGGACTCTGAGATATTGCAGATTTCCTCTATTGGCTTATAGTGTCCCTGTAGATTTCCAGTGTATCACCTCCCAGCCTTCAGTAGCCTGAAGTCTTGGAGGAACTTGATAATGCAGTGCTTCTGAAGAAAGCTGCCCCTAGCGTGCTACTGGTTCCAGTGCTTGGCTGGCTCTGCGGGAAGGCTCTCACTGGGTGGTCTGCTCCAAGAAGCTGGCCATGAAAGGAGCCTGCTGCTGTAGGGAGCAGGGCTGCTTGGGGAAGTCCCTGGCTGCCCTGTCCTGGTCCTTGAAGCGGCCTGCGGGCCGGAGTCGCTGCTGGCTGGCAGGACTTGGAGTTGGTTTTGTGCCGAAAGGCTCTCACTGGGGGCCTGCTCCGAGAAGCTGGCTGTGTGGGAGGAGCCCACTGCCTGAGTGAGCAGGGCTACCTGGGAAAGACTGTAGCTGCTGTGCCCTGCTTTGAGAAGCTGCCCCTATCCAGGTCTGCCGCCCAGGCTGAGCTTCACCTGGTGGGGGAGACTCACCCCGTGGCTCTATTTTAGTCCGAATCTCTCAATGCCTCCCCTTCTTGAATCCTGGGTTCTGGAGCAACTGGAGATGCAGTCACCCTTTAGTCCACCATCTTGGATCACCCCGTGGAGAGAGCCTGCGGCCGGAGGCGGCAGGACTGCCTGGAGAAGTCTCTGGCTGCCCTGTCCTGGTCCCAGAGGCTGCCTGTGGGTCTGAGCTCTCCGCTGGCTCCGGGACTTGTGGCTGGCTCTGTGTAGAAAGGCTCTCACTGCGCGGACTGCTCCGAGAAGCTAGCCTTGAAAGGCGCCTCCCGCCGGAGGAAGCCAGGCTGCTTGGGGAAGTCCCTGGCTGCCCTGTCCTGGTCCCTGAAGCTGCCTGCTGGCCGCAGCTCACTGCTGGCTCCAGGACTTGGAGCTGGTTCTGTGCAGAAAGGCTCTCACTGGGGGACTTGCTCTGAGATGCTGGCCATGCGGGAGGAGCCCACCGCCGGAGTGAGCAGGGCTACTTGGAAAGACTCTAGCTGCCCCTATCTGGTCCTGCCGCCCAGGTTGAGCTTCACCCAGTGGGGGAGACTCATCCTGTAGCTCTATTTTAGTCCGAGTCTCTCAATGCCTCCCCTTCTTGAATCCTGGGGATGCAATCACCCTCTAGTCTGCCATCTTGGATCCCCTAATTATCTCTTTTGTAATTTTTTTTTATTTGTAGAAGGACACAATACTTCTAATTATTTATTTTATGTGGTACTGAGGATTGAACCCAGTGCCTCATGTGCTAGGCAAACACTCTACCAACTGAGCTACAACTCCAGACTCCCTAATTATCTCTTTAAGTTCTCTCTTCATAATGCTTTCATGATGGTAATTGCAGCATTGGTTTTATGTGGACATTCAAAACAAAGCAATGGTGAATTAGATATATAGGGCCTATTAAAATATTTAAGGAAAAATTATTCTTTTCATTTTTTTCCACTCTTTACTAAAATGTATTGTTTTTTCAGTTTTTGATTCTAAAACCTAAGAGCAATTTTCTGATACAATATAACTACATGATTGATAAAGTTATTAGGACCTTGGTTTTGTAATGTAAATCTGGAAAATAAATGAAAAATTGTATGTGTAAACTTCTTTATGGAGATGAAAATTTTCATTAGCATGTGAAATATACTGTTATTTTCTGAAACAGTAAATCCTGTATAGTTTACACAGTGATATCCAAATTTCTGTATTCATTAAATCTGTTTACATAATAAAGCTTTTAACATTCAGTGACATTATTGCCTTGAAAAACGTAATTAGTACAGCATTGATATAGCCTTCTTCTTAATTATCTATAAATTTCAGTTGTATAAATTTATAGGGAAGCAAAGCATTTTCTGAAATTCTTGATTTATTTCTTAGATTACATAGATATTTTCAGAGTCAAATTTTATCAACTCCACAATTATGATTTTTCAATGAGCTTCATTAACATCATGATTCAGAATATTTTTTTCAACTGATTATATATGTACTTGGCTAAATATATTGCTTTCCAATTTTACAAATTGAAGGGTTATTCTTCTCAGAATAACATGGTAAATTAAAATATTTTGGATTAAAATATATTACATTTAATTTCTATTGTATACTGCACAAAATTTCTCATCTATTAGACTCAAATGATTCTCTGGGGGTATAAAAACAGTAATTCTATTCTGATTTTTTAATATTGTTATGTGAATGTCATAATAGGAAATGAGTGGAGACATATTTTCAAATATTGATTCACCTTAACAAAGAAAGCAAATGCAGTTTTACAGACTAAATTGTTTTTCTTTTAATTAAAGTTTCTGAAAAGTTTGAATTTATCTTCTTATATATATTTCCAGCTGAAATATTTTTTCAACTTTTGGAAAAAGTTAAGTTCGACCAATATTACTATATTCCTATTTTAAACAAAATATGCATGGTTTTAGTTTAATTTGGTTGTACTTCCTTTTCCATAATATAACTGCATTGTTCAGAAAAATGAAGTCCAGATATTGAAAGTAGTGTTTATTTATTTTTGCTGGTCTTATTATGTTATTTTTTTAAATTGACAGATAAAATGTTATAGATTTGTCCCATACAATGTGATGCTTTCAAGTGTATATAAATTGTGGAATGACTAAATGTAGCTATTGACATATGCATTACCTCACCAATTATCACTTCTTGTGGAGAGAATGCTTACTATTCACTCGTTTAGCATTTTTCAAAAGTATAATTTATTGTTATTAGCTGCAGTCACCACAATGTAAAATAGGTCTCTTGAATTTATTTCTCCTATGTAACAAAATTAATTATCCTTTGACTAACATCTCAATTTGCTTCCTACAACTGCCCTAGCCCTTGCTGAACACTATTCTAAGCTCTGCTTCTATGAGAGAACATTTCTAAAAGTTTACATAAGAATAAACTGAGTCTGTCTTTCCATGTCTGGATTGCTTCACTTTAAGTCTCATATGGGTTCTTCAATGCTGTCACAAATGCAGAGTTTACTTCTTTTTATGACTGAGTAATATTTCATGTTATACATGGAATACTACTTTTCTTTATCAATTTGTCTATAAACAGATACTTAGGTTGAATAAATATCTTGTTTACTGAGAATCATGTTGCAATATGTATGGGTCTGCAGACATCTTTGACACATTGATTTCATTTTCCTTTTTAATATACTCAGTAGTGGGATCACACAGTGGATGCATTTTTTAATGTTTTTGTAGGAACATCCACACTGTCTTCCAAAATGACCATTCTAATTTATATTCCCAGGAACACTGTGTTAGGCTTCTACTTTCTCCACAATCTAAACATCACTTATTGTATTGATATTTTTAATATCTACTCTAACTGAGTAATGTCTCATTGTGCTTTTGATTTGCATTTTCCTGAATTATGATATTGAACATCTTTTCATATACCTTTTGGCCATTTATATGTCTTCTTTTGAGAATGCTTATTAAGCTCCTTTGGTGCATTTTCAATTGGATTATTTTTTCTTACTAATGAGTTGAGTTCCCTTTTTAGGATATTAATGAATTATCAGAGTACGGTAACATATTCTATTGTATTGTTTTTCTGACAATTATTTATTTTACTATGAAGAAATTTTGATATAATCCCATTTGTTCAATTTCTTTTTTGTTGCATATATTTTGTGATAATAAAAATAATCATTGTCTAGGACAGTTTCAAGGAATTTCCCCCCAGATATTCTTTTAGTATTTTTCTAATTTGGGGACTTCAGTTTAAGCTTTTAATCTATTTTGACTTGATTTTTTGTAAATGTTATATGATAATGGTCTAATTTCACTCTTCTATTTATGTATACTTTTTCCTCAACACTATTATTGAATATATTGTCCTTTCTCTGTGTACTCTTAGCACCTGCCATAGATTGTGTATTGAATGTCCTCCAAAAACCCATGTGTTAAAGGCTTGGTCTCCAGCCTTTAGAACCATGACTTAAGTAGTCTCCAAGTACTTTCCCACCTTGGGCTAGTCTGAGTGAGCCTGGAAGTTCATAGATCTCTTCTCAAATGTCTCTTCACTAGAAAGTCTTTGAAATCAATTTGTACTTTTACAACTTTGAGCCTGTGATGGGTGTTGTCTTACCAATTCCTGAGATACCTTGAAAGCCTTTTTCATATATTGTTGGTGCAAAACACATGAGATCTTTTTAATGGCACTGATCTTGCACACTCCTTGTTCATACCTTTAAATATGCTCCTTTTCTCACCAAGATGTGAATTTTTCAAGTCTTTCTACTCCAAATTCTTACTGCAAACAAATCTGGAGTATGCCATGCCATTGCCTATATGTGGTGTTACCTTGAAATTACCTCTGCCAGATAAACCGTTCCATCAGCTTTAAGTTGAGCCTCTCACAATATCTCAGGGCATGGACATAATGCATACAAAAATCTATGCCACGGTTTACCAAGGATGCCTTTTAATCCAATTCCTAGCAGAATACTTATTTCAATCTAAAGTCTTATCTGTAATCCTTTTCTTACCATATTTCTACCAGCATTGTGCTCTTCTGAGTCCTCACCAGCACCACCAGAGTCATTACCAGAATTTTGCACATTATTTGACTCTACTTAGAGTATTTTAAGCTCTCTTCAGTCTCCTTTGCTAGACTTTTCCAAATTCTTCCCATGAACCAGTTTCAAAAGTTTCTGAACAAAATCATCAAATGTATGCATGTTGTTTCAAAATGCAATGCCTAGAACATACTATATTTCCAATTAATGTATTTTTAAGATAAAGTATTGCTGAGATTGCAAAAAAAAAAAGAAAAAAATCATCAAATGTAGTCATAAAAATAATCCCTCTCTCAGGAACAAATTTCTGTGTTAGTCACTTTTCCATTACTATAACAAAACTCTGAGATAATCAACTTATAAAGACAAAAGGTTAATTTTACTTCTCAGTTTGGAGACTTGTTCCAGTTGCTTTGGGGCCTATGTGAGGCAGTACATTATCTTGGGAGTGTGTGGTGAAACGTTTCACTTCATAACCAGGATGTGGAAAAGAGATAAGAGGTGGAATTCTCACTACCACTGTTAAGGCATGCCCCAAATGATCTAAGACTTCCAATTGGTCCCTATCTCTTAAGGTTCAATCACTTCCTAGCAGTGCTGAGCTGGGGACTGATCCTTTAACATATGGACCTTTGGGAGATATTCTTATCAAAATGTAGCAATTCTATAATGATATTCTGTGTCATGTCCACTACTTTTAAGGTGGAGTGTTGAAGTCCCCTGCTATTATTATAATGCAGTCTTCCTCTCCATTTTGTTATATTACTATCTGCATTATATATTTAGGGGTTCTAATGTTGGGTATATAAATTCATAATTATTATGTCTTGTTGCTGAACAGTTTATTCATTATATAGACATGCTAGGTGCTTCCTTTTATAGTTTTTGTCTTAAAGTATACTTTACATGATGTGAGTATAGCTACTCCCTTTATCTTTTGGTTTTCATTTGCATGGAATGTATACTTAACATGTGAAGTGAGTTCCTTGTGGCAGCATACATTTGGGTCTTGTTTATTTACCTATGTAGCAACTTTATATTTTTAAATTACTCAGTTTAAATCATTTATATTGAAGGTAATTAATTAGAGATAAGAAGTTACTACTGCTATATTGTTTTCTGTTTTGTTGATCATTTGTTCCTTTCTTTCTGTCCTGTTGTTTTTCTTTGAGATTGTTATTTTTCTCTAGTGGTTTGTTACATTTATTTTAATTTTTTTTTCATCTGCTATAGGATTTTTCTTTGCAGTTATCATTTGGCTTACAAACAAAATTTTATACTTCTTAAAAATTAGTTCAAAATGATAACAACTTAGCTTGGATAACTGAGAAAAGACTCTACACTTTTATTTCACTTCCTAACATAATATTTTGAACTCAGAGATCACAATTTTCATTTCTTTAATAAGTGAGTTGTGGTAGAGTGCTTGCCTTGTAAGCACAAGGCCCTGAGTTCGATCCCTAGCACCCAAAAAAAAATAAATAAATAAATAATAAGTGAGTTGTGTATAAGTGAATGATCTTATGTGAAAATAATCTTGTGTGAAAATAGAGTCTTTATAGAGGTTATCAAGTCAAAATGAGTTCATTAGGGCCGATCCATATCCACTGTGACTGAATATGCTAATCAGCTTTTCACCTCTGTGACCAAATTACCTGATAAGAGCAACTTTGAGGAGGGCAAGTTAATTTTGGGTTCATAATTTCAGAGGTTATGTCTATAGTTTGTCTATTTATTTGCTCTGGGCCCAAAGGTGAGGCAGAACATCACAGCAGAGTGACATGGATGAGGAAGGCTGCTCCACTCTAGGCAGCTGGGAAAGAGAGAGAGAGAGAAAGAGAGAGAGAGAGAGAGAGAGAGAGAGAGAGAGAGAGAGAGAGAGAGAGAGAGAGAGAGAGGGAAAAGATGAGGACCAAAAAAAAAATCCTCCAGGGCACGCACCACCTTCCTACAGTTACCACCCAGAAATCCATTCAAAGTATTAATTTATAAAATGGGTTAAAATCTACTACTTAGTTATAACTATCATTGTATAATCATTTTACCCTTGAATATACCTGCATTGTCTGACGTTAGCTATTTAGGGAGATGCCTCCCATCTAAACGGTAATAATAGGGTTCTTAACAAAAGAGGCAACAATGTACATATCTGACAACATGAAAGGAGAAAGCAAAATGCAGATGAATGCAGACATCAAAATGATACATATATTTATTAGCTAAAGAATTCCAAAGTTTGTCAACAAATGACCAAAAACTAGGGAACAGCCATAGAGCAGACCCCTTCTTAGAGTTTGCAGAAGAATTGACTGTCGACCCCTATATCTTAGACTTCTAGCATTTAGAACGGTGAGAAACTATATTTTTCTCTAAGCTATTTTTGGCTGCTTTGTTATAGTGATCCTCTAAAATTAACACAATATATTTTAAAGAGGAAACATATGGTCTTTGTGACATTAACTTTGTGATGAATTATTTTTGTGCCCTAATTACTCTTTCCATGTATATATTCAACATCTAGATCATGTCCTTTTTTATTATTTTGCATATATAATCTGAGGATTGGTGATTTTTAGTAGCTGCCATTAATCCTAGGAGATAGTAATAAGTAAGTAATTAATTACTAATCATTTTCACTATTATTCTTGGATAGATGCATTAGTACTTCAATTCTATTTGGCTATCACAGACATTTATTGAAGGTATACTGTATTCAGAATGTCACTAAAACTTGAATTATTTCCTCTTCTTTTCATATAAATGATGAAGAACTATTACTACAAATTACCTATAATATAACAGAAATACCATCTCAGTAATCTACCTTTGTTCAACATATTTTCTTTAAAATTAATGGTAAACAATAACTAAATTAAATACATTTCAATGATCTAGAAAGCAGATCAGTCATACATTCTTCTGAGTTGGATTTTATTTACATGCTTTGTTATATTCTAAAATATATTCCATCTCCTTCCCTCCTCCCACTCTTTCTCCCTCTCACCCTCCCTCTCTCCCTTCCTTCCTTCCATTCTTCCTTCTTTCCTTCCTTTTTTCTTTCCTTCCTTCCTTCCTTCCTTCCCTTCCTTCTATGTCTCCCTCTCCCCTACCACCCTCCTTCCTTTCTTCCTTCCTTCCTCTCCCTCTCCTTATCTCCATCTAGTTCTCTCTCTCTCTCTCTTTTTCTCTCTCTCTCTCTCTCTCCTTTCTTTCTTACATTCTGCCAGTGAAAATCAGGAAAAGTACCATGAAACTCTTGTTTATTGAATCTAGCATGGCAGTGAGCATTATAGACCAGAAACTGGGAGATGATTACTAAAAGGAAATGAATTGGACCTCAGGTACATACAACCAATCTAAAGTAATTTTCTTCTAAAATTCTTTAAGTGAATTCCTTGAGATTTTTTCCTTTATTGGTAAGGAGTGAGAGAATAGGAAGAAGGGAATGATTTTATTATGTCTTCAAAGTGCTAAAAATATAATTGCCATAAGGCTAAGATGATTCTATTTCTTTTTAGTAAAAATTAGTAAAGACCACATAGTGATATTTGTATATCATTGTATAACTTTGAATATTTAAAATGTCATTAATTGCTTCTCTCTAAATTTTAAATGTTTAGAAGAACATCTAAAGAACCTTTCATTTTGGTGGACACCTCTACTTTTAGCATCCATACCTGTTATCCCTACACACACACACACACGCACACACACACACACACATATACACATGCACACATACACCCCACTTTAGTCTTGCTTTTGGCAGATCATTATTATTTTTAAGAGTTTTAATTTTTTAACATAAGGGGTTCATAATATATCCTTGTTACTTTTTGTAATTAACATTTTTTAGAGTAGTTCTATACTAGTAGAAAAATTCTTGGGTTTGACATAACAGAATTATTCCATCTTTCTTCCACTGGTCTCTGCCTCTACCACATAATTTTTCCTATTATTAACATCTTGCTTTAAGTGGTAAATGTGTTAACAATTGATGAACTAATATTAATATTATTAAATGAAGTCTATGGCTAATATTAGGATTTATGATTCCAGTTGTACATTCTATGTGATTTGACAAATGTATAATTACATGTATCCACTATTACAGCATCATACCCAATATATTGCCTCAAAATATTTTCTGTGATCCACTCAGTTGTGCTTTCTTTCCTTCCTTCCAAATCCCTTGCAACACTGGTCTTTTTACAATCTCCATAGTTCCACATTTTCCAGAATGTAGTAAGCTGGAATTGTCTATCATTTAGTACTTTCACATTTGTTTCTTTCACTTAGCAATGTGCATTTAAATTCCCTTCATGTCTTTTTTGCTTGATAGCATTTTTTATTTTTCTTGTTGCATGATGTTCCATTTTATGAACAAATCACAGGTTGTCACCTGTTAAAGAGGATCTTTGTAGCATCCAAGATTTTTGCAGTAATAAGGAAAACTGCTGTAAACATGTATGTGCTGGTTTTGTATGGACATAAGTTTTCAACTCTTTGATTAAATATTGAGGAATGTGACTGAACATGCCTTTTGCAAGCATCAGTTATAATTTTAACAAAGTACTGTTATCAATTTGATTTCTTTCAAGGGTCATGTTTTTGGTGTTGTATGTAAAAAGTCATTTCCAAACACAAAACACAAATGAAAACTACATTTTCACCAATGCTATTCTCTAAGAAATTGATAGTTTTTAAGCTAATTTGTATGAAAGATATAAAACTCAGTGGCTAGATTAATTTATTTTTGCATGTAGATATACAGTCCTGCTAGCACCATTTGTTGAAAAGACTGTTCTTTCTTCCATTGAATTGCCTTTGCTTCTCTCTCTTTTTTTTTTTTTTTGCACTTCAACAAGACATTTTTATTAAAAAGCAATAAAATACTTTCTAACTTTTCTAAAACTACTTTTTTCCCCCATTTTTATTGGTTCTTTTTAGTGATACAGAACAGTAGAATCCATTTTGATATAATGATACAAGCATGGAATATATCTTATTCTAATTAGGACCCCAGTTTTGTGGATGTTCATGATAGTGAGATTCACTGTGGTATATCCATATATGTACATAGGAAAGATATGTCAGATTCACTCCACTGTCTTTCCTTTTCCTATCCCCCACCCTTCCCTTCATTACCCTATGTCTACTCCACTGAACTTCTACTCCTATCCTCCCTCCAAACCTTATCACAGGTTAGTTTGCATATATCAGAGAAAACATTTGACCTTTGTTTTGGGGGGATTGACATTTCTTTTTTTACTTTTCATTTATTTTTATTACTATCTTTTTATTAGTTCTTTTTAGTTATACATGACATATTTATATAAATATGGAGTATATCTTATTCTACTTAGGATCCCAGTCTTGTGGATATGCATAATGTGGAAATTCACTATGGTGCATTCCTATATGTGCATAAGAAAGTTATGTCAGAATCATTCCATTGTCTTTCCTATTTCTATCCCTCCTGTCTTCAGTTTATCCCTTTTTGTCTAATCCAATGAACATTCATTGTTCCCCTTCCCCACTTGTTGTGTGTTAGCATCTGCATATTAATATTCAACTTTTGGTTTTTTGGAATTGGTTTATTTCACTTATTATGAGAGTCTCCAGGTCCATCCATTTGTTGGCAAATATCATAAAGTCATTCTTGTTTATCACTGAGTAATACTCCATTGTGTATATATGCAATTTCTTTACTACTTATCTGTTGATGGTTATCAGATTGATTCCATAGCTTAGCTATTGTGAATTGTGCTGCTATGAACATTGATGTGGCTATGTCATTGTAGTATACTGATTTAAAATCCTTTGGATATATAGTGAGGAATGGAATCACTTGGTCAAATGTCAGTTCTGTTCCTAGTTTTTTTGAGGAATCTCCATAATGCTTTTCAGAGTAGTTGCAACAATTTTCAGTCCTACAAGAATGTATGAGTGTACCCTTTTTGACACATCCTCACCAACATTTCTCCATTGTCAGAATTGAAGTTATTTATGTGAGCCAATTTCTGAGTACTCTGCCCTGTTGCTTAACATATTTCTATATACTTCCACCAGTACTACCTTGTCTTGATAACTATGGATTTAGTAAGTCTTAGAGTTGGATAATGGCAGTCCTTCAAGTTTATTCTTATATCAGAACCATGTTGGCTATTTTCTATCTCTTACTTCCCCATGTAAACTGTAGAATCTGGTCAATCTGGTCAATATCTATGAAGAAAACTTGCTGAGATTTTGATTAAATTGCATTGAGCTTGTAGATGAGTTTGGGAAAAACTGATATTTCAATAATATTCAATCATAATATGTCTCCATTGATATATATCTTTTTAAATTTCCTTTAGAGTTCTGTAATTTTCCTCATATGGAACAATTATTTATTTAATAATAAAACCATTTCATATGTTTTTACTAGTATAAATTTTCAATTCCAAATTTTAATTGTTCATTATTTAATCTTGAAAATAAAGTTGAACAAACTGAGAATATGTTAAGAAGTCATGAATGGAATCCCCAAGAATTATGGGATATCATGAAAAGACCAAATTTAAGAATTATTGGGATTGAGGAAGGCACAGAGATACAAATCAAAGGCATGAACAACCTGTTCAAGGAAATAATATCAGAAAATTTCCCAAACCTGAAAAATTGAATGGCAAATCAAATACAAGAGGCTTACAGAACACCAGGTGCACAAAACTACAACAGATCCACACCAAAACACATTATAATGAAAATGCCTCACATACAAAATAAAGATAAGATTTTGAAGGCTGCGAGAGAAAAGCATCAGATTACGTATAAGGCAAAATCAATATGGATATCAGCAGTTTTCTCAGCCCAGACTCTAAAACCAAGAAGGGCCTGGAACAATATATTTCAAGCTCTGAAAGAACACGGATGCCAACCAAGAATACTATACCCAGCAAAACTAACCTTCAGATTTGACAATGAAATAAAATCTTTCCATGATAAACAAAAGTTAAAAAATTTACAAATAAAAAGCCTGCCCTACAAAACATTCTCAGCAAAATATTTCATAAGAAGGAAGGGAAAAACAACAATACAAGTCAGCAAAAGGAGAAACTACCCTAAAGGAAAAGCCAATCAAAGGACAAGTAAAAAAACAAAAATAAACCAAAATGACCAGGAATACAAATCATATCTCAATAATAACCTTGAACATCAATGGTCTAAATTCAATAATCAAAAGACATAGACTTGCAGATTAGATTAAAAAGAAAGACCCAACAATATGCTGCCTTCAAGAGACTCATCTCATAGAAAAAGACATCCTCTTTCCTACTAGTTTGCTGATAATATTTTTTTGTCATGAATGGATGAAGGTAGTCCATAAATTTTCTATTTTCTTAAGCCCTGTCTATAAATTCATGTAAAAATATAAACTCTCTAAATTAGTTTATCTTCCATTTTGAACCATAAATTTGGCTATCATTTGAAGAGAAAATTCTGTTTCTGCCATCACAAATGTTACATGTAAGATCTGTGGATTTTGATTTTGTGAAGGCATTTGGAAGTGGACATCGGAAGTGGACACATATGGTACTACTGTGATGTGATCTCTTAGCCACTATCTCAGGCATGCACATACCTTTAGTCATAGTTGAGGTAAACATCCTCCTTTGTATCCTTTATTGCTCTCTTTGCTCATTGAGATCTGTTCAGTCTCTTCCGTAGCTTGTTATTCTTAATCATATGAGAATCATTTTTGCTATTGAAGCTAGAATTAAAGACAGGCAGTTAGTGTAGATGGTTCATCTGGTTGGATCCAGAAAATGAAGGCTGATATGAGTCCCAGAAGTTGAAGGACCACCCCCTCCATCAGATTGGAATGTTAATGCCTCCAGGGCTCTTTGATTACCAAATTACCTGCCTATACTACTGCTTGCAGAAGGTTGTTCATGAAGCACCCCCTGAACAGACAGGGAGCTGTGACTCTCTGGCTGGGCTGCTGCTCCCTCCTGCCCAGATCACTCCATTTGGTCTCCCGCCCCTCCACTGCCCATCTGCTTCTCACCTTTTGTCCATCCCACTGGCATCTCCTGAACCCAGTCACATACACAGGAATAAGAGAGATAAGAGAGAAGAGGGCAGGAGAACAAAAAAGTCTAAAATGTGTAAAAGGATCTATAGCTTTATTCCATTTAACTTGGATAATTCAGAGTGCACTACCTTAATGAAAACATCAGATTTTTTTTTAGAGAAAAGAGAAATGGCATTGTTTCTTCTCTCTTACCAAAATAAGCAACAGTAGAATCTCTTTTGGCATCTTTGATGTTCATATATTTTGAGTCATACTGAAATTCAGAGTTACTGGTGGTAAAGTAGATATGAAGAATGTTCAGGAGGAATATGTTCTCAGTTTACCATTGTTTTGTGCCTGATTTTATAACCATTTTTCTTCTTATATGCCTTTATTATTATTAGTGGGAAATAAAGTTATATGCCAAAATAGAAAACGAGAAAGAGAAACACAGCACTGAAATAGTTTACTAAACAAAGGAATTGCACACATTTACATCACTCTAATCTTAAAATTTTTTAATGTACAAATACACAAAAACAAGCAGAAAAGAAGAAACAATGTCATATTAAAAGTATAAAAAGAGTTTTGGGTGATGTGAATTAAATAAATAAATCATTACACAGCATAGATTTGAGAAGGCATAATGACATTGAATATTAGGATAGAATTTCACCAAAGGGATTCTAAGAAACAATGGATCCAAAATTCTGAGAAAAAATATTTTTATAGAATATAAGCTCATCAAAAGAAAAAAATTAAGTGTTAGAGTAGAAAAACATGTTTTAAAACCTATAAGAACAAATAAATTTATTTTTCTGGAGTAGTGATACAAATTATCACTAGTTAACCCGTTTATACCAACATACATTTATTAGGTAGAGATCATGTAAATTTCCTCAAATCTACAGTATATTTACAAAGCCTACACATTTAGTAACTTGTAATAATATGGTCAAATGAATCAATCAGGTGATTTTTTTCTATAGCTATCATAAGTCTCTCTGTTTACATCCTTCAAGAAGCTTGTAGTCAAGTGGAATATATAGTCACGGGCACATTTACTGCAGAACTGTGTTGCAGTTCCACATAAATATCTGGTGAATTGTGTGTTATGGGAACCAGAAAAGTAAGGAGAATAAATTGCTTTATATCTCTGAATAGCTCTTCTAAAATGTGCTTCATGAATACTTTTAGCCTACATGAAGTTCAATTATAAGGAGGAAAAAATACCACATAAGTACTGGTGTCTGTTTCTAGGGTATAAGAAGAACTTTTCTCACTACATCACATTATACCTTTTGTATGACTCGCTGGGAAAGGATCTTCTCTGTTCCTATATATGTAATTCTTTTCCACTGTTATATATATTTTCATCTCACTGAAAATGGAACTTGCATTTTAGCAAAGAAATCCCTTTCCAAATTGTTAAAGGAAGGGTATTAAATGTATATCTAATCAAAGTAGAAACATACAACACTGCTGACTAAATTTTAGACTTATGTCTGATTCTCCTATATTCCCACACTGGTTTTTCTTTTATATTGAAATTTGTGTAATTCTATGCAATTTGCCTTTATATGTTATTCATACACATATATATGTAAATACATATTTGCATTTTATATTTGTATAAATCATATACAAAATAAAGCTGCAACATTATAAAGGTGTTAATTAATAACCTGACAAGAATGAAAATGTGCATACTAGAATCATGTAAGTGAGTTGCTGAAGCATGATCTAAAAGATTTTTAAGTATATTGTGCATTTGGCTATAAACTGTGTACTTTATCCTGAAAATCATAGAAAGCTTCTAAATATTTTTATTCTGAAGAGATAATAACATTTGTATTTTAAAAGGTATACCCTATACAAATGTGAAACTTTTATAATGAATTTTAAAAGATGAAGTGACTTTCTTAAAATCCTAGAGTGAGAAATCTTCCATATGAATTCAGTATCAGGCCTGTGGTTAGGACACATTTAATTTTAATTGAGTTAATTCAGAACATAATATGGAAGACCATTCAAGTTGTAATCATGTTTCTATGTCAATATCTTTCTCACTAGCTGAAACAGTAAGATTTTATGTATACCAAAGATTTAGGGATGGAACTATACACTAAATGAAAATTATTGAAAGGATATAAGCAGCAAAAGTTTGAACTATGATTATGAAAATATCTGTTTTCTATAAATATAAAAAAGAAATTTGTATAAGAAAATATATCAATTTGTTCTCAGTCAACAAACACAAACACATTCTGTGGAAGAATGTCAGGTCTATGTAGATTGAGATGATATGTTGAAAATTAGTTGTTTGAATTCTTCAGTGATTATGATTTCAAGGAGAGGTTATTTCATTTTCTCCCACTTCGTTCTACGATGATTTTGAGTTGACAATTTAGTTATATACGAATTTTATCAATAAAATATTTATTTTTATTTTCTTACAGACAGAATGGCAGAACACTGGAAAAACCTAACTCTTTAGGGTAAGCACATCACTGTTTTTAAGGCTATTATATATATATATATATATATATATATATATACATATATATATGTATGTATATATATACATATATATGTTTATACATATATGTTTTTATTTATTGGTTCTATTTAGTTACACATGACAGCAGAATTCTTCCTGATACAATTATACAATCATGGAATATATCTTATTCTAGTTAGAATCCCATTCTCATAGATGTGCATGATTGTGGAATTCACTGTGTTGTTTTTATAATGTATATGGGAAAATTATGTCAGATTCATTCCACTGTCTTTCCTTTTCTTAGCTCCCTCACTTCCCTCCATTCCCCTTTGTCTAATCTACTGAACTTCCATTTTTCCCCTCATTCCCCTGCCCCTTATTGTGGGTTAGATTCCACAATATCAGAGAAACATTTTAGCTTTGGTGTTTTGGGGGACTGGCTTACATTATTTAGCATGCTAGTCTCCAGATTCATTTATTTGCTAGCAAATGTCATAAAGTCATTCTTATTTATCACCAAGTAATACTTCAATGTGAATATATACCACATTTTCTTTATCCATTCACCTGTTGAAGGGCACCTAAGTTGGTTCCAGAGTATAACTATTGTAAATTGAGCTGCTATAAACATTGACATAGCAACATATGGAAATCAATAAATGTAATTTATCACATCAATAGATTTAAAAACAAGAATTGCATGATTATCTCCACAGATGCAGAAAAAACATTATGTTTCTATACTACAATGATGAATCAGCAGAAAGAGAAATTAGGAAAACAATCTCATTCAGAATAGCCTCAGGAAAAAATGGGGATCAATCTAACAAAAGAGGTAAATGACCTCTACAATGAAAAGAACACTAAAGAAAAAGATTCAGGTAGACCTTAGAAGGTGGAAAGATCTCTCATTTTCTTGGAAAGTCAAATTACTATTGTAATAATGTCCACACTACTAAAAGCACTATACAGATTCAATGCAATTCTCAACAAAATTCCAATGAAGTTCTTCATGGAAATAGTCCTCATGTTTAACCAACCTTGCATCCCTGGGATGAAACCCCCTTGGTCATGGTGCATTATCTTTTTAATGTATGCAGTTTTCCAGTATTTTATTGAGAATTTTTTAATCTATGTTCATCAAGTCCATTGGTCTGAAGTTTTCTTTGCTTGATTGTCCTTTTCTGTTTTTTGTTTTTTGTTTTTTGTTTCAGGGTGATATTGGTTTTGTAGAATGAGTTTGAAGAATTCAGGGATGAAATAAAAAATACTTAGGCCTGGGACCTATTTCCACATCCTTCACTCTCAACTGGAGTTTATTGATCATCTAATCATCCACAATCTAGGAGCCATCTTGGAGCTGCAGGGTGGTGGAGCCTATGGAAACTGAAATCCAGATCTGGGCCATTACTATTGGTTCCCCCTTAAAGGCGAGATACTGGAAACCTTCAGGGACATTATAAGTCTACAGGATAGAAACTGTACTGTCTCAGATTCACATGGCTAGATGGGAAGACACAGAAACAACATGAAAAAAACAAGGGAATAAAGTGCTCCAAATGAAGCTGCTCCAATTATAGAATCCACTGACAACACAGTAGAAGACATGTCAGAGAAGGAGTTCAGAATGTACATAGTAAAACTGCTCTGTGATGAAAGGAGTGAAATCAAAGATATATTTCAGGAGATGAAATATCACCTCAAAAAAGAGAGATCCTGAAAAGAAATCAAGCAGAAATTCTTGATATGAAGGAACCAACAAACCAAAATAAAATTCAGTGAAAATTATCACCAACAGACAAGACCACTTGGAAGACAGAACCTCAGGCAATGAAGACAAGATATATATATATAAACTTGAAAATAAATTGACCACACAGAGAAGATGATAAATTGTGTGACGTTCCCTTACCCAGACACAATGCCTGAATAGCAGCTGCTGAAGCTAATGGAGTGGAGCTACCGTGACTACTTTGTGGGCTGATAAAAATGACCCCCAAGGCAATGGCACTGTGACTGGGTTCAAACTGCTGCTCTAAAAGCCACTGAAAGTCTGCATTCACCTGAGAGAGGATAAAGATTAAAGACAAAAATGCAAGGTTCTTGGCTAAGCTCTCTCAGGACTCCTTGGCTGCACAGGAGGAAGGCTGTCTGGAAGAAGTGTGGACCCAGGTGAAGAAGAGCCTGGCAGATGAAGAAGAAGTTCATCTCAAGTTCTTCAACAAACTTCACAGTGAGGTAAAGAAGCCCCTAATGAACTTTTGTGAGAACTTCAAGAAAGACACGAAAAAGTGTGACCATCATATCACTGACCACCGCAAGCAACTCACCAGTCACTATGCTTGGTGGAGAAGGCCTGGAAAGCCTTTACAGAGCTGCAGAGAGACCTAGAGATGAAGACCAGCAGCTGTAGATCAAGCTGAGCAACAAGACAGAGGAGGACATCAAGGAGGCATGGAGAAAGTCTATACAAACTGACGATGACCTCATGCTCTGTGTGGACCTCTACAACCAGGCCCAGTCCAAGTGGTTTGAAGAGATGGTAACCACCACTTTAGAACTGGAATGGATGGGAATGGAGAAGGTTGAGATAACCCAGCAACATTTGTGCCAGTACACACAGCTGCAGCATGAGATGGACATGTTCAACTAAAGTGCAGCTGAGCCTGTGGACCAACTGCTTTGGAAAGTGGACCTGGTCAAAGACAGAGAGTTGTGGGTCAGAGAACACAAAACAGGCAACATTTGCCCTGTAGACATGGAAATCTAGACACACCTGTGTGACTCCAGGGAGTCCTGCTCAGAAGAGGGGCTGGGTGTCCCATACAGAGGAGATGGTGGCTCCTGCAGAGTGAAGTTGCCCTCCCACCCATTCTCCTGTCCACTGAGAAGAGAGGAGAGAGCTGGTGATTCTGGAAGGGTGAACTGAATGGCCCAGCTGAGTCATCCCAAATATTCCCAGGCCAAGAAGACAGACCTGAAACCCTGCCCTTGGAGACATCCAAGACTGAAGTCCCCCAAATCTCATGCCTTGCTCTCAGAACAAACTGAGGCTGGAACTTTATGATCCCTGCTGAGTTCCATAAGAGTGGCTGTGCACATACTTGTGTCCTTAGATACCCCAAGGCCCATCCTCCAACTGGTTCCTTTATCTCTTGGGCTTTGGAAGATCAGATGAGGGCTGTCTCTGCCTCCAAGGCAATGTCAGGATCAGAATCATGGAGAGAAGGTGTCATCAGCTCAGCCTGAATCAAGAATCCTTTACAGGCCTCTATTTTTCTCATTGCATTCTGGGAGCCCAAATCTGGCTTTTCTTGGTTACTTTTCATCCCCATGAGTCTTGGGAAGGCCTGTCTTCTGTCTTCATAGACCAACCCTTCCTAAAGAGATCAGGATGGAACTACCTCATCTGGCAAATTAGCCCCAAGTTTGATTCATCATTCCTATCAGGCCAGGCATCACCTCTGAAGTCTCTGGAAATCCCAATCCATTCATTCCTCACCTGCTTTCTCAAGGAAGTCCCTACCCCTACCCTGATACCCCGTCTAGTCTCACTAGAGGGAACTTTCCGAAATTCTCTTCCAGTAAGACTTCCTTCAGTTCTGTCCATGTCCAAAGGCTTTGAGGGATGGAGATGAACTAGTTCACCTCAGAAACCAAATGGGGGCTGTCTGCCATGGTGTCCTATCCAACTCTGGGCTACCCTGACTACCACTCTCTCAGGCTGCCCAACATGGGCTTATTGGGTCTGGGTCAGTCCCACATGGGAGACAGGCTCCATCTGCTTATGCATGATGGGATTTGGACTGCTGTCACTTGTATGGACATTGCAGACTCTTATGGCCATAGGAGTTCATTGCTATTCAGGGGTGTCCTGCCCCTTGGGTCTCCAGCTACTCTGAACTTTTCAGAACCCTGTCCCAAGCCCTCACTTGGTGCTAGTACCTCCTGTCCCTTTGTCCATCTTCCCTGGAAAAACCTGGACTGTGTATGACATGGGAAGCTTTCAACACTGCCAGTGGGTTCAGCATGTCACTTCTGTTCTCTACAAACATGTAGATATTAACCTAGAGAACCAGACTGAGGGAACTGGGAGAAAAAATTGTCATAGTGAGCAAGGAACAGATTCTAGCCAGAAACCCATGCTCTGAGAACCCATCTTTCTTTGTTTTTCCTATCAATAGCTTTGAACTTGACCTTTACATCTCCCATGGAGGCAAAATTTTACAAGCAAAATTTACTGATTTTACTAGAAAACGATCATAATGTAGATAGTTCTTACATGGGGGAAATTCTGTTTCTGTGGAAAAATTTTAGTAATGAATTTGAGAAACCCTGGTATAGTAGAGTGTAACTTTTCTTGAAATTTACATATGACTATCTAAAAAGCAAATAAATGTTACTTCTTTGGTGTTA
This sequence comes from Sciurus carolinensis, assembly GCF_902686445.1. Taxonomy (NCBI): domain Eukaryota; kingdom Metazoa; phylum Chordata; class Mammalia; order Rodentia; family Sciuridae; genus Sciurus; species Sciurus carolinensis. The sequence continues at coordinate 35,636,775 of NC_062221.1, read as the reverse complement.
TAAAATTTCCTCTCAGATCAAGTCTTTCAAACACACAGAAAACAATTCTCTGATAATATTTCTCTAGAGTATAGTATTACTTATGTTACGATTTGGATATGATATATCCCCCCAAAGCTCAGGTGTTTGTTGATATAGGAATGTTCAGTGGTGAACTGATTAGATCATAACAATAATGGATCAGTGGAATAATAAGCTTGATGGATTGATAATTTGAATGAATTACTGGGTGATATCTATAGGTAGGTGAGGCATAAATGGAGGAGTAGTTCACTGGGTGCATATCTTTGGGGTTAATATTTTTTCTCTTGACTCCTCTTTACATGAACCAAGCTCTTCCACCATGATGTTCCACCATCGCCTAGTGCCCAGAGCAAAAGAACCAGTGGACCATAGTTTAACACTCTAAAATTGTAAGTCCAAAACAAACTTTTCCCCCTTTAAATTTTTCTTGTTAGTTATTTTGGTCACTACAAGGGAAATGTGACTAACACAATTTAACTATAGGTACAGTTTCATATCAGCTGCTTAAATTTTCCACAATTGTTTACTGGGATCTTTTTTAATGGATAAGGGAATAACTTGGCAAGTCCTTTTTCAAAACTCTGGTTGTTATTGTAATCATACTCTAAGGCATAACACTCTATGAGTTCATCTGTTCAGCTTTACAGGAGTTGGAAAAGATCAAAAATTGTACAGAGGGAAGCTTTAGCTTGACATGATGAAATATTACTTTTGTTTTTAAGTAAATTCAGGATAAACTCATGCATAACTCATTATGGCATACTTGATTTTCATTATCAGGTGTCATTCCAAAATCTAAGTCAACTGAACCTTAAAATCATAACATAAACCCCAGGAGTAATGATATATTTGTCCTCAGGTGAGGACAAATGCATTTGTCTATAAATGGATATTTTAATGGTTTCCACTTTTGGCTATTATGAAAAATGCTTCTCAAAATATTTGTGCAGATGTTTCCCAAAGCATCTATATTATTTAAAATTACCACAGTGTATGAGAATTCAGATTTCCTTACATTCTTGTCACTACTTGTTATTATCTGAATTTTTAAAAATTATCAAGATAATTTTTAAAATTGTATGATATCTGCTTATGACTTTGATTTGCATTTCCCAGAAAACCCATGAAGTTAATCAAGTTTTCATATTTTGATTGAGATTTATATATCTTTTCTGGAGAAATGCCTATGCACATACTTTGCCTAGTAGTTCTTTTCATTAGAAGATTTTTTCATATCTTCTAAATTGAAGAACCTTCTCAAACATATGATTTGCAAATATTTTCTCTCATTCTCTTCCTAGAATGTGGGAATGTGATTTTTCAAGTAAAAAAAAGTTTATTTTTATTTTGACAAAATGCAATGTATCTGCCTTTTATTTTTTTCAATGTTTGGTGTCATATTTAAAAATTACATGTAAAATTCAAGGTCATAAAGATTTCCTCTCATATTTTCTCTTAAGAATTTTATAGTCATGCACTTTGCATTTACATTTTGACTCATTTATAATTTTAATTTTTGTAGTATGAGGTAAGGGTCCAAATTTGTATTTTGCATGTGACTATCTGGTTGTCACACACTATTTGTTGTAAAACTATTTATGCCCATTAAACTAGTCTTAGCATCATTTTAAATATCAATTGGTCCTAAATATGTGGATTTATTTCTGGACTCTGAATTCCATTGAGATACGTGTTCATTCTTATGCCTCTACCACATTATCCTAATTACCATCTTATAGTATGTTTCAAAGTTACGAAGTCTTCATTTAATACTTATTTTTTTCAAAATTTTGAGTATTTTTGATTTCTTCTAATTACATGTGAATTGAAAATCAGTTCATACATTTTTACAAAAAATTTGCTGAGGTTTTGATGCTGATTGCATTGAATTTGCAGATCTGTTGGGAAGTATTTCTACCTTAGTAATGTTAAGTCTTTGGAACCTCTAACATAGATGCTTTTCCAATTATTGAGTTGTGTGATTCCTTTCAAAAGCATTTTATAATTTTCAGAGTATAAACTTTATTAAATTCATAAGTAATATACTCTTTTTGTTCCTATTGTGAATGGAATTGTTTATTTTTTGATTGGTACCACAAGTATATAGAAATATGATTGGTTTTTACATATTGATCTTGTTTTGTGACCTTGCTGATGTAATAAACATCATATAGGTTCGGATAGGTTTTGGATACTTAAAATCTTACATATTAGATCATATCATCTGCAAATGGTGAGTTTCACATATTTATAATCTACATGACTTTATTCCTTTCTCTTGCTCAATTACACTGGATAGAACCTCTAGTGCAATGTTAATTAGAACTGGTGAAAGCAGATATCCTTGTTTTATTCCTCATCCTAATGGAAAATCAATTAACCTGTCAGAATTAAATATGATGTTAGCTGTGATTTTTTTCATGAATACCCATCATTTGATTCAGGAAGTTTTCTGTTTTCAGTTTGTTGATTATTTCTGTCATAAAATCATGTTTGATTTTATCCAGATACTTTTTATTTGCATGTTTAATCACCTGAATTTTTTTTTAATTCTGTTGATATGTTGTATTACATTTATTTATTTTTGAATGTCAAATTATTGCATTCCTGGGATAAATCCCACTTGATCATGGTATATTTATTTGATGCCCTTGGATTCAGATTGCTAGCTTTTTGTTAAGACTTTTTGTGCCCATATTCATAAGAGACATTGGTCTACACCTTTCTTTTCTTTTGATTTCTTTATCTGGTTTCAGTATGTGTGTAACATTGGCCTCATAGAATGAGTGGGAAGTTTTTCTTTTTCAATTTTTGGGAATTCTCTTAAAGATACTTCCAGAAAAATGTCATTAAATTTGTATTAAGTATGTAGATGTCTTTTTTATTCACTACTTTATAAAATCATGAATTTCCAGATATGAATGAGATTTTAGATAATATTTAGTTTAACACAATAATGTACTAAAGAGTTCACATATATAGCTACTTGCTTTTTATACCTAATATATAATGATTTTATTGTTTAGTCTTATTTTACTTTCTAGAGTAGAGAAAAACTATTTCCAGGCTTAGCCACTTAGATATATTGTATGTTTCAGTTATTGATTCATTTGGTTTTGTTCTGCTATTTTGTTTTATGTGTATTCTTTTGTTAGCATTTTACTTTAATATGTCTTCAATGAAAATTAATAACCTTGACGTTTTAATCCTTCCTATAAAATATGATTGAAAGTCAGAAAATATTTAAAAATATAATATTCATGGTCAATAATAATATCTTATTAAAAATAAAAATTACTAAACACTGGAGACTAGGGATCACAAGCATAGTTTTTCTCCTTTTCTGTATTGAAAACATGAAAACAAGTTGGTTAGGAATTACCTTAACTATCCTTTTTACCACCATGTTCATAACAGCTACTGCTCTAGGAGCTATTTCAATAATTCAGAAACCTGAAATAGTCCCAGGTAAGAGCACATTATGAAGAAAGATGCCCCTTTTTTGCTCCACCATTGCACCATTTGTATTGGTACATATTTAACAGCACATAAATGCTATCATGGAGTCTACTATTTAGTTCTTTTAGAATAATAAGTGAATATATGATAAACCTTACTATCTATATTGGTAATAATTAGTCACAAGTGAGCAACCTGTGAAATAGCTTGATTTTCTCTAGTTTATTTCTGCTATTTTCTTCACCAATAAAATTAAACTAGACAATAGCATTGAAGTGTTATGTTCAGAGCAACGTAGAGTAAAGTTTGCCTCTGAAGTTCATTTCCCATGGATAGTAATTCAGTATTTGGTGGTATGACTCAGAATTTCACTTTTAAAAACCACTCCACAAATATCTGATGTAGATCAAACACATTTTGAGAAGCACTAGCCTATTTTCCTTTTGTTCTAAACTGATTTTGTGATCTAAAATCAGTGCATGCTTGAAAGACTTCATTTATTCTCATTTCAATGAGTACCATTAGTACTCCAAAAGTATGAAGAATTTTAGTATATGTATTTTTCTTTCTTCATTTCAGAAATATCTTTTACTCCTGGAAAGTGTTCAAATGAACGTGAATATTGATATAAACTGAAGAATTCATTGCCTTCCAGAAAAACCTGCAACCAAGGTCAGATCAGGCATATAAATTGAAACCTTATTGACATTTATTTTTTCAGTGTAAGTAAATTTATTTCATTTATTGTATTTTTAATGATTTTGCTGGAAGTAATAAATACAGAATTAAAATTCATCTTTTATATATACACTTATGTAACATTGTTCTTTGCAGATTGAATTGTGATGGAGAGAACCAAAACATTCAGAAATCATAGGGTCTTTCAGACAACTTTAAGTTTAAAATATGGTTCTTTTTTATATGTTTTTATGTTTATTTTAAATAATAGATACATTTTATGCATATATACACATACATATATGCAAACCACACATATATGTATATACACAAATGTTGTTTTCAACTTTAGTCATTTCAGATAAAGTATGTTTACAAAGAGTAATTTAGTACTAAGGCAGGAAAAATTTTAAAATTAATTATTTTTTTTTATTTTTACAGGCTGCATTTTGATTCATTGTACACAAATGGGGTACAACTTTTTGTTTGTATGATTGTGCACAAGGTAGATTCATTCCATTCATATAATCATAAGTGTACATAGGGTAAGAAAAAACTTTAAAGGTATTGATAGATACAAATTAGTGCTGAGGCAACATATTAGTACCAGAGGGAAATAGCTCCGTATATTAATGGTAAAAGGGTGATGGATTGCATTCAACAGGAAAATCAGAAATGAGTTAATTCATTCTAATATAGCAAATTTCCAAATTGAGCTTTCTTTTGTTCTAATGTCCAACTGATAGTCAATGATTTTTAGATATCAGTATCCTTCTAAGGGAATTAGGGAAGACCGAAGTGTATTTGCCCCTGTTCAAATCATCCACAGAGTACAACTATTATATAATTATAAAATTTGCCTTAGTAGAAAAATGTATGACCATTTTCATTGATCACATTTACTGTTTTTTAAATTAATATTTTGTATTGAATATAAGAAATCTGATTTCTCCGTGTCTTTTATAGGTATTTGGTTAATAATATTGAGTTATTGCCTATGTTCATACATGAGTACACAACCAGTGAAACTCCACATCATGTACAATTACATGATCCTAATTAGAATAAATTATACTCCATATATGTATAATATGTCAAAACATACTCTATTGTCATGTATATCTAAAAAGAACAAATAAAAAAAGAAAACAGAATATTGAGTTACACATTCATTGTTTGGACTAAAATCTCTGACTTGCTATTGTAGGAGTATCACACATACTTATATTCAATATTTTTTCTTTAAATAACTTAAGTAAGAATCAGGGGCACCTGATTCTCTAATTAGTCCAACTGGTAGGAAATAATTTTAGGCCATTGCTGGAGCATCCCTGCTTCCCAGTGCTGTGCTAAACTTTGGGGGTATTGTGAAGCAATCTGAGTTGTTAGTCTCATTACATGGCTACAGGAGGTAGTCTTCATCTAGGAAGCGAAGACCCTTTAGTTGAAGAAAGTCTGTTGCTTTATTGCAATCTTCTATGACTGAGGTCTGTTGTCCTTAAATGTGTCACACAGCCCTAGCAGTTGGGGTCTTATTACCTCTCCAGTGCACTAGCACAGTGAGGTACAAGATCTAGTCACGGTGGGTGGAAGACATTTGAGTTCTACACATACTGGGTGGGGATGCATACTCTACTCTGCTGCCCTCAACCCTCACTGCTGTCACTTCTTAGGTTTCTGAAAGAAGAAACTCTATATTCAAAGTATCTCTATTTTTGGGTTCAGAGAAACCTGACATGTAGCATTACAAAGAACTGGGTCCTATTGAAAAGGGAATAAGAGAACTTGGAGACAACAAGCAACAGTTGATTTCTCCACATCTCTTATACAGCAAACAAAAATAATTTCACTTTATTCACAAAACAAATTTTTGATGGAGCCCTTCCATTGAACCAGTTATTTACACTCAAGCGCAGCCTGCTCAAGACTTCCTTAAAAAGAATGAAAAGCTGTGCATTCTTCCTCTTTGGGGTATCTATAAATTTATATTACAGTTTAAATTGAAAATTAAATAATTACCACATAATAAAAATACTACTAACCACATATTAGATATAGCTATAAAATTTACTCACAATATGTTTCATTCTACATAATCCAAATAAAAATACAAAAGTTGTTTTTCACCTATAGGAAATTTAATCTTTTTTTTTTTTTCATTGAATATGCCTTTACATCTGGTCTCTTACCCTTGCCGAGGGAATTTTATCTGTTTTTATGTCTGAAAGTCCTTTGTTCATTGGCATCATCAGTTTCAGCATCAGGATTTTGTAAATAAACTGAAATGAGAAATTCAGTTTATATTTTTCTTAAGTTTATATAAATTCAGTTTATATCTTTCTTTTGGTTCAAGAAAGCATTTTGACTATTATTAATACAAAATTCCTCAAATATCTTATCTATATTATGCATTTTATAACAAAAAATAAAATGTCATGGAATATGCATTTCTTAATGAGCTTAAAGAGACTCCCTCCAATTTGTGTTTCTGTGAAAGAATATAAGTTATTTAAAAAATAAGATAGAATTTACTCTTAATTTACTCAGTTTTAACCTTTAATTTTTTTGAGTTTATATATTGTTAATACAAATAAGAGGATTAAAGAAATTTTGTCATATTGGGCACTTACTCTTTTCTTCAAAGTTTAATGAGTTATACATTAAAACATAATTGTATACCATAAGAATTTCTAAAAATGTGTCTGTGTGTGTAGAGAGTGAGCATGTGTGCAAGCCAAGAAAGTTGTTCTCTTTTTTTTTAACTTGAAAGCAAAAAATTGGAAATGCCTTTCAACAGTTGTTATTTATTGAAGACGTTGACATCTGAAACACACACTAAAAAGTTACTGAGATTTTGCAAACAGCACTAGTGTTGACTTAATACTATATTATCAGAATTAAAAGAATACAAGTACAGTTAGTTTGAATAAGCTTTGCTGGGGTATTACTTTTGAAAATTTGTTTATCTTGTCATATTATTTAGGCGTATTTTCACGAGAACATGGGAACTAACAATTTAGTTCATTTAATTTATAAAATATATCTACAACATCATCTAACTGGATAAAACAGTCCTATTGTCAAATATTGTCAAATACCTTTAAAGGAACAACTTGAAAATTACTGAGATATAAAGAAATAAATTATGAAATACCTTTTGCCAGATAGATTGCTAAGTCAAGGAAAAAAATAAAGATTTGTCAAATTAAATTAAATCACATTTACTGTTATGAAATAAATAGATTCAAATTTTTTTACATTACTTATTTTGAAATAATGCATTAGAATGTGTCCTACAGTTTTTATACTACTTTGAAGAGAGATGTGCGATAAGATACAAAATAAGTTTTATACAAATATGCATACATTTTATCCCCCACCCACACACATATAATGAAGAAAGTTTTAAAATGTAGATGAATTTCAAGAGAAACACAGAAAGGAACAAATGTAAAAGGTACTTAATAAGATGTTTACAATGATAATGCTTATTTCTGATTTATTCCTTTTTTCAATCTCGAAAAGACTTTCAAATACCTATTGTTTCTTTTTTTTAATTTATTTTAATTGTAGATGAACACAATACCTTTATTTTATTTATCTAATTTTATGTGGTGCTGAGGATTGAACCCAGTGTCTCACACATGCGAGACAAGCACTCTACCAAAGAGCCACAACCCCAGTTCCTACCTATTATTTCTTAATCTTCATGATTTCTCTTTATTTCAATTTTGATGTAGTATAAGTGCATATTTTATAAAATTCTCACCTGTAATATCTCTATTATCTTTATTAGATAAAGGTCATTTTTATTATTATGTTCTATTTTTATTATTATGTTTTATTAATTATGTTCTATAAAGATGAGAGTATAGAAGAGGTTCTATATAGCTGAGAACCTGGCTCTGAATGCATTTCTTAAAGAAAGAAATTTTCAAAGATTAATCACTAGCAGTTTAATTGACTATTACTTATATGTACAATGTTCATAAGTACAGATTAATCTGGCCAGTGTTTTATAAAAAATGGCCAATATATTTCTATTTCCAGTTGTATGTGAGATTTGCTATGATCCCAATAGTTGTTAATCATTCACTTCATCTCATGTACCATCTCCACACTTACAGGTATCATTATAGTTAATAATCATCCTAACCAGTTAAGGTAAGGCAACTTTATAATCCCTTTTTATATGTAATATTGGAGGATTAGATATTTTAAGTAAACTACTCATCTGCTAGTGTAACAGGTTCTCAGTTCCAGTCCTTGGCTCTCTGCCTAGAAGGTCTTTTTTCTCACTAAACATTGCCAAAATTCATGATAAAACACATTTTGGTGGGGTGGATAAAAAACAGTGAGATTTTCATTGATATTGGCCAGATTAAGTTTTATGTGCAATTTTGAGATTCACATAATGGAAAATAATGCAATCTTTGTAATGCTTTAATAGTCAGCACATGAACAGTGTGACTGGTGTTGGCACCCACTGAATGAATATTTCCTTCCCTGGTGCTTCTTTGTAGGCAATAATGGCTATAAAGTTGACTGAAAGACAGCAACGAATGTTTGTAAGGCAGGTTTTTCACTAAGAGCAATGTGCTCTTTATTATACAGCCCCATAGTGGTGCTCTCGCTTTTAAGGGCTCAAGTGAAATTAAGCAGGATAAATTCATGTATTACTTGGAAATAATTTTTACCAGTGCGTATCTCACACCACAGTCACAGAATGCCACTCATTTCTGGTTCCAGGTTTATTTGAATTTCAACTATTCAAATTATAGTTTTGTTACATGTGCAAATTATTTACAACAGAGCTTCATTTATATACTTGATTAATAACATGTTTTAAAGAAGAGAATTTGGAACTCCATAAACTGAGCTGAACTGTAATTTCGAAATATAAAGAACCCTGTAGATAATGTACGTTAGATTTTTCTTCTCTGTATCTATATGTATGTGTGTATGTACATTTATATATGTACTTGTAATTTCTAACAATTTGAGAACTTAATAACCACTATATATTTTTCTCCAAAATATTCAAACAACATTTTGCTTACTATTTTATGGACATTGCCGAAGCATCCATCAAATATTCTCTATATTCTCTAGTTGAAATATGTTGATTTAGTCATCTAACTTTAAGCTGAGAAAGAAATTTCCAAAGGATGATGTGTCCATTCTACAGTTAGGCTGAAGATTTAAAATGAGTAACTATATTTTAATCCTAGAATTTTTGCCATTCTACCACAAAGATATGTGTCAATACCAACTATTATCTGACAGTTAGAGAATCATATTTGCACAAATCTGATCATAATCTCCTATTCAATGTATGCATTTTAACAATTATGTTATGTGTAGACACTCATAGTCACCCTGTTGACACCTTCTTTATGCTTTCTGGAAGGTGAACTTAAAAAATAAAGCAAGATAACCTTTTAAGTTACCATCTTTCATTATAAATTAACAATCTTGGCATTCTGAATATCTAGACATTATAATGCTTTCATTATGTGTAATATGCTAAACCATTTAATGAAATCTTTTGGTCCCCTAAATTTAGTAAGTAAAAATGATAAAATAATACTTTTAAAATGTCAAATTAGGAGTCAATATAGTAGCACTTGCTTAAAGTCCCAGTAACTCAAGAGGCAGAGACAGGAGGATCGCAAGCTCAAGGCAAGCTCCAGCAACATAGGGAGGCCCTAAGCAACTTAGTGAAACTCTCTCTCAAAATTAAAAAAAAAAAAAATTCTGGGGATGTGGCTTAGTGGTACAAAGCCTCTGGGTTCAATCCCCAGTATCAAATATATGAATAAATAAAAACTGTCAAATTATATGACCCCTCTAGACATTATACATCTAATGTTGTCAGTTTATTTTTAAATAATCATTATTTGACTATTAGAAAATAGCAAATATCTATTGCAAAATAACAAATGTATATAATTACTTGTGATATGTGTATAAGTATTATGTATATAATATTAAGCAATTTTATAAGTAATTATATATTTATTGCAAGTAAATTTATTTTTTAAGATTATCAATACAAGTAACAAAAGATACAAATTTCCTCATTAACATGTTAAAGAATACCCTGGACCAGCCATGTATTACATTCAGTATTGTGAGGAAGTTACTGACCATCAATGCAGCATTAAAATTGATCAGAAAGAGTAATAATGACTTTTTCCAAATAATTTTTAATTTGACATTTCTCTACTTTTAAATATGTATTTGACCTTTATTGTTGTCATTCAGAAATCAAATGTAGAAGAGATACAAGTTTTTTTATTTCCTGGTAAATTCTGAGAAAGATTTTGCAATTTCCTGATCATACTTCTATATAAAATATGAAAATCTGTCTACATTATTCTCAATGTAATGGCTTTGCCATTTAAAACTTTTGATAAATGTTGCTAGAGAAAAAAAAAATGCCAAAGCAAAAGTGAGAGATTTAGAGATAAAAATCATCAGTACAACACAGGAATGCATTTATAAAAAATCATTTATTAAAGAGAAAACCTTCTGTTTTTAATTTTTTTATTTTAGTTGTAGTTGGATGCAATAACTTTATTTTGTTTATTTATTTTATGTGGTGCTGAGGATCGAACCCAGTGCCTCACATGTGCTAGGCATGCACTTTGCAACTGAGCTATGACCCCAGCCCCAATCTTCTGTTTTTATTTTTTTTTAAACCATTAATGTCTTCAATAGTATGAACACATCCTGCAAAAAGGGGAGTAAATGGGACAATGAATAAATAAGATGTCTAAATAATGAAAGAAAATTTCTTTAAAATTATATACATTTAATATGGTATTTCCTAACTCTAAAATACCTGAAGATTTAGCAAGTTTGTAATGCAGTCTGCATAATTTACTTCTTTTTACTTCTAGATTCTCTAACTTAACTTATCTTGACTTCAGCCACTTCTACTGTACTTGTTTTTATTTCAAATTATTGCTTTTAGTTTTAAGAATTCAAATGATAGCAATAGCCTAGGGACCATTTACATTTTAGAAGTAGTTTCTCCTCCAAGTCCTCCTGCCAAATCTTTTCCCCAGACTACCAGATATCATGACATATAACAAAATTCTGATCTTTTTTCCCAGGCCCTGAATGATTCTTAAATGACCCAGTAACCTAGAGATAGCCTTTCCTATCCTCCCATTCCTGCTATAGCATAAAGTGGCAGAGGAGGTTTCCCTGGTTAAGAAGACATCCCATTGTGACTTGTGAAAGTGAAATATTTGAGCATCTGTATAAGAGAATTTCCAGAGACAATGATCAGCTAAACCAAAACCAGGACTTTAGAAATCTTTGCTTGATAAAGATAGAGGTTCATAGATAAGGTAACAAAAAGATATTGGGCAGATGGTACTGGTCAGTGGAAGGAGTTGTCACTAATCTGTTTCAATGTTTAGGAACCATTTGTTTATGGCAGACAAGTGACATCTAACACTTACATAAGAACAAATTTCAGTGAAGTAGGGGTTTAAGCAGCATAATAGATTGGCTGCTTATTGTGATAATCAAAGTTGATTGGATTAAGGTAGGGGAATAAGAATTTGAAACCTGAATATACTTTCATATTTATACCTGGAAGGAAGAACTCCCTGAGAGATGGTTGTGGATTATACATCAAAAGGTTGGTTTCAGTTTTTTGTCGGCCTGAGAAACTGAAACAATGTCACACACTGAATTGTAGAAAGCTTAACAAGGAGCAGGCTTGGTTAGGTAAGTGGATGAGAACAGAATTCTAAATAGCTGAGGTTTGCTTTTATTTATTCTTTGTATCTAAATTTTACATTAGTTTTTTAGTCAGCTTTTTCACTGTTCTGATCAAAAGACCTGAAAAGCACAATGTTAGAGGAGGGAAAGTTTTATTTAGTGCTCACCACTTAAGACATCTCAGTCCATAGACTGCTAACTTCACTGCTCTGAGCGCAAGGTTGATGCAATACACCATAGGGCAAGAATGTGGAAGAAGAAAGCAGCTGAGGACCTACAAATCAGGAAGTAGAAAGAGCGCTGCTCCCCAAGATCAAAATACATACCTAAAGGCACACCCCAGTGACCTACTTCTTCCAACCACAAGTTACCTGCCTACAATCACCACGCAATTAATCCATATCAGTGGGTTAATGAACTGATTAGGTTAAGGCTCTCATAACCCTATCATTTCATCTCCAAACTTTCTTTCATACATGAACTTTTGGGGAAAACCTCGTATCTAAACCATAATATTTAGATATCCATGCAAGAGACTTACACAGATGGATGGGGCATTTGAGGCAGCAGCAAGTAAAGTAAGAGGGAAAAGAAGAACAGAGAGGAGGAAGTAAAAACCAGTTAGGAAAACAAAGAGCTAGAGAGTGATTCCAATTAATGCTTTAAAAGTTAGAAGAAATATAATCAAATGGATTGAGAACAAAATGTTGACTTTTAGGTAGCAACTGTCAAATCAAAATTAAGAGAGATGATCGATAGATAGATATAGACATTAAAACTATTTATAGTAAACCATGACAAGGTTAAGAATTCTTATTTAGTCTTGATTTAGACGTCATCAGAATTTGGGACCTTTAGAAGATGTCCAACATTCGTTGACTTTGGTTCCCTCCAGAAGTTCTGGGGCACAGGAGCCACCCATAACCAAGTTGCTATGGGCCTCCCACCAAATAGTCCTCATTTGTCAGACTAGCAACTTGAGGCTGGGTGCTCGGAGAGTTCAATATTTTATCTGTTGGATGATTATATCATGTGCAGGAGCTTAGAATTCAGGATTATGGGTCTAGATTATGATTGAAGATATAAGAGTACTCTTTTATTAGTTGTTGGAAATGTTTACCCATGAAAATAATAATGTAAAAACCTCATTCATATAAATTCTAGGACTCTATAAGAAATTTACACACACATTGACTTTCAGAGTTTTTCAATTACTGTCAATTCTCTGGGTTCTTTCTTACTACAAATGTCACAAATTCCTTAAGGAAAACCATGACTGTCATGCTAAGGTGATTTCTATAGATTGGAAGTAAATCTTGATACTGAAATTTGCTAATAATGGCATTTATTAAAGGTCAATGCATTTCAAATTGAGCAGTAGGCTCATTTCTCCATGCAAAGGTATAAAATAAAATATTAGGACATAATAATATTATAATATACTTTAAATGTAATGATGTTTCTTGTGCTAAAGATGGGAGTGGATTCACAGTGATACATGGCAGTCAGAGCAACAGTATGTAAATTTTTCACAAAATTGGAATGGAACAACCACAGAAACCAGCTGTCCCACTCCTTGTATATAATCAAAAGATCTAAAATTAGCATACTATAGGAATACAGTCACATCAATGTTTATAGAAACACAATTCACAATGGCCAAGCTATGAAACTAAACTAGGTGTCTGTCAGCAGAAGAATGGATAAAGAAATTATGGTACATACACACAATGGAGTTTTATTCAACCATAAAAAATAATGGAATTCTGGCATTTGACAGTAAATGGGGGGAAAATGAAGACTATAATGCTAAGTGAAATAAGTCAGACCAAGTAAGTCAAAGGTCAGTTGGTTTCTCTGATATGCAGTAACCAGACCCAAATGGGCAAGGAAGAAGGAAAGAAAACAGGGGAGGAAACTCCATGATGGGGGAAGTCAGAGGTCAGTGGAAGTATAGAGAGGGAGGAGGGATGGGCAAAGTGATGAATGGTGGAATTTATCTGACCTAAATTTCCTGTGTACATATATGAATATGCCACAGTGAATCTCACCTTTATGTATAGATGTAAGACAGTAATTAAAAAAAGAAAACTATAAATAAATAAAGAGAAGAAAGTTGTGTTGAGTGGAGGTAAGGGAACAAGGGAGGGAAAGGAGAAATACTGGGGACTAAATTAGAGTGAAATATATTTCATGCTGGTGTAATTCTGTCAAAATGAACCCTAATATTATGTAAAACTAAAATGGATTAATGAAAAACCAGCAAGTCTTAAATAACAGTAAGGAAAAGGCTACTTTTAAATAAGGTCATAAGTGTTTTATTTTTACTTTAAAACATTTAACATATATATATATATAACATATATATATATAAAATACTCAAATAATAAGTGTTCATCTTGATTTACTTTTATATGTTCACATCCATATAACCATGAAAATGTAACTATTAAGTCACAGTCACCTTTCCAAAAATTAGATTTCATGAGAATTAAGTCACAAGTACCTTTTCCCAGATGATGTAATGAAAGATGCCCAATTGTATTATACAATTAAACTGTAGGCCATGTTGCTGTTCCTTGGAGAATTTAAAACCTGAATTAATTTCTAGTGAAGTATAATCCTTTAATAACTAATACTGATGAAAATTAAGCAGTTAAATATGGAATTCCTTTCAAAAGTTAAGTGTATTTACAATATCATTTGCCTTTGAATGAGGATAAGATTTGGGTATTAGAATATTATTTACAAAACCTTGATTTGATTGCTTTCTAGTAACATCTCCAGTTTACTATTTTTAGCTTTAAGGTCCTCTCTGGAGTTAATGAGAATTCATCTGTGAGCTAAACTTTACTGATTAGCTTCCAAGAGAAAGTATTAAGTAAAAAAATAAAATTGTTCATGTTTATCAAGGTTCTATCTGGACTATGGACTACTGGATAAGCAGATTATTTTAATTATAAAATTACCTCCTCACAAGATAGTGATAGGCTTTTTTTCTTTATGTATTAGGAAGTTGGAAAGATGAAACGTATCAGAGGCAGACAACTAGAAAATTTATTGTGCAGATATTATGGCAAGAGTCAATTTGATCTCCAGAATGAATCCAGAAAGCATTGGGATCCTGGCTCCATTTGTATCTGTGTGTCTGGCTGACTTCATCTGCTATGCAGACTTATAGTAAAAATACAGATTCCAACCATACTGTGTACTGAAAATATATGTATAGCAGTCTTACATGTCCATGACACCTCTGGTTCAAAGAGTGGTGACTGAGGATCAGGTTAAGGTGATACACAAATGGCTGCTTTGTTCATCTGTTTGTAAGTGGTACTTCCTAGGTGGTGGTAGTAGTAATATCTTAAAAATAATGTAACACTTTCTTATATGCTGTTTTATTCATCTTTGTATTGCTATGACTGAAATACCTAATAAGAGGAACTTAGAGGAAGAAAAGTTCATTTGGGGCCCCCAGTTTCAGAGATTGCAAAGGTTTTAGTTTGTGGATGACTGACTCCAATGCTCTGTGTCCAAGTGAGGCAAAACATCATGGCAGAATTGTGTGTTGGAGAAAAGTTGTTCACCTCATAGCAATCAGGGAGCAAAGAGAGGGAAGGGGGAAGGGGCCACAGGGAAGATGCACCCTTCTGTGGCATACTCTCAGTGACCCACCTTCTCTAGCTACATGCCACAACAGTTACCACCTCGTCTATTCAAACTAGAATGGACTGAAAGTGCTCAAAATTCAGTCATTTTACTCTCAAACATTTCTGCATTATTATGGGTGTTTTTCAGGGAGTACCTTGTACCTAAACAGTAATATACACTCAACCTACTTACTCAACCTCAGGGATGCTTAATTTGCAGTGTCCTAAATTTAACAAGGATGACTTTAGGTCTATGTTGCAAAAATGTCCTTGTCCTTTCCATTATACATTATAGTCTCATAGATAAGTTGATTTGTTTACTGATCTGTAGTGCTATTTTATGGTCTAAGCTATAAAAGTTGCATGGTGTACACGCTTTTCTAGTTAGGATACAAATACTCCTTTCCTCTTGTAGCTTACCAGAGACTTATGTATTACTCAAACAATTATGACTTTAACTAAGATGTTTTATTAAAAATTGGTTGATTTTTGAAAATAAAACAATCTAATGTTCTACTTCATTATTTATTTCTTGAAATCTTTTATAATTCTAATGAATTACAAATTCAAATTGACATATGTATTATGTTGATCTTATGCCTATAGTGGCCTGATTGTTGGTGGCAATAAATAATCCAGGCTTAGAAACCTCCCCCACTTTATATTTTCTTTTTCCTTTTAGTTTTACTATTATTATATTTGTGATTGAAAAATGTAACAAAATATCTACCTTTTAAATAATTTTGAGTGTATAATATAGTGACATACAAAAAAGAAGGGTTTTCTTTAGGTAGTAAATGATTTGTTTTTTAATCTTGTTATTGAGTTCTAATTTTATTCCATTGGGTTCTGATATAATGTAAAGAATTCTTTCTTTTGTTTGTATTTGCTTTGTGTCAGTGGTATATTTTAGATAATGTTCTATGTATTATTGAGAAGAAAGTGCATTTCTTTGTTGATGGATGAAATATTCTATAGAAGCAAGTATGAATACAATATAATCCATTCCAATTTTATATATAACTATAAAGTACCAATTAAAAGATGATAAATAGATAGAAGTAAGACCAGGAGAACTGAGAAAAGAGAACAGGGAGAGAGTAGAAGGGAGGGAAAGAGGAAGTACTAGAAACTTAAGTGGAGCAAATTTTATTCCACACATGTAAGATTATGTCAAAATGAACCCCAATATCATGTATAACCATAACATACTAATAAAAAACATTTTAAAAATAACGAGATAATTATGCTCTTTGAGCTCTGTGATTTCCATAGCTATTTAGTAAAACTAAGTCAATGACTATATAGAAATATGGTTATATATTTTTCAAGGCTGTTTATCTTTGTGCATGTTAACATAACTATAGAGTCAGAAGAGCAACCTAAAGAAAAGCCTTCTTTTTTGTATGTCACAAATGCTAATTATGTTCTTGCTAATGAATGATCACATGAGGTGATTTCTATTGACTGTAACCCTTCAAAACAAGGGACTTACTGTGTATATCAAGTTCTACTCCTGTACATTATTTCTTTAATGTTGATAAAATTCAGAAAGCTTGAACTAAAATCTCTTAAGAGAACAATGTTTTCTGTAGAAAAAAGTCAACTTTTGAAATTATTGCCTTTAAATTTTTCTTACTTTCCATGATATGAATTAAATATCAAGCATTGCTCAATAATCAAGTAAACAAATTAATGACAACATTCTGAACTATCTACCTTTTACACCTCATAAGGGATCATACAGAAAATTTCCATCTGAACTATCAATTATGATTATCTAGTAATCATAATTCTGTTTCATGGAATAAGCACTTTTATAAATATAATTTTAATTACAGTAGATACATCTGTAATTTTTCTTATACTATATTATTTTGAAAATCATTAATAAAAGTTTTTCAGAAAATGATAAAGACTTTCTTGACAAGGTAATTTAGTTTTATCATGATTTTGTCAATGTTATAATTATTAAATAAGAGTAGATTTTAGAGAAACTGTTTGAAAAGAAAGTTTAAAATACAAATAACATTAGATCTAAAAAAAAGAAAAAAAAAAAAAACCTGAAATTCTCGTATCTTGTATCTCTGTCATCCAAAATTTATCTGGAAACCATTAAAAATCTCTCTTTCTCATTCTCCATACACACACACACACACACACACACACACACACAAATGGGTATCACCAATGTCATTCGCCATGCTGACATTCATAGTTTAAGAATGGGGACATTCAGTCAGTACACAGTGGTTTGAGCACAATGTTTGTTAATTTGTTTAATAATTTCCAAACATTTGGATGACGAGATCAAATACTCTTGACAGTTGCAGCTGCCTTTGGCCTGTACTGCAAGAACTTCACTCCTCTTAATAATATTTCATTCAAAAAATGTAGATGGCAAGCATCAGAATCCTGCCATAGTGTTTTGTTTGGCAACCATGCTCATTAGGCACTACCCATGCCATAGTGGTTATTAAATATAAATATATCCTGCGCCTAGGAAAACACTTTAATTTCTTATTCCAAGTCCAATGTCTACCAATTAACAATGCATTACAAAAGCAATGAATTATAAAATTATTTGTCCATCATGAGAGAAATGCAATAAATATTTAATATATTTGACATCATTATTAAAATTCTTAAAATAACATACAATTTTACCCTTAAATACAGGTGAATAGATTATTCTGCAACAATGATGGTTAAATCCTTGATGATCAAGTATAGTTAATTTTAATTTTAGCAAGGGAATTTTACCGGTAGCAAGTAAGACATTTGAATTCAAATAAATGTTTCTTAAAACCATTTTTCAGGATGTTAGATATCATATAGTCACCATCAATAGAGAGGATAATAATGTACTGTATAAACATAAGATAAAATAAGCAATATTAACTCTTAAAAATATCAGTGAGTTATTATTTAATTATTCATATTCCCTATAACTATGCTTTAGAGTTATGCTGGGGGAAAATAGAACAAAACTCCAGACAAAAACAAACATACAAATAAATCAAAAGACTTACAAACACATACACACAGAGACATTGATATGTTGTCACAAAGAATTGAAGAAGTTCTTTTGCAAAGGGATTTACCAGATGCTTTAATTTATTAAAATGATACTATAACAATATGTGTTGAAAATTTTCAAGAAAAAGCCATCGTGTACATTTTCGCAAACATGTTTGTCCAGAAAATCTTTTCTTTTCACTTATTTTTTAGGCCAATTTACTTCTAAAATATCATTTGGAACTTCAGCATAACAAATATTTTATTGTTAGTTTTTATGTATGTTTATTTTATTCTCCTATGTATTAAAAAAGGCGGTAGATAAGATCTTAATATTTCAGTAAAACTTTCAACAGCAATTACTGATTGCTTATCACATAGTAAGTCATTTTTCATTATTTCAAAAAGTACAAAGGAGATATTCCTGATTCTAAACCTAGCGTTCTCCATAACATCTAGTACATTATCTTATATGTAGGATGTGCTCAGTGCATGTTAATTGAATGAATAGATATGTGTATGCTAATTTATTTGGTATATGAGACATTTGACGAAGAATTTTATTAATAGAATTGAAAAAAATAGTCTCTCAAGTACTCCTTATAAGACTATTAAAGTTATTTTTAATTCTGAAAGTTATATAATTATAAAAATATGGTTAAAACCCTATGTTAAAAAACAGAAAAAATTAACCCAGTCTCGAGAACACTAAACCACTACTGTTATCATTCTACTATATTATTTTCTACACATGCTTTTAAAATTAGTTATGATTTTTTTCAAATGAGACTGCAATGTAATACATAATGGAAAATTATTTGACCATAAAGAAGAATAAAATTATGGCATTTGCAGGTAAATGGATGGAATTGGAGAATGTCATGCTAAGTGAAATAAGCCAATCCCCAAAAACCAAAGGCAGAATGTTTTCCCTGATAGTGGATGATGATACATAATGGGGGTGGTTTGGGGGGTAATAAAAGAATGGAGGAACTTTAGATTACATAGAGGAAAATGAGAGGAGGGTGGGGACAGGGGTATGAAAGATGGTGGAATGATACAGCCATCATTACCTTATTTACATGTATGATTACACAAATTGTGTAAATCTACACCGTGAACAACCATAGAAACAAAAAGTTTACCACATCTGTGTACAGAAAATCTTTTTCAAATCACTTTTTAAATATTTCTTATAGCAGGATTGCTGACTTATGGCAAATAATTGGTTATTTATAACTTTATGGATCAAAGTATGCTTACAATGTGCTAATATACCATTTATGGAAAAAAATTAATAGCTACTATAGGTTGAAGTGATTATATGTTTACTTCCAATAACTTTTAATAGAAAATAATTTTAAGGGAGACTTATAACTGTTTATCTAAAGCAGACCCTGCATGTACAAGTACAGAGAGAAGATCTCTTGTCCTTTCTTCCTTCCTGCTCAGTGTTGCAGAGGCTTCTCACTTTGGAGGTAGAAGAGAATGAGAGGAAAATGTAGAAGAGTGACAGAATGGGGATGATAATACTTAAATTTAAGCTGATTTTAAAAAAATTAACCAATAATAAATGTTGAAGCACAGATATTTAATTTGGTTGGTAATTTGGTTGGCACTATAGTTTGGATCTTAGATCAAAGACCCATGTGTTAAAAGTTTGCTACTATGGGTAAGTGTTAGAACGTTTGAGAGGTGAGGCTTAGTTGAAGGTCTTGGATCATTGGAATCTTGCCTTTGAAGTGGATTTTAGAACGCTTCTTTTAAAATTTTTTCCCATATCCTTACTATGAAGTGAACAGCTTTTGTTGCTGCTATAATTTCCACCATGATGTGCTAGCTCACCTCAGACTCAAAAGCAATGAGACCAAGTGACTGTGGATCCAAATCTATGAAACTGTGAGCCAAAACAACACTTTTCTTTATACAAGTTCACTGAATCAGGTATACTTTATGACAACAGGACGCTAACTAACACAGTGGGCTAAAATTTAGTAAGTCTAAGTTGGTCAGGATGGTACTCCCTGTTCATACAATTAACCATTCTCCAGTAACAGTGTGATCTTATTCATATATTTTTAATTCCGTGGGCCTTTGTAATTTCAACTGTCAAAGTATTTTACTAGCTTTGGCACTTAGAAGTTGGTTTAAATAATTTCTTGAGGCCATACATTCAGTTTTTACATTTGTGATTTTAGTATTATCCTCTTAATATACTGAAATAGAAAAACTACTTGTAATTTATAACAGTGGGTGTTAAATATTATCCAATCATGCTTTTACTTTACATTTTCCTAATGACCAATAATGTTGTGCATCTTTTCATACATACATGGCCACACGTATTTCTTCTCTGAAAAAAATGTCTATTCAAATCCTTTGCTCAGTTTTTAATTTGGTCATTTGATTTTGTTGTTGACTCGAAAGAGTTTTTCATGGTGGGTACAAGTTTCTTATCAGATACATGATTAGTGAACATTTTAGACCATTCTGTGAGTTGTAGTTTTCTCTTTTTTGATGATATTTTTTCTCTTCCATATTTTTTATTGGTCAATATAGTTGTACATAATGATTGGATCTGTTGTTTCATATTTGTACATGAACAATATAACAATATAATTTAGCCACTATCATTCCTAGCACTTTCCCTGGTCCGCCCTACTTCTCACCCACTAGTTCCTTTCCTCTACTGATCTCTCTTTGATTTTCATGAGATCACTGACTATCCCCCCATTTGTTTTCCTTTCTTCTCTCTAGTTTCCAAATATGAGAGAAAACATAAAACTCCTGGGCTTCTGATTTTGCCTTACTTCACTTAATATAATGGCCCATCCATTTTCCTGCAAATAACAATTTAATATTTTTTATGGCTGAATAAAACTACATTGTGTGTATATGTACCACATTTTCTTTATTCATCCATTCATTGATGAATACCTAGGCTGGTTCCACAGTTTGGTTATTGTGAATTGCTCTACTATAAATGTGAATATGTATGTATCACTATAGTATGATAACTTTAATTCTTTAGGATAAATACAGAGGCAGGGTATTGTTGGATCACATGAGAGTTTCATACCTTTTGAGGAAACTCCATAGTGATTTTCATAGTGATTGTGCTAATTTACATTACTACCAACATTTTAAAGGTATTCCTTTTTCTCCACATCCTCTTCAGCATTTATCATTATATGTATTCTTGATGACTGCCATTCTAACTAATGTGAGATGAAAACTCAGTGTACTTTTGATTTGCATTTCATTAATTGCTAATGATGTGAACCTTTTTTTCATTTGTTGGCCATTTGTATTTCTTGTTTTGAGAAGGGTCTGTTTAATTCATTTGCCCATTAATTTCATTATTTGATTTTAAGCTGTAAAGATTTTGAGATCTTTATTATAGATATTAATTCTCTCTCAGAAGAGTAGTTAGCAAAGATTTTCTCCAATTCTGTACATTTTCTCTTCACATTCCCAATTATTTCTTTGCTGCACAGAAACTTTTTAAGTTGATGCTATAGCATTTATTAACTCTGAGCATTATTTCGTGAACTTTAGGAGTTATGTTGAGAAAGTTATTGCCTGTGCTTATATGCTGGAGTGTTGACCCTACCTTCTCTTCCAGGAGTTGAATAGCTTCTGGTCTAATTCCTAGATCTTTGATCCTTTTGAGTTGATTTTTGTGTAGGATAAGAGATAAGGGTCTATTTTCATTCTTCTACATATGGATAACCAGTTTTCCCAGCACCATTTGTTAGAAAGGTTCTTTTCTCCAATGTATGTTTTAGGCATCTTTGTCAAGGATCAAATGACTGTAGATATGTGGGTTTGTCTCTGTGTATTTTGTACCATTGGACTATGTGTCTATTTTTGTGACAGTACTATGCAGTTTGTGTTACTGTAACTCTGTGGCATAATTTGAACTCAGGTATTGGGATACCTACAACATTTCCTTTTTGGCTTAAATTTACTTTGTCTATTCCAGGTCTTTTCCTCTTTCATTTATTTATACTAGGTTTTTGTAGTTCTGTGAAGAATGTCATTGGTATTTTGATGGGGATTCTATTGAATTTGTATATTGCTTTTGGTAATATGGTCATTTTAACAAAATTAACCTATTCATGAACATGGGTGGTCTTTCCATCTTCTGAGGTAGTCTTCAATTTTTCTTCTATCCCTAGTTTCTTCAGTGTTTTTTTTTTTTTTTTTTTAATCAAGAATGGGAACTCAATTTTGTCAAAGGCCTTCTCTGCATTTATCAAGATAAGTGATTTTTGTACTAAATTCTATTTTTGTACTGAATTACATTTATTGATTTTGTATGTTAAATCATTTTTGCATCTCTAGAATAAAAATCAAATTGGTCACGATATACAATTTTAATTTCTTCCCCAATTTATCACCCATTAATTATTCAAATGTGTATTATTCAATTTCCATATGTTAATGTAGTTTTTGTAGGGTTTTTTGGTGTTGTCCCAGTAAGTGCTTACTGTGAAGCCTAGGGTGTACATTCGAGAACATGAGTGAAATAAGCACAGAAAAGATTGTACCCAGAGGGATTCAAGTTGGAGAAGCAAAGGAGAGCCCAACTCACTTTTCCGTTTAGCCTGGTGGTTCATGTGACCAGCTAAAGTGCACTGAGAATCTGAACAGGTGGGTGTGAATACACTCAGGAAGTAGGCCTGTGTGCAGCAGAGTGTGTGGTAAAATGCCTCCCCTGCACCACAAGAATTCTTTGGAGGCTCCTGAGATGCTGGTTTCCCTTCTCAACCTCCTTGTCCCTCCAGAGATCAGCAACTGCCAGGCCTTGGGGATGTACTGATGTCCCCAGAGCAGATACCACCCAAGAAGCCCTAAAGTCTGATTGGATCTATATTTCAGTCTTCATAACTCCTCCCGTAGAACTCTGCAGCAGCCCCATGCTAGGAGTACATGGATGTGTTCTGTGAAGACAAAACTCCAACTGACAGTACTTCCCATTCCATCTACCTTATGCTGATGAGAAGGGAAACTGAGAGTTAATTCAACCAGCCTCAGTCTTAGGTTGCTCCAACTGGCAACTTGGTCAGCAACACAAAAATAGTAAGACATTAACAACCCAGGTCTTGCGTTTCATGTTTGCTTTCTCCCTCAGTACACAGCCCAAAAAGAAATGGAAAGGAAGTCTGTTGAGCATAGATAGTGATCATCCATTCAGACATTCTCTTTGACCATTTTGACCACTGCAGTGAGGACAATTCCTTCCTTCATTTTTCATTAAGAATCTTTTTCCGTTTTTTTCTGTGTGTGTGTGTGTGTGTGTGTGTGTGTGTGTGTTCTTGCTGTGTTGATTGATCCATGGACTTATATACATATTTATGTTTGTTTCTTTTGTTTTTATTTTAGCATTTTTAAATGTAGCTATTTTTCTTTGCCTTAGTGTTTGATATATATCCTTGGTATACATACTAAAATCCTAACCCTCGAAAGAGAGCCTCAGCTGTCTACGGCCAGTTAAATATAGAGCACCTTTGAAATACAAGTTCACAATGCAACCTCTGGATCAGCTAAGTTCAGGCTGCTTTTCTGATCTCGGGTTTTTCTGTACCAAATTTGTCCAGAGTGTTCTCTGTCATCTTTCTCTTGTGGTGAACCAGTGGTACTGCTGCTGCTGCTGCCACTACTGGCTTGGTTCCAGTTACACTTTCTTCTTTGTACAATATACCCAAGTTTCTGAGTCGCTAAGACACTCGCACTGCCCAATACTGAAATGCAGGGAAATCCCTCTTTCACCTGCCTTACTAAATACTTTCTTGGCTTGAATCCCGACCCATGGAACAACTAGGAGTACAGTCATTTTTAATCCACATCTTGAATCTCCTGATAATATTTTTTATTTTTGCAGTAAAGTCTCGCCCCTTCCCCCATGGACTGAACCCAGGAGTGCTTTCCAACTGAGCTGCATCCCTATCTTTTGATTTTATTTTTATTTTGAGACAGAGTCTTTGCTAAGTTGCTTGGGACCTTCCTAAATTTCTTTTTTATTCTTTTTTTTTTTATTGTAAACAAATGGGATGCATGTTGTTTCTCTGTTTGTACATGGAGTAAAGGCATACCATTTGTGTAATCATACATTTACATAGGGTAATGGTGTTTGATTCATTCTGTTATTTTTCCCTTGCCCCACACCCCTCCCACCCCTCTTTTCCCTCTATACAGTCCTTCCTTCCTCCATTACTGCCCCCCTCCCTAATCCTAACCCTAACCCTAACAGTAACCCCTCCCACCCCCCATTATGTGTCATCATCCACTTATCAGAGAGATCATTCCACCTTTTTTTGAGATTGGCTTATCTCACTAGGCATGATATTCTCCAATTTCATCCATTTGCCTATAATGCCATAATTTTATCATTCTCTATGGCTGAGTAATATTCCATTGTGTGTGTGTGTGTGTGTGTGTGTGTGTGTATATATATATATATATATATATATATATATATATATATCACAGTTTTTTTCATCCATTCATCAATTGAAGGGCATCTAGGTTGGTTCCACAATCTGGCTATTGTGAATTGAGCAGCTATGAACATTGGCTGTATCTCTGTAGTATGCTGATTTTAAGTCCTTTGGGTGAGGCCAAGAAGTGGAATAGCTGGGTCAAATGGTGGGTCCATTCCAAGTTTTCTAAGGAATCTCCACTGCTTTCCAGAGTGGTTGCACTAATTTGCAGCCCCACCAGCAATGTATGAGTGTACCTTTCTCCCCACATCCTCGCCAACACCTGTTGTTGCTTGTATTCTTGATAATCACCATTCTAATTGGGGTGAGATGGAATCTTAGGGTGGTTTTGATCTGCATTTCTCTTATTACTTGAGATGTTGAACATTTTTCCATCTATATGTTTGTTGATTGCTGGAAGATCTTCTTCTGTGAAGTGTCTGTTCATTTCCTTAGCCCATTTGTCGACTGGATTATTTGCATTCTTTGTGTAGAGTTTTTTGAGTTCTTTATAGATTCTGGAGATGAGTGCTCTATCTGAAGTATGATTGGGAAAGATTTTCTCCCACTCTGTAGGCTCTTTCTTCGCATTGCTGATAGTTTCCTTTGCTGAGAGAAAGCTTTTTAGGTTGAATTTATCCCAGTTATTGATTCTTGCTTTTATTTCTTGTGCTATGGGAGTCCTGTTGAGGAAGTCTGGTCCTAAGCCAACATGTTGAAGATCTGGACCTACTTTTTTCTTCTATAATCTGTAGGTTCTCTGGTCTGATTCCGAGTTCCTTGATCCATTTTAGTTGAGTTTTGTGCATGGTGAGAGATATGGGTTTAATTTCATTCTGTTGCATATGGATTTCCAATTTTCCCAGCACCATTTGTTGAAGAGGCTATCTTACCTCCAATGCATATTTTTGGCCCCTTTGTCTAGTATGAGAAAATTGTATTTATTTGGGTTTGTGTCCATGTCCTCTATTCTGTACCATTGATCTACCTGTCTATTTTGGTACCAATACCATGCCGTTTTTGTTACTATTGCTTTGTAGTAGAGTTGAAGATCTGGTATTACAATACCCCGTGCTTCGCTCTTTCAACTGAGGATTGCTTTAGCTATTCTGGGTTTCTTATTCTTCCAGATTAATTTCATGATTGCTTGCTCTACTTCTGTAAGGTACATCATTGGGATTCTAATTGGAATTGCATTGAATCTGTATAGCACTTTTGGTAGTATGGCCATTTTGACAATATTAATTCTGCCTGTCCAAGAACATGGAAGATCTTTCCATCTTCTAAGGTTTCCATTAATTTCTTTCTTTAGTGTTCTGTAATTCTCATTGTAGAGGTCTTTCACCTCTTTTGTGAGATTGATTCCCAAGTATTTTATTTTTTTCGAAGCTATTGTGAATGGGGTAGTTTTCCTAATTTTTCTTTCCAAAGATTCATCACTTATGTATAAAAATGCATTAGATTTATGAGCATTGATCTTATATACTGCTGCTTTACTGAATTCACTTATGAGTTCTGAAAGTTTTCTGGTGGAATTTCCTGGTTCCTCTAATATATAATCATGTCATCAGCAAGTAGGATTGTTTGAGTTCTTCTTTTCCTATTGGTATCCCTTTAATTTCTTTGGTCTATCTAATTGCTCTGGCTAGAGTTTCAAGGACAATGTTGAATAGAAGTGGTGAAAGAGGGCATCCTGCCTTGTTCCAGTTTTTAGGGGGAATGCTTTCAGTTTTTCACCATTTAGAATGATATTAGCCATGGGCTTAGCATAGATAGCCTTTACAATGTTAAGGAATATTCCCACTATCCCTATTTTTTCTAGAGTTTTGAGCATGAAGGGGTGCTGTATTTTATCAAATGCTTTTTCTGCATCTATTGAAATAATCATGTGATGCTTAACTTTAAGTCTGTTGATATGGTGAATTACATTTATTGATTTCTGGATATTGAACCAAACTTCAATCCCTGGGATGAAACCCACTTGATCATGGTGCACTATCTTTTTAATATGTTTTTGTATGCGATTTGCTAAAATTTTGTTGAGAATTTTTGCGTCAATATTCATTAAGGATATTGGTCTGAAATTTTCTTTCCTCAATGTGTCTCTGTCTGGTTTAGGTATGAGGGTGATATTGGCTTCATAGAATGATTTTGGGAGGGTTCCCTTCTCTTCTATTTTATGGAATACTTTGAGAAGTATTGGAATGAACTCTTCTTTAAGGGTTTTGTAGAATTCGGCTGAGAACCCATCTGGTCCCTGACTTTTCTTTGTTGGTAGGCTTTTGATGACTTCTTCTATTTTATTACTTGAAATTGATCTATTTAAATTGTGTATGTCCTCCTGGTTCAGTTTAGGCAATTCATATGTCTCTAGAAACCTGTTGATGTCTTCAAATTATTGTATTTTTTTGGTGTAGAGATTTTCAAAGTAGCTTCTAATTATGTTTTGTATTTCAATCATGTCTGTTGTGATATTTCCTTGTTCATTCTGAATTTTACTAATTTGGACTTTCTCTCTTCTTCTCTTTGTTAGTGTGGGTAAGGGTTTATCAATTTTGTTTATTTTTTCAAAGAACGAACTATTTATTTTGTCAATTTTTTGAATTGTTTCTTTTGTTTCAATTTTGTTGATTTCAGCTCTGACTTTAACTATTTCCTGTCTTCTACTGCTTTTGGTGGTGGTCTGTTCTTCTTTTTCTAGGGCTTTGAGCTGTAGTGTTAGGTCATTTATTTGTTGATTTTTTCTTCTTTTATTGAATGCGTTTCATGAGATAAATTTTCCTCTAAGTACTGCTTTCATAGTGTCCCAGAGATTTTGATATGATGGTTCTTTGTTCTCATTTACCTATAAGAATTTTTTAATTTCCTTCCTGATATCTTCTGTTATCCATTCATCATATAATAGCATATTATTTAATCTCCACATGTTGGAGAAGTTTCTGTGTTTTACTCTTTCATTTATTTCTAATTTTGATCCATTATGTTCTGATAGAATACAAGGTATTATCTTTATCTTCTTGTATTTGCTAAAGTTAGCTTTGTGTCATATGGTCTATTTTAGAGAAGGATCCATGTGCTGCTGAGAAGAAAGTGTATTGGCAATTTGTTGGATGGTATAATCTATAAATGTCTGTTGAGTCTAAATTATTGATTGTGTTATTGAGATCTATGTTTCTTTGTTCAATTTTGTTTGGAAGATCTGTCCAGTGGTGAAAGAGGCGTGTTAAAATCACCTAGTATTATTGTGTTATGGTCTATTTGGTTTCTGAAATTGAGAAGGATTTGTTTGACATACATGGATGAACCACTGTTTGGGGCATAGATATTTATGATTGTTATGTCTTGCTGATTTATGCTTCTCTTAAGCAGTATGAAATGTCCTTCTTTAGCCCTTCTGATCAGCTTTGGCTTGAAGTCCACATATCTGAAATGAGGATAGATACCCCAGCTTTTTTGCTGAGTCCATGTGCATGGTATGTTTTTCCCCATCCTTTCACCTTTGGTCTATGGGTATCTTTTTCTATGAGATGAGTCTCTTGCAGGCAATATATAGTTGGATCTTTCTTTTTAATCCAATCTGACAGTCTTTGTCTTTTGATTGATGAGTTCAGGCCATTAATATTCAGGGTTAATATTGAGATATGATTTGTATTCCCGGTCATTTGGTTCATTTTTGGTTTTTTTTTTTTGACATGACTTGGTTTCTCCTTTTTTTGATAATTCCTTTAGGATAGTTCCTCCCTTTGCTGATTTGCATTGTTGTTTTTCATCTCTTCCTCATGGAATATTTTGCTGAGAATGTTCTGTAATGCTGGCTTTCTTTTTGTAAATTCTTTTAGCTTTTGTTTATCATGGAATGATTTTATTTCATTGTCAAATCTGCAGGTAATTTTTGCTGGGTATAAGATTCTTGGTTGGCAACCATTTTCTTTCAGGGCTTGAAAAATGTTGTTCCAGGCGCTTCTAGTTGTTAGGGTCTGGATTGAAAAATCTGCTGATATCTGTGTTGGTTTCCCCCTGAAAATAATTTGGTTCTTTTATCTCACACCCTTTAAATTTCTGTCTTTATTTTGTATGTTAGGTATTTTCATTATAATGTGTCTTGGTGTGGGTCTGTTGTAATTTTGTGTATTTGGAGTCCTATAAGCCTCTTGTACTTGATTTTCCATTTCATTCTTCATATTTGGGAAATTTTCTGATATTATTTCATTGAATAGATTGTTCATTCCTTTGGTTTGTTTCTCTAGGCCTTCCTCAATCCCAATATTTCTTAAATTTGGTCTTTTCATGATATCCCATAATTCTTGTAGATTCTGTTCATGATTTCTTACCATCTTCTCTGTTTGGTCAACTTTTTTTTCAAGATTAAATATTTTTTCTTCAATATCTGAGGTTCTCTCTTCCAGGTGTTCTATCCTATTGGTTGTGCTTTCTTTGGAGTTCTTAATTTGGTTTATTGTTTCCTTCATTTCAAGGATTTCTGTTTGGTTTATTTCAATATCTCTAACTCTTTATTGAAATGATCTTTTGCTTTCTGTATTTGTTCTTTTAACTGTGATTGGTGCAATCATTCAATGCCTGCATTTCCTCTTTCATCTCATCATTCAATACCTGCATTTGCTCTTTCATCTCATCGTTCACTTATCTGATCATTTTAATTATGTACATTCTGAACTCCCTTTCTGTCATTTCTTCTGTCATGCTGTCATTGGATGTTATTGATGTAACATCTAAATTTGTTTGGGACCTGTTCTTCCCTTGTTTTCTCATATTGTTCAGGTATCAGTGGATCGCTGAGATATTGCAGATTTCCTTTATTGACTTATAGTGTCCCTGAAGATTTCTAGTGTATCCCCTCTTAGCCTTTAGTAGCCTGAAGTCTTGGAGGAAGTTGATAATGCAGTGCTCCACAAGGAAGCTGCCTCTCTAGGGGTGGTGGCCCTCAGGTAGTGTATATTCCCTGCTAGTGGGCAGTAGTGCCTCCACTTGTTGTCCAGTGGTCATCCAAAGGGGAACTAGGCCGCGGACTGAGGCAAGGCCTGTATGGACCTGTGTCTCTGGTTTTACCGTCCTTGTGGGAAAACCCCACCCGGTAGGGAAGACTCACCCAGTGGGGAGGTCTCGCTGGTCAGTTCCCCTCCTAGAGGTTCCCCTCAATCCACAACTACCACCTGGGCTGGGCAGCCTTCCTCTGCAACGTTCCCAGGGGCCCAGACCTACCTCCTGGGCCTGGGAGCCTTGCCCTGTGCAGAAGAGTCTCCTTAGGCTGTCCCTCCTCGAGAAGCTTCCCGCAGTCCTGGAACCCTCACTCTGCCCCTCAGCTTGTCTCTGCAGCTATTCCACCAAGAAGCCGCCTAGGTCCTGGGACCGTGCTCTGCACCTAATTGCCTGGAAGTGATCCGCCACACACCTCCTCCTCCGGGCGGCCGCCCAAGCTTCTATGCGGTCACTCCGAGTCCAAGTGACCCACCACATGCCTCCTCCTCCTGGCAGTCGCCCAGACCTCTGGTGCAGTGGTTCCAAGTATCGACCTGCCGCGCTCCTCCTCCTCCTCCGGGCAGCCGCCTGGAGTTCTGGTGCGGTCACTCTGAGTTCAAACAACTTGCTGTGCCTCCTCCTCTGGGCAGCTGCCCGGAGCTCTGGTGGGTTGCTCCGAGTCCAAGCGCTGTGCTGAGTGACCCTGCTCTACAATGCTCCCAGTTGTCCGAGTTCACTGTTCCAGCAGGGAGTAGGGGTGTCTCATTGGGCAACTCTACTTCACAAAGTTCCCTGTGTTCCAGGACTACCGCCCCATCCGGGATACCTCCCCAGTGGGAGAGACTCAACTGGCGGCTTTGAGTTGGTCCCAAGTCTCTCAATATCTCCTCTTCTTGAATCCTGAGTCCTGGAGCAATATGAAATACAGCCACCCTCTAGTCCACCATCTTGAAATCCCCCAGGACCTTCCTAAATTTCTGAGATTGATCTCAAAAAGGGAGTATATCTCATGTTAAATATCCTTATTGCAATAATAATTTAAAATTAATGAAAGACATACATTGAAAACTATAGTTTTTCTAATCAGTTTTAATCTAAACAGTTTAATAAATTTCAAAGTTTCAAAATTCACATTCCAAACTTTGAAGACACATTTCTTAGGTTTAAGAAATTCAAATCTTACTTTTGAGACTAAATCACATGCAGAGCACAACTATAATTACTATTCTTTTTCTTTCTTTTCTTTGGCTAGGTTTTCTTAGATGTACTTTTATTTAAACAGAGTTTTTCATAGTTGCAACATATATAATAGAGTATGAATGTTGGATAACAGTTCTGGTAAATAGCAATACTGCTAAAATTTAACTGTGCTCACTAGAAAAAAATATGAGAAATTTCTTTTTCTGTTATTGTTTCAAATTAAGTAGATATTTGTTCTTATTTATTAATTTTATTTTATTTTCAGAATTCTGAAAGAGTATTTTAAATAGGAAAAGATTCAGTTTATTCAATCAACTTGTCTGGTTCTGGAAAATACAGCACATTGATTAAAAGACAATGGTGCTTTGTGAGAATATATGGGATTGTCTTTAACTGACTTGCTGTAATTGTTTTGGATATATAGTGTTAGTATAAAATTTAAATAACTCAGTGATTTCAAATAAACTCTATCTTCTTGGCAAGGTCATTTTAATGGTATCCAGTTATTGTTGCTTATGTACCTTTTGAAAAGCATTAGCAATTTCATTCACTCATATTACTTATGTTTTAATCGTGATGACTAAAAATCTATATTTAGTCATTACTTCTGCCTTTAATTTTTAATTTTAGATCCCTTTGTTTTCCATTCATAAACAGATGTACTATATGCCTTTAAAAGTCCATATGTCAAAAACAAAAATCATGACCAACTTCTCTAAAATTTATTTCATCCCCTGAGGTTTTCATCCTAAGTGATTTAATAAAACCCTAGATGAAGTAGAATGGTAAGACTCTTTCTTAAATTCTTCTCTCCTTACTCTCCATTTCAAATTAGTCACTATATTTCCATTTCATAAGAAAAACTTGAATAAATATACTTCTATTTCTTCTTTTGACTCAGATTATATTTTTTCTGAACTATTTCAACATTTTACTACAAAATTCTTCTATCTAATTTTTCTGTCTTTAATCTTATTTCCATAACTTTGTTATCCACCCTGATATCTGAGTGTTCAGCTGTAAGCACACATTTAACAATATTGCCCCTATTTTCAAAGTAATTCAATTATTTCAAATGTTCCTTTGTTAAAATCCACATGCTTTTATTTGATTTCCAAGAACTTCAATCCAATGACCTGAACTTTACCTACCTCTTTAGCTTCCTGCTTCTCTCCTTCTACTGCTTTATGTTGCTTTTATATAGAATTTCTTTTAGTATGTTGAATACATCATGCTCTATTTTTATTACTTCGCCACTTTTGTTACCGGCATTAGTTGGCATATTGAATTTTTAACTTACCTCTTTCTAAGTTTACTCTAATCTCTCAGAAATTCATCGCCTTTAATTTGTTGTTGTTATTGTGATTTTGGTACTAGGGATAGAACCCAAGTGTGCTTCACCACTGAGCTACATCCCCAGTCCTTTTATTTATTTATTTATTTATTTATTTATTTATTTATTTTTATTTTGAGACTGGATCTTTCTAAATCTGAGCATCTCATTAAGTTGCCCAGGGTTGCCTTAAACTCATAGCCCTCTTATCTCAGTCTCCATACTCAATGAGATTACATTTGTACGTCACCATGTCTAGCTAATTGATTTATTTTTTTATACTTGGGTACTTTGGATGAGGAATGGGTAGTCATTAATAATTATTCTGGAATAACATTGTAAACTTGGAGTCTCTCAGGAAAACTAGTAAACTAGGAAACTAGGAAACTAGGAAAACTAGTACCTGTGCTTTATTTCCAGGGTAATTTTTCCAAAGATATTCTGAAATATGTGCTTTATTGTTGATTTAAAAATTATTCAATAGACTTCTGAAACTTAAAAAATTACTCCATTTCTCAAGATATGCAAGGTCATTTAGGTCTACTTTCCAGCCTAACTTTCACTGTGGGCCTCCTCCTTAGTGAAGTCTGAAGCATTTGCATTTCTCTGGAAGTCCAACTTTCCTACAACTGAGCACCTTACTTGCAAACTTTATTCTCTGTTGAAATTACACCTCCACTCTTAGCCACATGCTCTTTCTAAAGATTAAAATAATAACATTCTCAAAGTGGATATATTCATATAATTAAATTTTATTGAGTCTAAGATACTCTAAAAGGTTGTGAGGATAAAGGAAGTTATGAATTTCTTGCCTTTATGTGATTTACATTCTCATAGAAGAGACAAACAATAAAATGGCTAGCATATAAATGATATAATTTCAGAGAAAATACATCTATTTTATTATGTTTATGATTTCATTGAATTTTTATTTATATAATATTATTTCCTTTTTTACATTTTATGATTTGGTAAAAATCAAAGTAAAAGTGAATGGTAGAGTTATGAAAAAATTAAAAAGAATATAAACTGATATCACAATATACAAAGAAAAACATTGAAGGATAGAGGAGGGATAGCAATTTTTTAAGACAATAATATAAATCAAACAACTTAGGAATATTAATACTTAAGAATAAAAAATGATGTAGTCTTTTCAGTACATACTGCCCAAGCTGTAGCAGCTATGTTTTGGTACCTTCATGTTACTAGAGAAGTGCTTGCAGGGGACAAATTAAACTTTTTAGAACTTTTAAAAAATTTTTTGAAGTATTTTATCCATTTTTTTAGCAATCACAGTGGTAGGAAAATTGCATGCAAATCCTAAAACTCTAATTAGCAAATTCTATTGAAATTCCCCCTTTTGTGAAAATCAATAAATCATGCTTAGTTCGAATGATTATATGTTCTGTTGTACAGAAAAAGTAACTAATATAAGGCATAGTTAATAATTATAAGCATAATTGAAGCAAATTTTTTCTGCTGCTGAAGAAATAAATCATATAACAGAGTCCTGAGCAAAGATAATGCATGATCCATTAATTAATGATAATAGAGTTCTTCAATTTAATTGTGATATGATTATATAATCAGACACACACACAAAAAAACTTTGTTTTTCATGACTCATCCAGTCTTTAGTTTCTCAACAATGTGGTATTATCTGTGCTTATGAAGGAAAATGTTATTGAATACATGACTTTTATGTGACTTGTATTCTTAGTGAAAAAATTTCATTCTTTAATCTTTAGAAATTTATTAATTATATTTTCACAAATTTTAAAAAATTATAGTGGGTTTCTACCTATCTTATGTGCAGTCAGAATTAAGCATCAATATGTCTATATTTACTTTGTTCTTAAACACCTTGGATAACACCAGAGTGGCATTTAAAACCAACATAGAAAATCTTTAAAATATAATGAAAATAATCATTTTTGTATTAAAATGCATAGCACATTTATTTCTTAAAAGGAGATTTTGAAATGGATTCATTTACATTTTGAAATAAAATAAAAAATAATTCCTAAACATTAATTTTTAGTTAACAAAATTGTTCTTAAAATATATTAATTTTGATGCAGAGAATATTATCATTCTGATGTCAATTTTCAATTTAATTTTTTTTTGCCTCATGATTCAGCATACTTTTGAAATAACCTTCAATCAGTTAACACAACAAAGCTCTATTTCAACATCTGCTATGTAGCATTGTCTTTTCTGTATATATTATTTTATAAATCCATTGAAAGTAAAGACACAATATCAAGGCCACTTCCACAAGGGTGAGTCAAGTATTCACATATTTGTTTCATTTTCTTGTATATTCAATTATCATTTGAAATATCACTGATTATCTATTGTTTGAGTTGTAAATGTAAAAATAAGTAAACAAAAATTTTTCAAAGTTTGACAGTTTATTCAACAAATTGGAAACAATTAACCACCAAATATTGCAGATATTACCCATAGATGCATAACTATATTTAAAATAAAAAATATATCATCATAATTTCTAGAACACTCAGAAGTATGAGGGTAGAATTTGTGTTATTGAACAATTAATACTGACCCCCACACTGAGGTCGGGCATCATCGCCGAGCCTGCTTGCCTGACCCCCTAATGCTGAGGGACACTGCACTTGCCTCTGTGTTAACTCAGCACACTCTCAGTGGGGATCCCCAGCTTCTTTGGAAGCTGGTGCAGGCATTTTGAAATATTCCTGAGGGTATGACCATCATCATCGGAAGGGCAACTCTCTTCCTGAGACAACTACAAGAGACTGGAGGTCCTTTGACAGGACTCAGGATTCAAGAAGAAGAGCTATTGAGAGACTCAGGACCAACTCAGAGCAGCCGGTGAGTCTCTCCTACTGGGCAAGGCTCTCTGGATGGGTCAGAGTCCTGGAATGCAGAAACTTCATGGAGTAGAGTTGCCCAATGAGACTCCCAAACTGGAGTGGTGAACACAGATAACTGGGAGCACTACAGGGAGAACCACCCAGCAAGAGACATTGGTTCCCAGGCCTGGGCAGTAGGCCCAGTCCACAGGGAACATCATAGAGGAGGGCTGCTCAGAGACAGAGTACCTCGCAGGGTCAGGCCCCCCAGACCAGGTGGTAGTTCTGGGTCCCAGGGAACATCACAGAAGAGGCTGCCCAGAGAGAACCTCAATCACAGGGCGAGGCTCCCTGGCCCAGGAGGTAGGTCCAGATTCCTGGGAATGCCACAGAGGACGGTCCTAGGCCTGGGCAGTAGGTCCATTCTGAGGGGATGTTGTAGATGAGGGCCGCTCAGAGAGAGAGAGAGAGAGAGAGAGTCCCTCACAGGTCTGGGCCCCCACAGACCAGGTGGTAGTCTTGGGGCCCAGGGAACATCACAGAGGAGGGCTGCCCAGTGAGAGTCTCAATCACAGGGCGAGGATCCCTGACCCAGGAAGTAGATCTAGACCCCTGGGAATGTCACAGAGGAGGGCTACCTAGCCCAGGTGGTAGTTTTGGACTGAAGGGAACTTCTCAGAGGGGAGTTGACCAGCGAGACATCTCCACTGGGTGAGTCTTCCCCACTGGGCAAGGCATTACCACCAGGGTGGTAAAACCCAAAGACACAGGCCCAGACCACGTGTGGCACAGCCCGCAGTCTAGTCCCCCTTTTGACTGACCATTGGTCAGCAAGGGGAGGTGCCTCTGCCCACCAGCAGGAAATATATCCCACCTGAAGGCCACCACCCTAGAGGGGCAGCTTCCTTGTGCATCACTGTGTCGGGGACTTAAGCCCCCTTGTTCTTCTCGACCAGTGACATGGGAAGGGGACACTCCCCAACAAGGTCAGACCAGGATAGGTAGGGCTGACTGACCGCCCGCTCCCAGCCCTCCAGGCGGAGGACAATCAGACGCGTCAGGGAGACCCGTCACAGCAGGAACTCCTTTATTGAGGAAATCGCACAGCTTTTATGTAGGGTGGGGGCTAGGCGGGAACCAATCAGCTTAAAGGTCAACAAGGCAGGGGGGTTCACGCAGGCGAGAGTCCCATTGGACTATATAGCAAGCAGGAACTGATCATGTTTGCGGAACTGTTGTTAACCAATCCCCCCCAAGGGTGGTCCGGTTTATTGTCATTAACTATTGAAACCGCCTTTGAGGCCTTGATCTTGCTCACTCGCCAGGAAGTAAGAAGTCAACCTGAGTTAGTTAACGTGTCATTAGTCTCAACATCACTGCATTATCCAGTTCTTCCAAGAGTTCAGGCTACTGAAGGCTAGGGAGGTGAGTTATTGGAAATCTAAAGGGACACTATAAGTCAATAAAGGAAATCTGCAATATCTCAGAGTTTCACTACTAGAGGGGTAGATACCTGACCAATATGAGAAAACAAGGGAAGAAAATGTCCCAAACAAACCTAGATGATACATCAATAAAATCCAATGACAGCATGGCAGAAGAAATGTCAGTAAGGGAGTTCAGAATGTACATAATTAAAATGATCAGAGAAGCAAATGATGAGATGAAAGAGCAAATGAAGCCAGAATTGGGGACAGGCAGTTAGTGTAGAAATAGGGGATTGGGTCAGATGGAGGAAATAGAGGCCATGAAAGCCATCTGTCTCTGGAAGTTGGCGACTGCCTTGGGAGAATGGAATGTCAAGGACCTGCAGAACCCATTGATAACCAAATTTACCTGCCCTTGTCAGAGACTTCAGGCAGGAAGATGCTGATTAATGCCCCCTGGACCCTTACCTGTCTGAATCACTTTGGCCCTCCCATTGCCCCATCCACTTTTCACTTTTTACATCTCACCTGCAAAACCAGGCCTAATCCCATAGGCAGGAAGGAAAGAGATAAAGGGAAGAGAATGGGAGAATAAAACCCATAAAAAGGACAAGATTTGCTCATCCCATGGATTCCGCCTTTGGGTCCCCTTCTTCCACCCGGGAGAAGTCTGCTTTTACTTAATTCTTTAATAAAGCTGCATTTCCACTCTACATTTGCCTCAGTGTGCTTCTCCAGCATTACACTTCAACACCTGAGGAAGTAGGACTCGTCACCGGTAAAGAGAGGTATCAGATTTGGAGGTCCCACCGAGATCTACGCCGAGGTAAGTGAGCTTTTCTCTTCATGCACCCCAATCTGTCCGAGGTGCATCTTTCTGTCTCTTTCTTTCTGGAGGGCAAAATGGGCACCCGTCGGCTACATAAAAGCAGTTAGTGCAGCCTCCATTCTTAAGATTCGAGTGAAAGGTTTCCTGGCCCAGGCAAGTTTCCAATCACCTGCTCTGCAGGCATGTTGGGGCTCTGCTGAAGCCATTTCCTACTTTTCTGTCCAGGCCCAGAGCGCAATTGCAGTGAGTACACAGTGTCACTAGTCCTGATCTACCCAGGATGCGTGGAGGCGGAGGAGGGGTTGGAACAACTGCGGGGTTCTTGGCCCGTGCTTCTCTCCGGAGGAGCCCAAAGTTTCCTTCTCCCGGATTCCCCCTCCCGACCACCCTAAGGGGTATCCAGGGTGTTCGGTAGACGAACGGCACTGAGGGAAAGTGCCAATTATATTTGCCTCTGTATGGGCCATACAGCACACCACACACATCCACTCCCTCCTGGATGTTTCCCCTTCGCTCGCAGATCAGACATTAAACATGCAGATGGTAAGATCAAGAGAAAGGCATGGGACAATTAGTAGGAAAATGCCCAGGTTATCTTTGTTTGCATATTTAGCCTTTGCTAGTTTGTTTAAAGTTTTCCTGTGCTTAAATGTGCTCAGTGTGTTCTAAGCTGCGAGGAGGATGTATATTTTAAGTCAACCCCTCCCTTGAATCCCTCAGGGAACAGGGTATTATATGTCTAACAATCAATAGGTGTCCCCCTCACCCTTTGGAGATTCCTTTAGTCTACAAAATAGGCAAGATGTGCAATTTTTCTTTTGTTGTGGGTCCCTCTTAATTAGGAATTCATAGTGGCAAGAAGGAAAGCAGTAATGCCCTTAAGTCTGAATCCTCCAAGGGTCTCTAGCACAGGGCAAACTAGAACCCTAGCACTTTGCCAAAGAAGGCCAGAAATCACTTTGGCAAAGCCAAATAGCAAGAGATGGGTTTTCTGGACCCGATTGAAGCTCAAACTTAGGGAGATGTCCCTAAAAATGGTTTCCGGTGCGGGCGCCTGAGGTCTATTTTTCTTTTCTTCCACTTATATGGGAGCTTCACTCTCAACAATATTGCCAGGTTCACCACTAGCCTGCATACTAAAAAACTGGGACAAATTTGACCCACAGACACTCAAGAAAAAGTGCCTCATTTTCTTCTGCCGCCAGGCCAGGCCTCAATACAAACTCTGATGGAGAATCTTGGCCGCAAGAGGGAAGTATAAATTTTAAAACCATTTTACAACTTGATAGATTTTGCAAAAGGGAAGGAAAATGGTGTGAGGTACCCTATGTTCAAATCTTCTTTACTCCAAGGGAAGATCCCAAATTATGCCAACAATGTAAAGTAGGCTCAGGCATAACCACTGTCATAAGGGAAGAAAACCTTGAAGAGTCACCTACTGAGGGAAAGGAATTTTCTGCTAATGTCCATCAGCAGGCCTCCTGTCCTCCATACCCTGGCCTTTCTCCATCTGCCCCAATGGACAGATCAAATATACTACCTCTCCAGGAGATGCGAGGAGGAAAATTTGGACCAATTAAGGAATATAACCCTTTCTCCCTCCAAGACCTAAGACAGATAAAAACAAACCTAGGGAAATTTTCAGAAGATCCAGATAAATATATTGAGGTATTTCAAAACCTATGCCAGGTGTTTGATCTCACCTGGAAGGATATTATCCTGTTACTTAACCAGACTTTAACCTCCAATGAAAAGGAAGCCACCCTAAAAGCAGCTGAACAATTTGGGGATGACGTACACCTTGCTCATGCCCCAGGAGCCCAAACTAGATCTAAACCCAACTATCCATCGGGAGCACAGGCAGTTCCCAGAAATGATCCCAACTGGGATCCGAACGATGAACAGGATGCTTGGAAGATCAGACACTTCCAAATGTTAGTCCTTGATGCCCTTAGGAGAATCAAACAGAAGCCTATTAACTATTCCAAGGTTTCTGAAATTATACAAGGTCCCAAGTAAAGCCTGGCTATTTTTATGGAGAAACTCAGGGACGCAATGAGAAAACACACCATCGTGGATCCTGAATCCACAGAGGGCCATTTACTTTTAAAGGACAAATTTATCATTCAGTCAGCCCCAGACATTTGGAGGAAATTACACAAATTGGCATATGGCCCTGATCAATCCTTAGATGTTATCCTCCGACTTGCAACTTCCATTTTTATAATCGAGATGTAGAGGAAAAGAAGGAAAAAGAGCATAGAGACAAGAAAAAGTCTGAAGCGCTGGTCTTAGCCCTAAGAGGAGTTAGCTTCCCGGGTGAAAAAGGAGGAAAACGAAATGTACCTCAGGCCACAAAAGGGATTTGTTTCCATTGTGGAGAGGAGGGACATTTCAAATGGGAATGTCCCCAAGCCAAACGGCCACCTCCGGAGTTCTGCCCTAAATGTCAAGGCAATCATTGGAAAGGTGACTGTCCTCAGGGGTGTAGGTCCTCAAGGCCAGACTCTTCCACACAGGCCTGATGGGACCTGGGGCCAATTCTAATGGCTCCCGTAATTACTATCACTATGCATGAGCACTGGGTATGCTTCTCCGTAGAGAGCCAAGAGGTCAACTTCCTCTTAGATACTGGCGCCAGTTTTTCAGTGCTCACCTCTTATCCTAGGCCTCTTTCCTCTAATACTATAATGGTGCAAGGGATGTCTGGACCTCCTATTACCAGAAAGTTTACTCCTACACTAAGTTGTGAGTGGGATGGGATGATGTTTTCTCATGCATTCCTGATAGTCCCAGAATGCCCTACCCCTTTATTGGGAAGGGACTTACTTTCAAAACTTCAGACTTCCATTACAATGAATTTGGGACCACAAGGATCATTATGTTTACCTCTACTAGAATGTGATATAAACCCTGAAGTATGGGCCACTGAAGGCAAGATTGGACAGGCAAAAGTGCAATCTCAATTAAAATAGTCTTAAAGGATTCCTCTGTCTTTCCGCATCAGAGACAATACCCGCTTCGCCCAGAAGCAAAAAAGGGTTTATTAAAGATCACCCAGAACCTCAAACAGCAGAAACTTTTAGTACCTTGTAACAGCCCATGCAATACACTGATTTTGGGAGTTCAAAAATCAAATGGGGAATGGCGTTTAGTCCAAGAGCTCAGAATAATTAATGAAGCAGTTGTTCCCCTCCACCCAGTATTTCCTAATCCATATACTCTGTTATCTGAGATTCCAGCAACTGCTGCTTGGTTTATGTGTTAGATTTAAAAGATGCCTTCTTTTGCATACCTTTGGACTCTCAGTCTCAGTATCTGTTTGCCTTTGAGCAACCAGATAGTGGATCTCAATTGACCTGGACGGTACTGCCCCAAGTATTTAGAGATAGCCCCCACCTATTTGGACAAACTCTGGCTAAGGACTTAACAGAATTCAGAGATAAAACATCTGCAATTGTTCTCCAATATGTGGATGACATCCTGTTATGCGCCTCCACCCAGGAGGAATGTCAAAAGGCTACTACAGAACTCTTAGACTTCTTAGCCAATCAAGGTTATAAAGTCTCAAAAAAGAAAGCTCAATTATGTCAACAACAGGTCCAATATTTAGGATTACAACTATCTCAAGGAATCCGCAAACTAGGACAGGAAAGAATAACTCCCATCGGACAATATCCTCTGCCTCAGACCCTAAGGCAACTCAGAGGCTTCCTAGGAATAACTGGATACTACAGACTTTGGATTCCTGGGTATGGGAAATTAGCTAAGCCTCTTTACAGTCTTCTGAAAGAAACTTTACAACAAGGAGCAACCAACCTAATATGGGAACCAGAACATATTAAAGACTTTAAGACATTAAAAGGGGCCCTACTCCAAGCCCCTGCCCTTAGTTTACCTACTAAAAAGAAATTTAACCTGTTTGTCACTGAAAGAGGAGGAATAGCCCTAGGAGTAGTAACACAAAAAAATGGACCTATTCAACAGCCAGTAGCCTATCTCAGCAAGGAACTTGATACTGTATCTCGGGGATGGCTCCACTGTTTACGAGTAATTACAGATATAGCCCTACTAGTCCCTG
Source organism: Sciurus carolinensis (assembly GCF_902686445.1). NCBI lineage: Eukaryota > Metazoa > Chordata > Mammalia > Rodentia > Sciuridae > Sciurus > Sciurus carolinensis. Next base: position 35,595,037 of record NC_062221.1, on the reverse strand, counting down.
AGGCAATCAAAATCACCCTGGGAAGAGACCGTATAGTCTACACTTCCCATGAATTTTAAACACGAAAGGAGGACTATGGCTTTCCGACAGTCACCTTCTAAAATATCAGGCTTTACTTCTGGAAGGACCCATAACTCAGATAAGAACTTGTTCTACTTTAAATCCAGCTACTTTCCTACCAGAAACATTAGAGGAAAGTCCTGAACATGACTGCCAACAGGTCCTAGCTATGAATTACTCAGCCTGAGAAGACCTTCAAAACCTTCCCCTGTCTGATCCAGACCTCACCATGTTCACTGATGGAAGTTCCTTTGTGGAACAAGGAGAACGCAACGCTGGATATGCTGTGGTGACTCTACATGACCCTTTAGATGCGCAATCTTTGCCCCCAGGCACAAGCGCACAACTTGCAGAATTGATAGCCCTAACAAGAGCCCTCGAACTAGGGAAACAACAGAGAATTAATATTTATACTGACTCTAAATATGCCTACCTAATCCTGCATGCACATACAGCAATTTGGAAAGAGGATTTCAAACAACTGGGGGAACAGCTATAAAAAACTATAAACAGATCTTAAAACTATTAGAAGCTGTCCATTTACCCAAAGAGGTAGCAGTAATCCACTGCCCTGGACATCAAAAAGGAATAGATGAAGTAACAGAAGGCAATAGATGAGTAGATCAGCAAGCCAAAGAAGCTGCTAAGGGGACTTTACAACAAATGACAACCTTAGCCCCTCTGATATGGACAGGTTCTCCCCCAGAGATAAGACCCCAATACACCCAGGAGGAAACACAACAGGCTTTATCTAGAGGAGGTAACCTCTTGCCTTCTGGGTGGATTCAGATGGACGATAACAAACTTTACTTACCTGCTAATTCCCAGTGGAAGATTTTACACACCCTACATCAATCTTTCCATCTGGGAGAAGAAAACACTCTCAAATTAACTCAAGAAATATTTGAAGGGAAGCATATTTCAAAAACAATCCAACAAATAGTCAAAGCCTGTGAGATGTGCCAAAGGAATAACTCACTTAACTCTGCCAAAAAGCCCCCAAGGCTACAAAGGACAGGACAATTCCCTGGAGAAGACTGGCAACTTGATTTTACTCACATGCCAAAGAGTAATGGATTTCAATATTTATTAGTTATGGTAGATACCTTTACGGGGTGGACTGAGGCCTATCCCTCCAGAACTGAACAGGCAGGAGAAGTAGTCAAAGCCTTATTACAGGAAATAATTCCTCGATTTGGGCTACCCCGCAGCCTCCAAAGTGACAATGGAGCTGCTTTCAAGGCTGCTGTCACTCAGGAAATATCCAAAGCCCTAGGCATAAAGTACCATCTCCACTGTGCATGGAGGCCCCAATCCTCAGGAAAGGTAGAAAAGACTAATGACATCCTAAAGAGACATCTAAGAAAACTCACTCAAGAAACTCACTACCCATGGCCTAAAATGCTTCCTCTAGCCCTACTCAGAATCAGGAATAACCCCAAAACATTAGGGCTCAGCCCATTTGAGCTCCTATATGGGAGGCCATTTCTAAGAAATGATATCCTTAAAGATCAGGAAACTGCAGATTTAGTGGCTTATATCACAAAGTTGGCCAAATTTCAAACTGAAATCTGTAAATTTCCCGCATCTGATCCAATCACTTCTCCACCTCTGTGTGAGCCTGGAGATCTAGTCATGATAAAAACCATACCTTCAAGTTCTCCAAATTTAGATCCTATTTGGAAAGGACCTTTTCCTGTAATCTTATCTACCCCCTCTACAGTAAAAGTGGTGGGACAAGAGAACTGGATTCACCATTCTCCAGTTAAAGCCTGTCATCCTGAGCCGACTCTCAAAGAAACTTCCTCCCAAGGAACTAAGGAACGATACTCCTGTACTCCAACAGAAGACCTAAAATATCTCTTCTGCAGAGACAATGGTGCTATGTAAACTTTTCTTCCTCTCTTTCTTTATTATTGTAGGCAGATCCACTGAAACTAATTCTTTTCTAAATTGGGCCCAGCAATATGCCACTAAGTTACAGAAAGATAATTGCTGGATATGTAGACTATTACCCCTTTCCAGCACCTCTGGACTACCTTGATGGGTATCTCCTTTACAGGGAGATGACTGGACAAATTTACAGTCCTTAATATTTGAGCAAAAGAAGGAAAGACCCTCCTTACAAACTACTACTAGTGCCAATGTTAGCTTATGACCTATCAATGAAACTCTATCACTACTGGGTCATAAAAAGGCTTTCACTTTAGAGCAGACCAACGTTCAGATTTCTACTGCTGTTAAGTCACATGCAGGCCCATTCACTTCTAACTCTCCACCACTGCCATCAATATGTCACAGGTACAAAGATGGTTATTATCAGGGTTGGGATGGAAATTTATGGTTTACACTCACCATTGGGCATCTAAACCAAAAGACGCCAATCTGTTGGGAAAAACATAACCATATTTATGATATATGGCCTAATAGTACTCGAGAATTAGGATGGACCCCAGAGTCACAATGCCAACAAATTGTAATTTTACAAGCCAATGATTGGTTTGGAACTAATTGGCTCTCTAGACCTGAAATTAGTTGACCAGCACCCAATGGGACACAATAGTTATGTGGAACTAACTTATGGCCCTGACTTCCCCCAGGCTGGATAAGAAGATGTACTATCGGGTAACCCTGGATGCAAGGGAGATGGACCCCAAGTATAGAACAGCCAGCAAATCTCCCCAATCTCAAACATAGATGGGGATGATCTGTTTCCATTGGTATGATCATTTAGCTTCAATGTTTTTCCCTCAAATTGGTTTAGAAGATGTAATGTGGCATGTGGAGACTCTAAACAATTATACCCAAATTGCCCTCCATGACGTTGAAGAATGCATTTCTCTCCTTAACACAGAAGTGACACTCATGAGGAAAGCTGTCTTACAAAACCAGATGGCTTTAGATATCCTCACTGCAGCCCAAGGCGGTACTTGTGTCATTGTTAGAACTGAATGCTGTGTTTACATCCCTGACAACTCTAACAATGGGTCTGACATCCTTAAAGATTACATTCTCAGATAGAGGCCATGTCCTCCCCAGACTCATCATGGGAACAAATTCTTAGCTCCTGGTTCTCTGGTATATCCTGGTGGAAAACATTATTAGTCTCTGTCATCATCATCATACTCATTGGCTTGTTCCTATGCTGTGACATTTACTGTTGCATTAATCTTATCCCAGTACTCATAACTTCTTGTTTCTCTTAGGGACCGCCCATCTCTCAAATGACCCTCCAGCCATTACTCCTCAACCAGACTTTTAACGTGGACCCCTTGATCGACCCGATTTCTAAAAAGGTTTTCCAAGATGCTTGCCCCAAGCCACCCACTTCCAGCTCGAAGAAGCCAGAGCGGTCATCGACCCCCTTCCCCAGCAGCATGGAGTTCCTTAGACTAGAGGGGGGAATGAAGCCAGAAATGGTGACCGGCAGTTAGTGTAGAAATAGGGGATTGGGTCAGATGGAGGAAATGGAGGCCATGAAAGCCATCTGTCTCTGGAAGTTGGAGACTGCCTTGGGAGAATGAAATGTCAAAGATCTGCAGAACCCATTGATAACCAAATTTACTTGCCCTTGTCAGATACTACTGGCAGGAAGATGCTGATTAATGCCCCCTGGGCCCTTACCTGTCTGAATCACTTTGGCCCTCCCCCTGCCCCATCCGCTTTTCACTTTTTACATCTCACCTGCAAAACCAGGCCTAATCCCGTAGGCAGGAAGGAAAGAGATAAGGGGGAGAAAATGGGAGAATAAAACCCATAAAAAGGACAAGATTTGCACATCCCACGGATTCCGCCTTTGGGTCCCCTTCTTCCACCCAGGAAAAGTCTGCTTTTACTTAATTCTTTAATAAAGCTGCATTTCCACTCTACATTTGCCTCGGCATGCTTCTCCAGCATTATACTTCAACACCTGAGGAAGCAGGACTCGTCAGCAGTAAAGAGCAGTATCAGGAGGACATACACAATTTAAAAAGGTCAATTTCAAGTAATGAAACAGAGGTCTTCAAAAGCCTACCAACAGAGAAAAGTCAGGACCGGATGGATTCTCAGTCGAGTTCTACAAAAACTGTAAAGAAGAGCTCATTCCAATACTCCTCAAAGTATTCCATGAAATACAAGAGGAGGGAACCCCCCAAACTCGTTCTATGAAGCCAATATCACCCTGATACCTAAACCAGACAGAGACACATTGAGGAAAGAAAATTTTAGACAAATATCCTTAATGAACATTGATGCAAATATTCTCAACAAAATTTTAGCAAATCGCATACAAAAATATAATAAAAAGAGTGCACCACGATCAAATGGGTTTTATCCCAGGAATGTAAGGTTGGTTCAACATCTGGAAAACAATAAATGCAATTCACCATAGCAACAGACTTAAAGTCAAGAATCACATGATTATTTTGATAGATGCAGAAAAAGCATTTGATAAAGTACAGCATCCCTTCATGCTCAAAACACTAGAAAAAATAGGGAGAGTGGGAACATCCCTTAACATTGTGAAAGCCATCTATGCTAAGCCCCTGGCTAGTAACATTCTAAATGGTGAAAAACTGAAAGCATTCCCCCTAAAAACTGGAAAAAGGCAGGGATGCCATCTTTCACCACTTCTATTCAACATTGTCCTTGAAACTCTAGCCAAAGCAATTAGACAGACCAAAGAAATTAAAGGGATACCAATAGGAAAAGAAGAACTCAAACTGTCCATATTTGCTGATGACATGATTATATACTTAGAAGAACCGGGAAATTCCACCAGAAAACTTTTAGAACTCATAAGTGAATTCAGTAAAGTTGCAGAATATAAGATCAATGCTCAAAAATCTAATGCATTTTTACACATAAGTGGTGAATCTTCAGAAAGAGAAGTTAGGAAAACTACCCCATTCATGATAGCCTCGGAAAAAAGAAAAATACTTGGGAATTGATTTAACAAAAGAGGTAAAAGACCTCCTCAATGAGAACTACAGAACTCTAAAGAAAAAATTAAAGAAAACCTTAGAAGAGGGAAAGATCTTCCATGTTCTTGGACAGGCAGAATTAATATTGTCAAAATCGCCATACTACCAAAAGTGCTATACAGATTCAATGCAATTCCATTAGAATACCGATGACATACCTTACAGAAATAGAGCAAGCAATCTTGAAATTCATCTGGAAGAATAAGAAACCCAGAATAGCTGAATCAATCCTTCACAGGAAAAATGAAACTGGGGGTATTGCAATACCAGATCTTCAACTCTATTACAAAGCAATAGTAACAAAAACAGCATGGTATTGGTACCAAAATAGACAGGAAGATCAATGGTACAGAATAGAGGACACAGACACAAACCCAAATAAATACAATTTTCTCATACTAGACAAAGGTGCCAAAAATATGCAATGGAGAAAAGATAGCCTCTTCAACAAATGGTGCTGGGAAAACTGGAAATCCATATGCAACAGAATGAAATTAAACCCCTATCTCTCACCCTGCACAAAACTCAACTCAAATTGGATCAAGGACCTTGGAATCAGACCACAGACCCTGCACCTTATAAAAGAAAAACTAGGTCCAAATCTTCAACATGTCACCTTAGGATCAAATTTCTTAACAGACTCCCATAGCACAAGAAATAAAAGCAAGAATCAAAAACTGGAATAGATTCAAACTAAAAAGCTTTCTCTCAGCAAAGGAAACTATCAGTAATGTGAAGAGAGAGCCTACAAGTGAGAGATAATCTTTGCCACTCATACTTCAGATAGAGCACTAATCTCCAGAATCTATAAAGAACTCAAGAAACTCTGCACCGAGAATACAAATAATCCAATCGACAAATGGGCAAAGAAATGAACAAACACTTCACAGAAGAAGATCTACAAGCAATCAACAGATATATGAAAAATGTTCAACATCTGTAGTAATAAGAGTAATACAAATCAAAACTACCCTAAGATTCCATCTCACCCCAATTAGAATGGTGGTTATCAAGAATACAAACAAAAATAGGTATTGGCGATGATGTGGGGAAAAAGGTACACTTATACTTTGCTGGTGGTGTTGCAAATTAGTGCAGTCACTCTGGAAAGCAGTGTGGAGATTCCTTAGAAAACTTGGAATGGACCCACCATTTGACCCAGCTATCCCACTCCTCAGCCTATACCCAAAGGACCTAAAATCAGCATACTGCAGAGATACAGCCACATCAATGTTCATAGATGCTCAATTCACAATAGCCAGATTGTTGAACCAACCTAGATGACCCTCACTTGATGAATGGATAACGAAACAAAAATGGAAGAGGGAGGCAAAAATGGAAGAAGGAAGGACTGTATAGAGGGAGAAAAGGGGTGGGAGGAGTGAGAGGAAGGAAAAACATAGCAGAGTGAATCAAAAACTATTACCCTATGTAAATGTATGATTACACAAATTGTATGCCTCTACTTCATGTACAGAGAAACAAGATGTATCCCATTTGCTTACAATAAAAATAAATTTTAAAAAATTACTCATAGTTTTCCCAGTTTCAGGCACTGTGCTCAGTGATGAACAAGATTCATACATTATAAATAAAAGAAGTGAAACAAAAATTATTCTAGATTTGTGCTAATTTAGTCAAATTTGTGAGTTATCATTTGACAGCATTCATGATCCAAAAAATATACCCAACTAATTACTATACTACTTGGTGAACTAACTTTGGTTATTAAAATGACTGTTGTTCTTTTAAATTCTATATATACTATGAATTTTTATTGAGTGAAAATTGACTCGATATAATTTTTTGCTTCTCTACTCAGATTATAATTAGTGTGTACTTGTGTTCAATTAAAATTTATTGAATAAATGACTCAGTCAATAGGTTAAGGTTTTATAATATTAGAAATTATAAATTAATAAAAATTTGGTTAATCTGTAGGCCAAGTCTCTGGATATTATTTCCCTCCTTCTCATGTATCAGTCTTGAGAGTTGGGAGAAATCACATCAATTTTGAGTCTTTGATTCTAATATATGGGTCACCAAGTCTGTATCTTAAGGGTACTATGAATTTTAAATGAGATAATCCATGAAAAAACTTTTCTAAGTTTGAAATTATTTATTTTTATTTATGTATTTTGTTAATACACATAAATTACTCAAACTGTTATGTAAGATAATACTGTATTGAATAAGAGATTATTCTAGTGCATACATGCCAGAGATGGTATGATATAAAACAATGAAGAACTCAGGAATTTAAGCTTTCATCCAATCTTACCAGTTTGCATGAACTGGAATTAATTTTTAAGACTGGCATTTCATATTTCATGGAAACATACATTTTTCTTTCCATTGTTTGCTTAAACTACCAAAGTTAAATGTTTATGCTGCATTCAACAACATTACAAGAATTTATGAAGCATACTTTCCTAAAATAATTTTTTGTTGTTGCTATTGTCCTTATTCTTCCTGTTTCTCTTTTTTTATCTTGTTTATATAAATTCATAAACATGGTGAACTTTTTTTTAAGTTTGTATTCCTATTAATTCTGACTTTTTCATCTGCATGTCTATGTGTGAAAACAGTCATAAAATTTTCCTTTTATGACATTCAGCTTGACTTCCACAAACCACATAAAAAATAAATTTTACTTATATTACTGTCATTTTTATTTTCAGATCAAAGCAAGATGATTGTGGTTGGCTACTAGCTCTATTTTAGACTATTTTGACATATTTCAACTTATCTCTTTTATGTGTGGAAATTTTACTTATAAATGTTTACTTTCAGATATCTTCCTATTCAAGATGAACTCTCTGTTTATTTTATGAGCCCCCCCATGGTATTTTCATACTAAAATAAAAGAAATTTAACTATGCAATGATAAAAATTATACACAATTATACATATACAATTATATGTAATTGCTCAAGCACTTTTAATGGAAGAATAAGTGACTAAATACATTTTTTTCCAGGAGGACATAAATTTGTATTAGGGGAAAAAGAGAAGCTACACCTCTTTAAACATCATATTTTGTAGATTTAGTATTGGAGATACATAATAGTTTTGCTTAATTACAAAATAAGATAAAAGTAGAAAAGAAAGTAATTCCTAAAACTCATGAGCAAAATTTAAAAAATTGAATATGAATTGGTGACTACATCATGCAAAAAAGAAATATTTTATCTGTCCTTACAATGACTTTTTCCAAAAAACTACTTTTTGAAAGAGAAGTTCCAGATAAGTAAAATAAGTATTTCAAACTGGCCTTATAACAAAATTATAAATGTACATAGCTTCTCTAAGATGGAAAAATAGAATCTTTCTCTATTAATAAACTAAACATATCTTTATGAGTGTGAATTTCATGCCATTCCTCAGGATGAATGCTTTGGGGGACTTGTTATGTTTTGAGATTCCTAGGGAACACTGAGACTCAGACTCAGTTGGATATGCAAATGCAGTATTGCAGGGAACAGAAGCAGGGATTTAGAAGTCAAACAGAAAGTCACAGAAATATCCAATTGCATCTGTTGGCTATTGGAAACATTCCATGAAAGTAATGCTATTTTATGACAATGTTGTTTATAAAACACAATAATTAGTTTTCTCAGAAAGTTTTTAACTTTCATGTGCCTTTCAAATAATATCAAAAGTGGACAAGAAAATGTCATGTATACCCTTCCCTTTCTGTATTGAAAAAGACAAGAAAATACCAGCAATTAACAAACAATATCAATTTGAAGATTTTTTTTGTCTTAAATATAGATTAACCATAACATGATAGTATTTTAAACACATTACTGATACTAGTACAATATTGAATAGTTTTATTCATAAATATATATAGAAGAATACTTCAGTTAGTAATTGAAACTACTTAATGAAGTATATAAGAAAAATACCATTTTACCTATTTGCAGCTTAAGAATTTGCAGCTGTGTAGAATTGAGGTAATGTACTTCAAAAATTGCACTAAAGGCAAGCAGCTTTGTGATCAAGGTCTTATTATTTACATTGTGAGTTCTTTATGACATAGCATGCTCCAAATTGCTTAAACATCCTTTTGAATCTAAGTGAAATATTTACAAGGCATAAACTGAGATATAACTCAACACTATTTTATTGAAAATTTATTATGAATAATATATCTAATCATCAGTTAAAATCTCTTAGCTTTATAATCATACTATTCTTCAAAAGATTTATAGGCATTGACTGACATTGGGCACTGAAACAAAATGAAAACAAAACAAAGCAATGAAGAGTAATAATATTGAAAGTCATTGAATTTTTAGATAAATATTGGTCTCAAATCAGTATTAATTTGAAAAATATACTAGGAAGTTTTTTTCTTTTATAGATAGTAAGTGTGATACCAAGTTAATATAAAAAGCATTACATAGGGAGCACATTAGAACTTAATGCATCCCCTTCAAAACAGTTATAAATCCACGTTTGTGATAATAATGACAGAGGCTAATAGTAATCCCAATATGAACTTCATAATTGCATGCCTAATCCAAAAATCTGTTTCATAGTCAGATTAAGAAATTGTATGATTTTTAAAGTTTAAATTCCTAAGTCCCAAAATATAGGCTTAACACTTCAATTATCCTTTTCCTTAAAAACGGGAACTCCTTTTATTAACTTATCTATGTCTTTGTATAACCTTCATCCTTGCTTCTATATAAAAAGCATATACTTACATAAAGTATAAATAGGAAGGTAAAAATATAACTGAGGAAATTCAGGTGAAGGAAAAATAGGGCATTTAGTGTTAGAATTTAAAATGCATGTTACTAACCCTATTGTAAAAAGTTACTAAAGAGAAGCACAAATCTTTGATGTTTGGAAGCTGCATCGCAATGTAGGACATGGCTAAATTGTTTTATGTGCTAAGATAAAAAAAAAGTTAGCTGATGAGCAGAAGTGCATTTTCTCCTAGACATCCTCATGATAAATTATCATACCATGTTATAAAGAAGTTTGTTTTAAATGATTGCAATGCAGAAAATACAACCGAGAGCATCAAAGTATAGATATATGTAGAATCACGCTGAGGATTCAGCAAAACCAAATGACACATGATCTTAAGTTGCAGGTCTCTGATCGTGTGCTGAATCTAAGGATCATTTTTCACATATCTTAAAAGAAGACTGAACTTTTCTCAGGGTGTCATCCTAAACAGTATATTTTTTTTCTAGCAAAACTTATGCTAAGGATTGAGCCATCATAAAGTCAAGGTTATACTCATGATGATTTTCAGGACAAGGATAGGAATATTGACATGTGAGAATTGGAGAACTTTTTGAACTAAACTCTTACTTTATGAACCTGAAAAGATTCCCTAGCATTTTAGGTGGGAAAACATTATATAAAATAGTGTGTTCTGCATAATCCAATAATTGTAAAACAAGGATAAATTTATGAGCAATTTTGCTTATTTATAAATTTAAATGTCCAGCATGATATTTAGGAGATATGTGACAAGTGGGTACCTCAAATTAGAAAGAGGCAGAAGCTGATAATATTTTCTCTGTGAACTGATTTATTTAAAATATTTGGATAGCATATACATTTTGTTCAGATTGTATAAGAATACATGATCATAATATCTGTATAATCATCCACATGAAATTTAAATTACCCAGAGGAATATTTATCAAAAATTTGGCACATATTTATTTATGATTAAGAAATATTTTAAGGAAATATAATTAGTATTACAAAACTCATACTCACATATTTGAGGCTAGTGGTGATAAGAACTGAAAACTGATTATGCTTAGCCCAGGTATTTGGATCAGAATAAAAACTACAGTGAAGAAAGATAGTGCTGTGATATAACTAATAAAATTTATGACAGTTAAAATACCTTAAGAAAAACTTTCTGAATCTCCTTGGAATTAATTTTTCAACAGTCATTTTAAAACAAAAATGGTTGAACCCAGGCATCTTTACCTGCGAAGCAAGTGCCCTACAACTGAGTTACATCCCCAACCAGGATTTTGAAATAAAAATCCTCCACATATATTTATATGTGCATTAATTATGTATATATATATCTCTATATATGTATGGCAATTTATCCCATATATTTGTGTGTATATGCAAAAGTATAAATATGCATAATATAAAAATACTGTACTATCTGTACTATATAGTAATATTTATAGGTCATAATTTTGATATCTTTTAAAAATGATACACAGGGCATTATTAAAATGTATTTAATCTCATCTTTCACATGAGATTAAATAGGATAAAAATAATCATAATTTATGTTGTGTTACATAATTCATTTTTCTATTCAAGGAGGAATGCACATGAGAGCACAAGTAATTTCACTATTTAATTTTTCTTACTCTTATATCTTGGCTTCCAACAAAACTTTTCAAGGGTCTGAGCACAACATGTTAAAAAAGATTAAAGTACAGAATTATTATTTCCTGTTTTATAAAACATTCTTATTTTCCAACCATCCCTCTCTTTCTGGGTAATATCCAGTATTAATTATTTTTTTTTATTTTTAATGTAAACAAATAGGATACATCTTGTTTCTCCATTTATGCATGAAGTAGAGGCATACAATTTGTGTAATTGCACATTTACATAGGGTAATAGTTTTTGATCCATTCTGTTAGTTTTTCCTTCCCACCACCCCTCCTACCCCTCTTTTCCCTCTATACAGTCCATTCTTCTTCCATTCAGGCCCCCCTCCAACCACGCATTATGTGTCATCATCCACTTATCAGCAAGATCATTTGTCCTTTGGTTTTTTGAGATTGGCTTATATCACTTAGGATGATATTCTCCAAATTCATCCATTTGTCTGCAAGTGCCATAATTTTATTATTCTTTATGGCTGAGTAATATTCCATTGTATATATATACCACAGTTTCTTTATCCATTCATCAATTGAGGGGCATCTAGGTTGGTACCACAATCTGGCTATTGTGAATTCAGCAGCTATGAACATTGTTGTGGCTGCATCACTGTAGTATGCTCATTGTAAGTCCATTGGGTATAGGCTGAGGAGTGGGATCTCCACACTGCTTTCCAGAGTGGCTGCACTAATTTGCAACTCTACCAGCAAAGTATAAGTGTACCTTTTTCCCCACATCCTCGCCAACACTTATTGTTATTTGTATTCTTGATAATTACCATTCTAATTGGGGTGAGATGGAATCTTAGGGTAGATTTGATTTGCATTTCCCTTATTAATAGAGATGTTGAACATTTTTCCATGTATCTTTTGATTGCGGGCAGATCTTCTTCTATGAAGAGTTTGTTCATTTCTTTGCCCATTTGTCGATTGGATTATTTGTATAATTGGTGTAGAGTGTTTTGAGTTCTTTATAGATTATGGAAATTAGTGCTCTATCTGAAATATGAGTGGCAAAGATTTTTCTCCCACTATGTAGGCTCTCTCTTCACATTGCTGGTAGTTTCCCTTGCTGAGAAAGCTTTTTAGTTTGAATCTATCCCAGTTATTGATTCTTGCTTTTATTTCTTGTGCTATGGGAATCCCCTAAGTGACATGTTGAAGATTTGGAAGTAGTTTTTCTTTTATAAGGTGCAGGGTCTGTGGTCTGATTCCAAGGTCCTTGATCCAATTTGAGTTGAGTTTTGTGCAGGGTGAGAGATAGGGGTTTAATTTCATTCTGTTGCATATGGATTTCCAGTTTTCCCAGCACCATTTGTTGAAGAGGCTATCTTTTCTCCATTGCATATTTTTGGCACCTTTGTCTAGTATGAGAAAATTGTATTTATTTGGGTTTATGTCCATGTCCTCTATTCTGAACCATTGATCTACCTGTCTATTTTGGTACCAATACCATGCCGTTATTGTTACTATTGCTTTGTAGTGTAGTTGAAGTTCTGGTATTGCAATACCCCCAGCTTCATTTTTCCTGTGAAGGATTGATTCAGCTATTCTGGGTTTCTTATTCTTCCAGATGAATTTCAAGATTGCTTGCTCTATTTCTGTAAGGTATGTCATCGGTATTCTAATGGAATTGCATTGAATCTGTATAGCACTTTTGGTAGTATGGCGATTTTGACAATATTAATTCTGCCTGTCCAAGAACATGGAAGATCTTTCCCTCTTCTAAGGTTTTCTTTAATTTCTTTCTTTAGAGTTCTGTAGTTCTCATTGAGGAGGTCTTTTACCTCTTTTGTTAGATCAATTCCCAAGTTTTTTTTTTTTTTTTTTTCTGAGGCTATCGTGAATGGGGTAGTTTTCCTAACTTCTCTTTCTGAAGATTCACCACTTATGTATAAAAATGCATTAGATTTATGAGCATTGATCTTATATCTGCAACTTTACAGAATTCACTTATGAGTTCTAAAAGTTTTCTTGTGGAATTTCCTGATCCCTCTAAGTATATAATAATGTCATCAGCAAATAGGGACAGTTTGAGTTCTTCTTTTCCTATTGGTATCCCTTTAATTTCTTTGGTCTGTCTAATTGCTTTGGCTAGAGTTTCAAGGACAATGTTGAATAGAAGTGGTGAAAGATGGCATCCCTGCCTTTTTCCAGTTTTTAGGGGGAATGCTTTCAGTTTTTCACCATTTAGAATGATATTGGTCATGGGCTTAGCATAGATGGCTTTTACAATGTTAAGGGATGTTCCCACTCTCCCTATTTTTTCTAGTGTTTTGAGCATGAAGGGGTGCTGTATTTTATCAAATGCTTTTTCTGCATCTATCAAAATAATCATGTGATTCTTGACTTTAAGTCTGTTGCTATGGTGAATTGCATTTATTGTTTTCCAGATGTTGAACCAACCTTGCATCCCTGGGATAAAACCCATTTGATCGTGGTACACTATCTTTTTAATATATTTTTGTATGCGATTTGCTAAAATTTTGTTGAGAATTTTTGCATTAATGTTCATTAAAGATATTAGTCTAAAATTTTCTTTCCTCAATGTGTCTCTGTCTGGTTTAGGTATCAGAGTGATATTGGCTTCATAGAACGAGTTTGGGGGGATCCCTCCTCTTGTATTTCATGAAATACTTTGAGAAGTATTGGAATGAGCTCTTCTTTACAGGTTTTGTAGAACTCAACTGAGAACCCATTTGGTCCTGGACTTTTCTCTGTTGGTAGGCTTTTGAAGACCTCTGTTTCATTACTTGAAATTGATCTATTTAAATTGTGTATGTCCTCCTGGTTCAGTTTAGGTAATTCATATGTCTCTAGAAACCTGTTGATACCTTCAAGATTTTCTATTTTGTTGGAGTATAAATTTTCAAACTAGCTTCTAATTATGTTTTTTATTTCACTCATGTCTATTGTGATATTTCCTTGTTCATTCCAAATTTTAGTAATTTGAGTTTTCTCTGTCCTTCTGTTTGTTAGTGTGCCTAAGGTTTATCAATTTTGTTTCTTTTTTCAATGAACCAACTATTTATTTTGTCAATTTTTTTGATTGTTTCTTTTGTTTCAATGTCATTGATTTCACTCTGATTTTATCTATTTCCTGTCTTTTACTACTTTTGGTGTTGCTCTGTTCTTTTTCTAGGGCTTTGAGTTGTAGTGTTAGGTCATTTATTTGTTGATTTTTTCTTCTTTTATTGAATGCACTCCATGAAATAAATTTTCCTCTAAGTACTGCTTTCGTAGTGTCCCAGAGATTTTGATATGATGTATCTTTGTTCTCGTTTACCTCTAACATTTTATTCCCCTCTAAAGTCTTCTGTTATCCATTCGTCGTACAAGAGTGTACAGGTGTTGGAGTAGTTTCTGATTTTTTTTCTGTCATTAATTTCTAATTTCAATTCATTATGATTTGATGGAATACGAGGTAGTATCTCTATCTTCTTGTATTTGCTAACATAGGTTTGTGGCATAGAATACGGTCTATATTAGAGAAGGATCCATGTGCTGCTGAGAAGAAAGTGTATTCGCTCTTTGTTGGATGGTATATTCTATATATGTCCATTAAGTCTAAATTATTGATTGTGTTACTGAGATCTACAGTGTCTTTGTTCAAGTTTTGTTTGGAAGATCTGTCCAGCTGTGAGAGAGGTGTGTTAAAATCACCTAGTATTTTTGTGTTGTGGTCAACTTATTTCTGGCATTGAGAAGGATTTGTTTGATGTACATGGATGAGCCACTGTTTGGGACATAGGTATTTATGATTGTTATGTCTTGCTGATTTATGCTTCCCTTAAGCAGTATGAAATGTCCTCCTTTATCCCTTCTAACTTTGGCTTGAAATCGACATTATCTGATATGAGGATGGATACTCCCCCTTTTTTTACTGCATCCATGTGCATGGTATGTTTTTTCCCATCCTTTCACCTTTAGTCTGTGGGTATCTCTTTCTGTGAGATGATTCGCATGCACACAGCATATTGTTGGATCTTTCTTTTTAATCCAATCTGTACTTCTATGTCTTTCAATTATTGAGTTCAGACCATTAACATTCAGGGTTATTATTCAGATATGATTTGTATTCCCAGTAATTTGGCTTATTTTTGTGTTTTGACACGACTTGGTTTCTCCTTTATTTGGCTATTCCTTTAGGGTAGTTCCTTCCCTTTGCTGATTTACATCGCTGTATTTCATCTTTTCCTCATGAAATATTTTTCTGAGAATATTCTGTAGTGCTGGCTTTCTTTTTGTAAATTCTTTTAGCTTTTGTTTATTATGGAAGGATTTTATTTCCTTGTCAAATATGAAGGTAAGTTTTGCTGGGTTTAAGAGTCTTGGTTGGCATCCGTTTTCTTACAGAGCTTGAAAAATGTTGTTCCACGCCCTTCTAGCTTTTAGGGTCTGAATTGAAAAATCTGCTGATATCCGTATTGGTTTTCCCCTGATTGTAAGTTGATTCTTTTCTCTCACAGCCTTTAAAATTCTGTCTTTATTTTGTATGTTAGGTATTTTCATTATAATGTGCCGTGTTGTAGGTCTATTGTAATTTTATATATTTGAAGTCCTATAAGCCTCTTGTACTTGATTTTCCATTTCATTCTTCAGATGTGGGAAATTTTCTGGTATTATTTAATTGACTCGATTGTTCATTCCTGTGGTTTGTTTCTCTAAGATGTCCTCAATCCCAATAATTCTTAAATTTGGCCTCTTCATGATATCACATAATTCTTATAGATTCTGTTCATGATTTCTTACCATCTTCTCTGTTTGGTCAACTTTGTTTTCAAGCTTAACTATTTTTCTTCAATGTCTGAGGTTGTGTCTTCCAGGTGTTCTATCCTATTGGTTATGCTTTTGATGGAGTTTTTAATTTGGTTTATTGTTTCCTTCATTTCAAGGATTTCTGTCTGGTATTTTTCAGTATCTCTAACTCTTTATTGAAATGATCTTTTGCTTCCCGCATTTACTCTTTTAACTGTTGATTGGTGCAATCATTCAATGCCTGCATTTGCTCTTTCATCTCATCATTTGCTTTTCTGATCATTTTAATTATGTACATTCTGAACTCCCTTTCTGACATTTCTTTTGCCATGCTGTCATTGGATTTTATTGATGTATCATCTAGGTTTGTTTGGGACATTTTCTTCCCTTGTTTTCTCATATTGGTCAGGTATCTACCCCTCTAGTAGTGAAACTCTGAGATATTGCAGATTTCCTTTATTGACTTATAGTGTCCCTGTAGATTTCCAATAACTCACCTCCCTAGCCTTCAGTAGCCTGAACTCTTGGAGGAATTTGATAATGCAGTGATGCACAAGGAAGTTGCCCCTCTAGGGGTGGCAGCCTTCAGGTGGGGTATATTTCCTGCTGGTGGGCAGAGACACTTCCACTTGTTGACCAATGATCAGTCAAAAGGGGACTAGACTGTGGACTGCGGCACATCTGGTCTGGGTCTGTGTCTTTGGTTCTACCACCCTGGTGGTAAAGCCTTGCCTGGCGGGGAAGACTCACCCAGTGGGGATGTCTCGCTGGTCAACTCCTCTCTGAAAAGTTCCCTTCAGTTCAAAACTACCACCTTGGCTGGGTAACCCTCCTCTGTGACATTCCCAGGGGTATAGATCTACTTCCTGGGTCAAGGATCCTTGCCCTGTGATTGAGACTCTCACTGGGCAGCCCTCCCCTGTGACGTTCCCTGGGGCCCAAAACTACCACTTGGTCTGTGGGGGCCCGGCCCTGTGAAGGACTCTCTCTCTCTCTCTCTCTCTCTCTCTCTCTCTCTGCGCGGCCCTCCTCTACTACGTCCCCTGGGGACTGGACCTACTGCCCAGGCCTAGGACCCTCGCTTTGCCCCGAAGCTTCTTGCTGGGCCATCCTCCTCTACAATGCTCCCTGTTGTCCAGGTTCATGGCTCCAGTGGGGAAGTGTCACTGGGCAAATCTACTCCAGGAAGTTCCTTGTATTCCAAGACTAATGACCCGTCCAGGGAGCCTTGCCCAGTGGGAGAGTCTCATCTGGTTTTTCTGAGTTGGTCCTGAGTCTCTCAATACTTCCTCTTCTTGAATCCTGAGTCATGTCAAAGGGCCTCCAGTCCCCTGTAGGTGTCTCAGGAAGGGAGCTGCCTTTCAGATGATGATGGTCATGCCCTCAGGGATGATTCAAAATGCCTGCACCAGCCTCCAAAGAAGCTGGGGAGCCCCATTGAGGGTGTGCTGAATTAACACAGAGGCAAGTGCAGTGTCTCTCAGCAGTAGTGGGGCAGGCAGGCAGGGTCAGCGATGGCATCCAACCTCCGTGTGAGGGTGACGGGCTGGCTAGCTCCGCGAGATGTCATCTGACCTCAGCATGGGTCCACAAATATTCTATTTTGATTATTTTTGATACATCCATAAAACTTTGAGACTCCATAAATTTCTATAATAAGTTGTTTTCTGTCTCATTTCCGAGTGCTCAGGAGTGAATCCTTGTCCCTAGGGATCTTCAGTCCCTGCATGGCAGAGAAACCTGGAACTCTGAAGCAGGAGAGTAAAGCCTAGTGTTGAATGGCTAGTATGGAGGCCTCAGGGGAAACCAGTAATTTTAAGAATAGAATTTTTAATAGGTATTGTTATGGTTTAGATATGGTATCTGCTGAAAGCTCAAGTGTGAAACAAGGTAAAAAAGCTTAGAGATGAACAGATTGAGTTATGAGAGCCTTAATCTAATCTGTGCATCAATCCACTGATAGGAATTAATTGGGTGGAAACTGTAGGTAGTTAAGATGTGCCCGTAGGAGTTGGGTCAGTGAGGATGTGACTTTGGGTTTATTTAGTGTCCTTGTTGAGTGTATAGTCCCTCTCTCTCTACTTCCTGGTGCCAAGTTCCCAGCTGCTTTTCTTTGCCACATACTACTGCCATGATGTTCTGCCTCACCTTTAGTACTGAGAAATGACACCAGCCTTCTGTAGACCAGTATTCTGAAACTGGAAGCCAGAAAATAAACTTTGCATCCTCTAAAATTGTTTTTGTCCATTGTTTTGGTAACAGTAGCGAAGTAGCTGACTAAAACAGATATTAAAGTAGTGAGAACTACTAGTTACTATGCATGTGTGCTACAATTAAAAGACCATACTTGGTTTCACAAAGTATGCAAAGTGAAAAGTTTTCACAAAGAGATTATTTCTGCCTGGTGAAGTGGTTCATGCCTCTAATCCCAATAACTGAGGGGGTGAGGTAGAAGAATCACAAGTTCAAGGTCAGCATTAGCAACCTGTGAGACTCTCGGGAACTTAGTAAGAACCTGTCTCAAAATAGAAAATAAAAATGGCTGGAGATGTAGTTCAGTGACAGTGGTAGAGTACCCTGGGCTCAATTTCCAGTGCCAAAAATTAAAGAAAAAAAAAAAAAAGACAAGTTACTTCCCCTCTCTTCAAAATAATAAATATTCACAATTTAAGAGGTAAAATAAGAACCACTTTGAAATGGGTTGGAAGGATTACACAAAGTACAAGACTATTTTGAACTTTAATGAATATCACACTTATCTTTGAAATTCACAAGCAATGTCCTAGTCATAATTCAGAAGTTCTTTTTCAGTAGCATACAAAGCACATTTACATAAACGTTAAGGACCTGGTTGCCTGCACAAGATCTCCAGGTTTCCTTTTCCATTCACTTTTTTTGTTTCGATTTAGTTTAGTTCCCACTTTCATTTTTCATGCTACAGCATCTTTTCCATTCATTTTTCTCATATTCAACTACCTTATCAGAACAATACTTGGTTCTAGGTAAACATTTTGTAATTTAAAAAAGGTTCAATTGCAATTTGGCATCTCATTCAAATTAATCATGTAATGAAATCACATAACATTTCTTTGACTCTTTTATCATTATTTTTTTTTATTTTAAAAAGCTCGTATAGTTATTACAAAAATATCATTTAGAGCACCCAGGCCCATGTCCCAGCCCACGGTCTAGTGCCCATGCTGCACTGACCATCTATCAACAGATGGGTTCAAGCCTCTGCCCACTAGCATGGATTATTCCAAAACCTGGAGGTCACCATCTGTAGTGAGATAGCACACTTCTTGGGACACCACATTATCAAGTTCCTCTCAGGCATCAGGCTACTGAAGACTAGTTTGAACAGTATAGTATAGTTTTATTGTAGATTTTATTTATTAGTAGCATTATTACAATTATTCCTATTATGCATACTATTAGTCCTATTTTTTCTTTTATTAATATTTTTCTCACTCTATATTTCTCTTATCTATCTGTTTCCTTGGAGACTTTCCTTTTATTATGCTAACAACCTACTTCTTCTAATTCAGCTTTCACTATTCCTACGACTTAGTACCTCTATAGACTCACTTCTTAGCTCATTAATGTTATATTCTACACTGCTCCCCATTCTCTTTGTCCACCATTAGAATTTGTGGTCCTTATTGTAAACCTATTGGTTGGTTATCCTGTAGATAATAATCAAACTCATTATCTTTGTTTATTAAGATAATATGGTTAATATCATAATAGGAACTATTTGGGTAAAGGATGCATATTGTTGATATGATGTGCTGCTATTATTGATCTCTCACTTCAAGGTGAGGTATTAGAAACCTGCAGGGACATTATATGACTATAGGAGGAAAACTGCAATACCTCGGATTTGCACTGCTAGCGGGGAAGATACATGAGCAACATGAGAAAACAAAGGAATAAATTGTCCCAAACAAACCTAGATGCTATAACAATATAATCCAATGACAATATGGCCCAAGAAATTTCAGAAAAGGAGTTCAGAATGTACATAATTAAAATGATCCCAGAAACAAACAATGAGATAAGAGAGCAAATTCATGCAATGAATAATTGCACCAATAAACAGTTAAAAGAGCAAATGCAGGAAGCAAAAGATCTTTACAATAAATAGATAGAGATTTGTTGGGGTCTTAAGCCCCCTTGCTCTTCTCGATCAGCGACAAGGGAAGGGGACATTCCCCAACAAGGTCAGACCGGGATAGGTAAGGCTGACTGACCACCTGCTCCCAGCCCTCCAGGCGGAGGACAAT
Organism: Sciurus carolinensis; assembly: GCF_902686445.1. NCBI lineage: Eukaryota > Metazoa > Chordata > Mammalia > Rodentia > Sciuridae > Sciurus > Sciurus carolinensis. Next base: position 35,574,574 of record NC_062221.1, on the reverse strand, counting down.
CAGACGCATCAGGGAGACGCGTCAGGGAGACCCGTCACAGCAGGAACTCTTTTATTGAGGAAGTCACACAGCTTTTATGGAGGGTGGGGGCTAGGCGGGAACAATCAGTTTAAAGGTCAGCAAGGCAGGGGGGTTCATGCAGGCAAGAGTCCCATTGGACTATATGGCAAGCACAAGCTGATCACATTCGGGGAACTGTTGTTAACCAATCCCTGACGGTGGTCCGGTTTATCGTCATTAACTATTGAAACCGCCTTTGAGGCCTTGATCCTGCTAACTCACCAGGAAGTAAGGAGTCAGCCTGAGTTAGTTAACGTGTCATTAGTCCCAACAGAGGTTCTGAAAACAAACCAACAAACAGAAATCCTTGAAATGAAGGAAACAATAAACCAAATTAAAAACTCAATAGAAAGCATAACCAACAGGCTAGATCACTTTGAAGACAGAACCTCACACAATGAATATGAAATAGTTAATCTTGAAAATAAAGTTGACCAAACAGAGGAGCTGGTAAGAAATCATGAACAGATCCTCCAAGAATTATGGGAGATCATGAAAAGAATAAATTTATGAATTATTGGGATTATGGAAGGCACAGAGATACAAACCAAAGGAATGAATAATCTATTCAAAAAATAATATCAGAAAATTTCCCAAATCTGAAGAATGAAATGGAAAATCAAATGCAAGAGGCTTACAGGACACCAAATGTATAAAATTACAACAGATCCAACCAACTCAGTTATAATGAAAATACCTAACATACAAAATAAAGATAGAATTTTAAAGGCTGTGAGAGAAAAGCATCAGATTACATATGGGAAAAACCAATACAGATATCAGCAGATTTCTCACCCCACACCCAGACCAAAACCCAATAATACTTGGCCTGAAACAAACTCTGAAAGAAAATGTATGCCAACCAAGAATATTATGTCCAGCAAACTTATCTTCAGATTTGATGATGAAATAAAATCCTTCCATGATAAGCAAAAGCTAAAAGAATTTACAAATAGAAAGCCTGCATTACAGAACATTCTCAGCAAAATATTCCATGAGGAAGAAATGAAAAACAACAGTGTAAGTCAGCAAAGAGAAGAACTACCCTAAAGGAATAGCCAGTTAAAGGAGAAACCAAGTCAAGTTAAAAATAAAAAATAAGCCAAAAATGACCAGGAATACAAGCCATATATCAATAATAACCCTGAACATTAATGGCCTAAACTCATCAACCAAAAGACATACACTGGTAGATTGGATTAAAATGAAAGACCAAACAATATACTGCCTTCAAGAGACTCATTTCATAGAAAAAGATACCCATAGACTAAATGTGAAAGGATGGGAAAAAACACAGCACACACATAGATTCAGTAAAAAAGTGGGGGTTTCCATCCTTATATCAGATAAAGTGAACTTTGAACCAAAGTTAGTCAGAGGGTTAAAAAAGGACATTTCATACTGCTTAAGGGAAGCATAAATCAGCAAGACATAACAATCATAAATATTTATGCCCCAAACAATAGCACATCCATGTATGTTAAACAAATCCTTCTCCATTCCAGGAATCAAATAGACCAAAACCCAATAATACTTGGTGACTTTAACACACCTCTCTTTCACACCATTGGACAGATTTTCCAAACAAAAATTGAACAAGGAAACCATAGAACTCAATAACACAATCAATAATTTAGACTTAGACATATATAGGATATTCCATCCATCAACATGTGAATAAACTTTCTTCTCAGCAGTACATGAATTGTTTTCTATAATAGACTATATTCTATGCCACAAAGCTACTCTTAGCAAATACACAATAGTAGAGATACTACCTTACATCCTATCAGATAATAATGGAATGAAATTAGAAATCAATGATGAAATAAAAAACAGAAACTACTCCAATACCTGGAGATTAAATAATACACTATTGAATGGCATGAATAATAGAAGACAACAGGAGGAGATAAAAAAAATTCTCAGAGGTAAACAAGAACAATGATACAGCATGTAAAAATCCCTGGGATGTTATGAAAGAGGAAAATCAAGAGGAAAATTTGTTGTATGGAGTACATTCAATAAAAGAAGAAAATAAAAGACATAACATTATAGCTCAAAGCCCTAGAAAAAGAAGAAAGATCAACACCAAAAGTAGTAGAAGACAGGAAATTAAAATCAGAGCTGAAGTCAATGAAATTGAAACAAGAGACAATTCCCAAAATTGACAAAACAAATAACTGGTTCTTTGAAAAAATAAACAAAATTGATAAACCTTTGACCACACTAACAAAGAAAAGGAGAGAGAAAACTCAAGTTACTAAACTTAGGGAAGAAAAAGGAAATATCATGACAGACACTATTGAAATACAAAACATAATTAGAAGGTATTTTGAAAATCTATACTCTGGCAAAATAAAAAATCTTGAGGACATTGACAGGTTTTTTAGAGACATATGATCCACCCAAATTGAATCTGGAGAACATGCACAATTTAAATAGATCAATATTAAGCAATGAAATAGAAGAAGTCATCAAAAGCCTAACAACAAAGATAATCCTGGGACCACATGGATTCTCAGGCAAACTCTACAAGACCTTCAAAGAAGAACTCATTCCAATACTTATCAAAGTATTCCAAGAAATAGAAGAGGAGGGAACCCTTCCAAACTCATTCTATAAGCCAATATCACCCTAATACCAAAACCAGAAAAAGACACATAGATGAAAGAAAACCTCAGACCAATATCCCTAATGAACATAGATCTAAAAATTTTGAACAAAACTTTATCAAATCACATACAAAAGCATATTTTAAAAAGTGCATCATGATCAAGTGGTTTTCATCCCAGGGATTGAAGTTTGGTTCAATATCCAGAAATCAATAAATGTAATTCACCATATCAACAGACTTAAAGTTAAGCATCACATGATTATTTCAATAGATGAAGAAGAAGCTTTTAATAAAATACAAAACCCCTTTATGCTCAAAACACTAGGAAAAATAGGGATAGTGGGAATATTCCTTAACATTGTAAAGGCTATCTATGCTAAGCCCATGGCTAATATCATTCTAAATGGTGAAAAACTGAAAGCATTCCCCCTAAAAACTGGAACAAGGCAGGGATGCCCTCTTCACCACTTCTATTCAACATCGTCCTTGAAACTCTAGCCAGAGCAATTAGACAGACCAAAGAAATTAAAGAGATACGAATAGGAAAAGAAGAACTCAAACTATCACTATTTGCCAATGACATATTCTATATTTAGAGGAACTGAAAGATTCTACCAGAAAACTTCTAGAACTCATAAATGAATTCAGTAAAATAGCAGGATATAAAATCAACACTCATAAACCTAATAGATTTTTATTCATAAGGGATGAACCCTCTGAAATAGAAATTAGGAAAACTACCCCATTCACAATAGCCTCAAAAAAATAAAATAAAATACTTGAGAATCAATCTAACAAAAGAGGTAAAAAACCTCTAGAATGAGAACTACAGAACGCTAAAGAAAGAAATTAAAGAAAACCTTAAAAGATGGAAAGATCTCCCATGTTCTTGGATAGGCAGAATTAATATCATCAAAATGGCAATACTACCAAAAGTGCTATACAGATTCAATGCAATTCCAATTAAAATTCCAATGACTTACCTCATAGAAACAGAGCAAGCAATCGTGAAATTCATTTGGAAGAATAAGAGACCCAGAATAGCTAAAGCAATCCTAAGCAGGAAGAGTGAAACAGGGTATATAACAATACCAGATCTTCAACTAAACTATAGAGCAATAGTAACAAAAATGGTATGGTTGAGAGCCTACAGAGTGGGAGAAATTCTTTCCCACATGCACTTCAGATACAGCACTAATCTCCAGAATATATAAAGAACTCAAAAAACTTTACACCAACAATACAAATAACCCAATCAACAAATGAGTTAAGGAAATGAGCAGACACTTCACAGAATATATACAAACAATCAACAGATATATGAAAAAATGTTCAACATCTCTTGTTTCTTGTCATGGATAAAGGAGGCTCCTCATTCAGTTTATCCTTTTCCCAGGGCATATTTTAAGCATGACATGGTTAGTGTAACAGCATTGCCTCCTCACCAGTGGCTGTGCCTTTTTAATAAATAATTTTGACTAATATTTAAAGTTTTTGTTTTTATCTTTGACTTTTTCCCATTCGGAATATCTTGATTGAACAAATTTGAGCTTTTCTGATATTAAAATGTCATGGAATCAGACATCAAGAGAACAATAAAAAGGAAACATCTTTCTTTTATTCTTGTGAAGGAGATAAGCAAAAACTAATCAAACGTTTTACATATAAATATAGTTCTGGGTTATCTAGAGTTTATTGTTTAAACTGACACATAAATGTGTAAACTACTTTTTCTATAATTTGAATACAACTATTTTCTACTTATTTATAAGGAATTCAGTTACCATATTTACCACTATCTTGCAATAAATTGTACATTATTTTTCATTTTAATTTTTAATTGACAAAAGATAAATCATAGATATTTATGAGTTTAATGTGATGGTTTATCATGTATATGTATTGTGGAATGATGAAATCAAGATAATTAATATCTCCTCCACCTCATATAATTTCTGTGTTGGAAACTTTTACAATCTACTTTTTTAGAACATTTCATGATATATTAATAAAAATTCTAACCACCCTGTTGTATCATAACTCTACAGAACTTATTCCTCTTTTATCTTTGAAACTTGTTATCTTTTAAGAAGTATTCCCCTACCATTGAAAATCACAAATTATCTTGTTTTCATGGCTGATTATTTCTCCATTGTGTGTGCGTATGTGTGTATATATATATATATATATATATATATATATATATATATATACACAACCGCATTCTCTTTATTTATGCTTCAATGGATATTTAGATTTACCTCATATCCCAAAGATTGTGATTAAGGCTGCAATGAACATGAGAGTTCCAGATTCTTCAGCATAGTGTATTCTCCCCCTTTTGATGAATACCCAGAAATGAGATTGATTATAGAATCATGTGATGATTTTACTTTCATATTTTTGAGGATCCTCTGTATGCTTTCCCCCTTTTTACTAATTATTACATTATTAGACTGTGCTAATTGTTGCCTCATCATACTCTTAGAATTTATATTCAACTTTATTTAGTATCATTGAATACATATTCTAAAATATTAAATTCACGTAATTATTCACTTGAAAACTCTAAGGTTAACTCTAAATGTCTGTTATTTATTTATTTAAAAATAGGGCATCACTAAGTTGCTCATGCTGACCTTTCATTGATATCCTCTGGGCCAACTTCAGGAATCAGAGGCATTTATCACCACAATGTGCTAAATGGTTATATATGAAAATCTAGATGAATGACGCCAGAACTTAGGAATCTTCTTTAACTTTGCCCAGCCAACAGTTCTAAAATGTATGCTAGAAGCAAGTTCATTTATTTATTCAGCTAGGTATTTATTCAGCTAGGTACATGGCTGATAGATTAATAAAAACTATACTAGTAGTCGCTGTAATTATAATACTATTTATTTATACCAGATATTCCACAATGTTTACCTTAATCTGACAAAAATATTTCAGAAGAGACATTACTATGGTAAAATTAAGATTGATTAAAACTATTGGTAATTAGTTCTGATGCATATAATGATGAGTGGCAGAAACAGTTTGTGATGCTCACTATATCCTTTCTTAATTTTTATCGGAATGATTTTAGGTTTAAAAATATAATTGTTTAAGTCTAATCTAATCTGTCTAGTTCATGTATAGTTAATTTCATAATATCTAACTTGTTTTTCAATATTTATTATAATACAAAACCTGTATCTTCAGTCAAAGTCCAATTTGTTTCCAGAAAAGTATTTTTAAACAATTAAAATTTTATAATTTTTGTTGAACTTTTAGGCCACGATCCAAACACTTTTTAGAAATTGCAATTGGTTTATATGTTTATTTTGTCTTTTAATGTTTAGCTACCCTTTTCCTTTTGTTTTTAAACTCAAAATATATTTAATGAAGAATTAGTAGATTACTTTGTAAATTATGTGCACTTCTAACAAAAGCAATATAAAATCAACATACACATTCTAATATAGACCAGAATTAGTTCTTGGGTAAATCTATATACAGTTTTTGGTCATTTCTACTTCTATCTGCCCTCCTCCAATTTTATCCATCCCTAAAGATAAAGTTTTTATATCATTGCCTCAGCTTCTGATTCTCTTGGGGAGTCCTACAAGAAATATTATATTCCTTATTTTAAGACCTTTCTTATTGTTAGTTAGAAAAGTTTATGATATCAGAATTCATGTTTTCTCTTAACTTTCAGTATCATGTAGTATAAGTTTAGCAAGTCTTATTAAATGATGAACAGTTGACTATATGAATATTCTGCACTAAATAGTGATTATGTTCCTTCTGTTTTGGAGCTTTCCTATACAGCCAAATGAATTTAGACATTAATGTATGTTAGGCATGAGAAGTTTTAACATAGTCACAAAACAAGAGTCACATTATGGAACTTATAATCAGAAAATATAAATCCGACCTTTCTTCAATTTCATATTTATTCTTCCATTCATTTTGACACTCCTCACTTGATGTATTATGTTGCCCTTTATTATCCCAATTTTTTTCTTCTTCCTGCTTCAGTTTTTTTTTTATTTCATTGAGCTTCTTATTCATCTCCTATATCTGATGTACTTATTTCCATACATCAAAATCCATCTCATGAAAATGCTCCAGTTTTATGTGATACTGTTCTCTTTGAAACAAAGTGTTTGGATATGAAGTATTCACCAGAGAAAATCATGTTAGAAAATGCAGGATGTTCAGAAGCAAAATTATTAGATTATGAGAGTTATAACTAATTAGTGGATTAATCCATTTGAAGGATTAATAATTCTAATGAATTGCTAGGTGGTAACTATAGGTAAGAGGAACATGCTGGAAGAAGTAGATCACTTGGGGTATGCACGTGGGGATTATATATTGTCTCTAGATGCCCATGTTCTCTTTGACTGTCTCTGCTTCCTGGCTAACATGAGCTGGGCAACTTTCTTCTGTCATGCCCTCTACCATAATGTTCTGCCTCACTTCAGACCCATACGAAGGAAGTTGGCTGACTGTGAACTAAGAACTCTGAAACTGTGAACCCCAAATAAAGGTCCCAAGATGAATAACACAAAGAGAGAACAATTATTTTGAATTTCTTTTTTTTCAGCTTTTAATTTTTACAGACTGCATTTTGATTCATTGTACTCAAGTGGGGTACAACTTTTCATTTCTATGGTTGTAGTTGAATTTCTTATGTTGGAAAATATGTTCTTTTTTAAAAACTTTCTACCCACCTTAGAATGCATAAGTATTTTCAAAGAAGATAACTTACTTTCCTCTTAATTTTTTTTGCATGTATTTTCTGAAATTATCAATTTCAATGCCTTATACAAAGGTATCTATTGATAATTTTTGTTGAAGTGAAACTGCATAAATATCTCATTTATAAGATGAATGCCTGTCTTATTCTGCTTTTCTTTGCTGTGAACAAAATACCTGACAATAACACCTTGAAGAAGAATACTGTTTGACTAATAGTTTCAGAGGCTTCAGTTTATTATTGGCCCACTCCATTGCTATGGGCCCAAGGTGAAGAAAACATCATGGCAGAAGTGTGCAGCAAAGGAAAGCCACCCAGCTCATGGCAGTCAGGAATCACATACACACACACACACACACACACACACACACACACACACATATACACACACACACTGAGAGAGAAGTCAGGGGCAAATTGCAATCTCTAAGGACACACTCCCAGTGAAATACTTTCTCTAGCCACACCCCATCATCTTGCAGTTGCCATCTAGTAATCCATTCACATTATTAATCCATCAAATGAAGCAAATCACTGATTAGGTTAAGTTTTATCATCTAATCATTTCACTTTTGAATATTGTTACATTGGATATTATATTATCAATTGGAAAACATCACCTTTGCTGACAGGGCATGGACAGAAAAGCTATGATGAATTGATAAGTTTTGTATTTGAAACAAAGATAGACATAAGTTAGATAAGTTATCACTTTTTTTTTTGGAGCAAGGCCAAATAAGAAACAAATAATGACTTAAGAATAGAATTGCAATCTCAAGACTTCTGAGTCTACTGATCAGGTCACCGGCATTCTTATTTCTCTGGGTGTGTATTTTTTGGTTAGGAGGCATTTCTAAGCATTTTGTTCTATTGCCATTAGTGTACATTTTTTTCCTGCAGTTGAAATTTGAGAAGCTACATTGAGCTTGGTTCATAGTACTTAGTATCTGAAGCACAGACACAATGCTACTTGATGATTAATATAAAATTGACAACTGAATTAATCTTTATAATCCTGAATCAATCTGTAAAAATGACATAATACTGCTCTCCTCATATGGCAATGAGAATTAGGAAGTGTTATATTTTTAAAGGATTAAACATGATACTTTATATAATAATTATTTAACAAATATTAAATTTTTTTACTGCCATCTTTGTTATCATCAGAAACTATACTTTAAGGATAATTCCAAATAATAAGCATGTGATAAGAAGTAAGGCTAATCATTTTGCCAATGTTTCTCATTTTATTTATTTTGGAGGGGGAGTACCAGGGACACTCAACCACTGAGTCACAGCCTCAACCCTATTTTGTATTCTATTTAGAGACAGGCTGTCACTGAATTGCTTAGAGTCTTGCTATTGCTGAGGCTGGCTTTGGACTTGAGATCCTTCGGCCTCAGTCTCTGGAGTCACTGGGATTTCAGGTGTGCGCCATTGTGCCCAGCAATGTTTGTTATTTTTAATTTCCTTCTTTACCTTGAGGAAACATATCACTTCAATAATTTAGGAAAAGACATTGCGTGACATGGTGTAGTAGACAGAATAATTCCCCCAGAAACAAAGATACTCACATCCTAATCCCCAAGTCTGTGACTGTGTTATCAAACACAGCAAAAGGGACTTGGAAGATGTGATTTAATTATGGATTTTGAGAAGGAAGATTATCTCCAATTGTTTTTGCTCAACATACTCACCAGGGTCCTTAGAAGAGAGAAAATAGAGCTAAGAGAGTCAGAGTAGGAAATGTGACAATGGAAAGAGAGGGAGGGAGGGAGGGAGAGATTGGAATTTGAAGTTGTTCACCTGTTGGTTTTGGTGATAGAGGAAGGGACCATGGATCAAGGGAAAGAGGTGACTCTTAAAAACTCTAAAGACAAGGAAACCATGTATGTATGATATGTCAAAATACATTCTTCTGTCATGTATAATTAAAAAAGGTAAAAAAAAATTTTTTTTAAATAGAGAAGGAAATGGATTCTTTTCTACAAATTTCAGGAGTATACCCCTGTCAAAACTTTGAAGATAGCCCCCATGAAACTTTTAACTCCCAGAAAGATTTGTGGTAATTAGTTACAATAGCAGTAATAAATAATACCTGCAATAGAAAATCAATTTTAAAAAGGTCAAGTGGACAGAGAATGTCTATAAGAAAAGAGAATGTGATATGAAAAAGGTAGATGATTTTATAAAGCAGTAATGCAGATGCATTTTCTTGGAAGCCATTCAGTTTCTACTAGTTTGTCTTTACTTGAGGGCATCCCCATCCTCCAGGATCTATTATCTATTCACATTAAAGTGTAAATAGATGTCATAGTAAGGTGTTATAAAATCAAACTTTCTTTTGCCTTTTAATAACAAGTAATTCTAAAGTCAAGTTAATGAGGCTTTAATGGGGTAAGGTCATGAAAACCCTGGCCATCTGAAGATAATTACTGAGGAGCAGATGAGTTTTCTGCATGTTCCAGAAATTATGAGTTCTACTTGGTCACTAGTTTCAGATGTGGTCAACTTTGTTCTTAAAGGTAATTTATGACCTTTTTCCTCTTTCATAATTGCAAGCTTGTTAAGGAAAGTGTTCATAATGCTTCTGAACTTACATCTACTTATAAAAGATCCACAAATTAATATTTTTTCTCAATCTCCTAGTTTTCTTTTTTTTGGGGGTTACCAAGAGCTTTCACTTCCAATTTTCACAAGCTACTGACAATCATTTCCAAAGTAATGTTTTGTTACAATGTTATAACTTTTCTAACTCCTATAAAGAACCTCTGGAATCATCTTCCATGAAAGAATACTCCCTCAACCATTTGTCACCCTCACTTCCTCATTCACCGTAAAACTATTTTGTGCTCTTCTTTTAACACTGAACCTTCCGACCCACTTGACTGGTTGCCTTCTGCTTTCGAACCATTTGATCATAATCACTCAGGTGCTTCCTACTTTTTTATTTCTTCCCCTTATTGTCAACCAACAGGCATTGCTAGATAAGTCACATCAATATGCTAACTAGGTGTCCGAGATTAACTTTCAACTCAAACATTGTTTAACATTCTTTATACCAGTGTCATTACATGTTTCTATTAAGTTACTAAAGTTAACTTTAATTCTGTGCACCTTAATTTCATGCCCCAAATCTCCATTCTCAGCAAATGTATCTCCTGTTAATCTTCCTTCTCTTTAAATGCCACAATAACCTGGATAGTTTAACCCCAAACCTAAAAGTTATTGCAGATGCCTTTCTTTCCTTCAACCCCAAATCAATCACTGTCCCAAGAACTATCATTCATAAATCCAAAACTTGTCTCAAATCTTTCCATTCTAATATTACTCAGCCATAAAGATTAATAAAATTATGGCATTTGCAGGCAAATGGATGAAGTTGCAGAATATCACTGTAAGTGAGATAAGCCAATCCCCAAAAACCAAGGGATGAATGATCTTGCTGATAAGCGGATGATGACACATAATGGGGGATGGGAGGGAGGCAAGAATAGAGGAAGGATGGGCTATATAGAGGAAAAAGAGGGGTGGGAGGGGTGGGGGGAGGAAAAATAACAGAATGAATCAAGCACCATTACCCTGTGTAAATGTATGATTACACAAATGGTATGCCTCTACTTCATGTGCAAACAGAGAAACAAAATGTACCCCATTTTTTTACGATAAAAATAAATTTAACAAAAATCTGTCCATTCTTTACATATGTACCATCACCATCCTAGTCTGTTTCTTAACATCTCTCTACTTCCTTCTTATTCTTATATCTAAGTTATTCTCTGCTCAATATTTCTTGTGATCTTCTTAGAATATAAAGATCATATTTAAGTTTTACTTCAAATCCATACTGTGTTCTTATTGTCCCTAGAAGAAAATTCAAATTCTGTTACCTGTTATAGAAAGTTCTGCAAGATCTGATCCAGTCTCATGTTAGGTTCTCACTTGATCATTTGTTTCTAGGTTTATTCCAATCATTTCAGTTCTTCTAGATGATGAGACCCGTTCTACAGAAAAGCATTTACTTATGTGTGGGGTCCTCACATGTAAGTAATTTCTTTTCATTTTTTACTTAACTAGTTTCATCTTTTGCCCTAATTTCAAATTTCAAGTAGCAATTCTGTGTACATGATTACAAACCCTAATCCTCTCTCACAAAATCTCAGTGTTCTGTGTTTCTTTTGCAAAGTGAATTCACTCTGTGTCTAACTACAGTGTTTATCTGTCTTCTTAAATTTTAATATGGTTCTTGTACAGCACAAAATATCATGTATGTTTATTTTTCAACAAATACTCTATGCTTAGCAATGTATTTAAGATATATGGCATTCAAGAATGATTTCATGTACAGAGAAACAAGACGTATCCCATTTGTTTACAATAAAAATAAATTAAAAAAAAAGAATGACTTGCTTAGTGAAGCAATAAATGAAGACTTCAATTTAAATCTATGACAATGGTTTCTGACACCAACAAAATAAGAACTGCTCTTTGAAAATTCTTACACATTTTTTCTTTCACTTAAAATTTATCCACATCTTCAAATATTTTATGCTTTCCTGCTTAGAGAAACATTTGCCTGATGTAGTGGAACAATTGACCTCATCCCTGCCCAATTCTCCTAGGATATTCCTTTTCTTTAACTGTCTTCTGCTTCTAATTTTTACTCTAGTGACTCCTTCCATTTGGTTCTTATGAACCTAGAAAATCTACTTCTTTATTTGTTCTCCTCATTGTTGCTCTCCTATCTGCTTCTTTGAAAAAAAAAAAAGTACAATTTATACTATTTGGCAGTCAACTCCATCACCTAAGGTATATTTTTCCTGAAAGCTTATCAACATGCTTCTCAGAAATAGTGACTTATTAATCACAAACCACTTTTAGTGTTTATTACAGATACTTTTACACTGTATTTGACTCTGAGGTTACTAGCTTGAGAAGCTTGGGGAAATCTGAACCCTTGATCAATTTGCATATCTTTTGATACTTTTTTTTTCTTTAATGCCATACTTAAAATATGAACATATTTTTGTCTTCAGTCTTGAGATCTTTTTGAACTGTAGTTACTCCATCAAGCTTTACATGTATTTTAGTGTTTGTATTTATATTAAAGCTTCTCTCATTAGGTATTACTCTTTATACATACTAGATTCTCAATAAACACTTATCGAATGAAAGAGATTCAAACCTGTGCATCTTCCTCCTAACTGTTGTTTGTTCAGAGTTGAGTGCATTGAGTAGAGTTCCCTTGATCATGAACTAGGCCACTATGGCATCCACACTATTAATGTGCTGCATTAATGGGACACAAGCTGAGTCAGTGAACTCTTCTTTTAAACACCATATAGTCTGCAAGAAGATCAGAAGTAATTTCTTTCAACATCATAAATTTGAGAAAAATACTCATTGTTTATATGCATTAATGGAGAAAGGTAAATTTAAGAAGAGAACTGTTATAGGTAGCATGAATTTTATGCAATAAAGTATCATACTTCTTTCTTTAAGATATTGCATAAAATTTGAAGCGGCAAATGTTATATCAAATTCTCAGACTCAAAGTAGGCAAATAGAAAAATGGAAAACCAAGGAACTTTCATTCCTCTAAAGGAACAAAAATTATACTTCAGAAATAGATCCTGATGTGAAAGAAGTCTATGGAATATCTGAAAAAGAATTGGAAATAATGATCCCAAAGAAACTCAGAGATATGCATGAGACTACAGACAGAAAATTCAGTGAAGCATGGGAAAAAATTCATGATATGAATCAGAAATTCTACAAAGATACAAATTGTCAAAAAAACCACACCAAACTTTCAGTCAATGAGGTAAAAAACACAATTGAGAGCTTTGACAACTGATTAAATCAACCAGGAGAAAGAATTTCTGAATTTGATGATGATTTTTAAAAGGTAACACAGAGAAAAATAAAGAATTAAAAGAATGAAAAAAGCCTATGAGGAACATTGAACACTATCAAGTGTACAAATATGTAAACTATGGAATTCCAAAGGAGAACAGAAGGAAAAAGACATATGAAGAACATCTTTAATGAAATAAGAGTGAAATCCATTCCCTGTGTTGGGAAAGACAAGTATATCAAGATTCAGGAAGCTCAAAGGATCTAAGGTAATGACAAAAAAACAAACAAACAAAAAAAAACCCAACTTTTTCAAGACATATTATAATCAAACTGTCAACAAAGTGAAAAAGAATTTTTTGCATGGGTGATTGAACCAAGAGGCCCTTTAAAACTAGACTACTTCCCTAGCCCTTTTTAATTTTTTAAATGTCATTTTTTTACAAGGTCTTAGTAAGTTATTTAAAGCCTTCTTAGGTTGCTGATGACTGCCTCAAACTTATAATCATCCTGCTTTTGTGTCCTACTGGGACTATAGGTGTGTACCACAACTCCCAGCAAAGTAAAACAAAAATTCTAAAAGAAAGAAAGAAAAGAAAAGTGCTTTTCACATATAGGGGAATACCTTTTTAGGCTAACAGATTTCTGTGAAGATATTTACAAGCATAAAAGAATGGGGTGATTTATTCAAATTCCTGAAAGAAAAAACTGCTACTCATGAGTACTGCATCCAAAAAAACTATTTTTTAAACAAAGAGAAAATAAATGCTTTATCAGAAAAAAAAAAACAAAGAAACAGACAACAACAACAACAACAGCAACAAAATGGGGAATGCATCACCATTACACTAGTCTTACAAGAAATGTTAAGGGAATTCCTTATCTGGAAGCAAAGGGATAATAACTACAATCAGAAAAACATGTAAAAGAGTTGAGAACAATAGTATGCAGGCATGAATAGAAAAGAGAAAATGGTCAAAACTTATCACAAAAGGAAACTACCCACAAAGACAAATAATAAAAAAGGAAGAAAGAATATACAAAACAATGTGAAAATAATTAACACAATGACAGATGTAAGCTCTTAACTGTGAGTAATAAGCTTGGATATAAATCAACTAAATTTTTCTATAAGAAGATATAGGCTGGCTGAATGTATAAAAGAATAAGATCCAACTAGGTATTGCCTGTAAGAATTCATTTCATTTGTATAAAGATATATAGATTGAAGAAAAGTGTTGGGAAGTGATATTCCATGAAAACAGAAACCAAAAGTGAGGAGGGATAGCTATACTCTTGAGTTAAAAGGCATTTTAAATAAAAAACTGTACAAAGAAGGCCTTTATAAAATGATAAAAGGGTTAATTTAGAAAGAAGTAATAATTGAAAATATATATGTGCCCAACACTGGACCAAATTTATAAAACAAATGTTATTGAATTTAGTGGGAGGTATCGGATCTAATACAATAATAGTTGGAAACTTTAATATTCCAGCTTTCACTAATAGACACATCACCCAGATAAAGGAATCAACAAAAATACATTAGAGTTGAATCATGCCATAGAGCAAATAGACCTAACAGTATTTACAGAACATTTCACCAACAACTACCTAATAAACATTCTTCTTGTAACACATGTAACATTCTCTAGGATAGACCATATGTTCATCCAAAAGTAAACTATCAATAAATTCTGAAAAGCTGTAATATTTCATGTACATCTTTGACCATATTTCACTAAACCTAGAATTCAACAAGAAAAAGAAAGGAAAATATATATAAGTATATATAAACAGGACATCATGATCCTGTACAGAACAATGAGTATGGGTTATTGAAGAAATTAAAAGAGAAATTGAAGAATTTCTTGAAATGAATGAAAATAAAACACAACATATCAAAACCTATGTGCTATAGCAAAAACGAAATGAGAGGGAAATTTAGAGAAATAAATATATACATCAGATAAATAGAATGATTTCAAATAAACAATCTAACAATACCCCTCAAAGAATTAGAAATTCAAGAAAAAGTCAAACCCAAAGTTAGCATAAAAAGTAATATTAAAGATGAGTTTATGAATAAATAAAACCAAAACTATACTACAAGAGATCCATGAAATAAAAACTTACATTGTTGAAAATGAATAAAAAAAATGAAATTTTAGTAAGACTAATAAGTAGAAATAGAGAAAACTCAAAAATAAAATTGGAGATGAAGAAAAGGCATTGCAATTTATACCACAGATATACAAAGAACCATAAGAAACTACTTTAAAAATTTAAACACCAATAAGTAGAAACCAGAAAGAAATGGATAAATTAATGGACATAAAAATTTGCCAATGTTTAATTATGTATGAAAAAATAGAAAATATCGAAAAGAAACATAATGAAAAATGTGATGAAATTAGTAATTAAATATCTACCATTAGGGACAGATTCAGGGTATGATGCCTTCATAGCTAAATTCTCCCAAAACCTTTAAAGAAGAACTGCTTGCTTCATTAATTAATCTTAAACTATTCCAAAATATTTTTTTTTAAAAAGGAAAGGAAGGAACTCTGACAAGTTTTTCATGAGTCCAGCATTACCTTGATAACAAAACCACAAAAAGACACAATAAAAGAAAATGGAAGGCCAATATTCCTGATGAATATAGATGCAAAATGCTCACAAAATACTAGAAAACTGAATATAGCAACACATAAGAATGATCCTAAACCATGAGTAGATGGAATTTATCCCATGAATGCAGGGATGGTATAAATTGATAGATCAGTAAATGTAGTAGATCTCATTCAACAGAATAAGAACAAAAACTACTTGATTATCTAAATACATACAGAAAAAGCATTCTATACGACTCAACATCCTTCATGTAAAGAAAACTAATTTAATGTGGAAGGAATATAACTCAACACAACAAATATAACAAAGTCAGTGTTTTGACCTAGAAAACAATGAATAACTTTTTTCTAACATCAGGAAAAAAGGCAAGGATGCCTAGTTTCATTAGTATTTAAGTTAATTTTAAACTAACACATAAAAATAAAATTTTACTTATTTGTGGGTTACTATGTAATGCTTTGATAGACGTATATTGTGCAATGTTTATATCAGATTAAACATGACTCCTCAAATATCTATCATTTCTTCTTATTCTTATTCTTGCTCTTATTCTTATTCTTGCTCTTTTTCTTCTAATTATTATTGTGTTAGAAATCTTTCTCAATATTCTTAATTGAGAAGGATTGAATTAATTCCTCTTTAAATTTTTAGTTAATTTAGGTGTAAAGTCATCATGTCTTGAACTTATCCCTAATGGGAGACTTCTTTGTGCCACTAGGGATTGAACCCAGGGCACCATGCGTGCTAAGGAGATGATCTACCACTAAGATGCATCACCATCTCCAAGTATAATTTCTTATAGTACCAACATTAAAAATCATTTCTTTTAGACTATATAAAAGTTGTAATACATTCCCATTATCTCTAGTTACCCTACTATTCAACAGCACAATAACATTCCTACTCAATATAGCATTGGAAATTTTAGCAAGAATTATTAGGCAAGGAAATTAAAAAATGAAAGTCATCTAAGTTGGAAATGAGGAAGGCAAAATATCCATGTTTTTTATAATACAACTTTATAATATAAACCTGAATACCCTATGATAAAACTAGTGAAACTCATAAACAAATTCAGTAAAGTTTTAGGATACAAAATAAATATACAACTATCAATTTAATTTTTAGATAACACAATGAACTCACTGAAAAATAATCACAAAAGGAATCACATTCACAATAGCTACAGAAACAAAATGTCTAGTAATCTATTCAACCAATAAAATAAAATATCTCTGCATGAAAATTTGAAATGACTGATGAAAGAAATTTGAAAATATACATAATAAAACAGAAAGATACCCAATCTTTAGGAAATAGAAGAATTATTATTGCTTAAATGACAACATTTCCCAATTCAATCTACAGATTGAATACAGTCATCATCAATTACATTCAGGATATAAAGAGAAAACTCCTAAAATTCTATGAAACCACAAATGACTCAGAATAGAAAAATTAATTCTGCACAAACAAAACATGATGCTGGAGGCATCACAATACTTGATTTCAAGATACATCTCAAAGATATAGTAATTAATATAAATAACAAAAATTACCAAAAAAAAGCCTGGTTCTTAGTAAATGGAACAGAATGAAAAATTCTTGTACGTATATCAAACTGATAAGATGCTGGGAACACCCATTGGAGAAAGAAGAGTTTCTTCAATGGTGGTTGAAATCCTAGAGATAAATATTTTATGTACATATTATAATTTTTCCCTACCTTTCACTATAAAAAAATTAAAAAGTCTCAAAATTAACCAAAGTCATAAACGTAGGCCTAAACTCTGACACTGGATGGGAGAAATGCTTGAACATATTAGTATAGGCAAAGAAATGTTGTCCCCCAAAGCCTAGCAACAACAGTAAAATTAGACAAAAAGAATCATACCAAACTAAATAGCCCCTGCACAGAAAAAGGAATAATATAGTGAGGAAAAAATTTTGAAAATGGGAGAAAATATTTTCAAACTATCAATCCAGTAGAAACATTGGGCAAATGATCTCTGTGGACAATCCTACAAAGAAGAAAGACAAAGGGTCTACATGTATATTAATAAATGTTTAATATCAATAATCATCAGGGCAGACAACATCAAAACTATGATGCTTCAATATCTTACCCTAGTTAGAATGGTCATAATCAAAAGTACAAAAGTTAACTTATTGAGGCAAGGATGCAGAGTAAGAGGAAACGCCATAAACTGTTGGTGGGAATGTAAATTTATAAAGACATTATTTAAACAGTACAGAGGTTCCTTAAAAAACTTATAACAAAACTTCTAAATTATTCTGCAACCTCACTATTAGATATATAACTAAAGGAAATAAATCAACAAATCAGAAAGATATGGACAATTCCATGCTTTTTTACAGCAGTATTTATAATAATTTAAAAAAGTGTTCAGAGAGACAAACCCACATAATACAGTTATCTCTTACTAGGCAAAGACACCATAAACAAACATTGGAGAAAAGATAGCCTTTTCAACAAATGGTGCTTGGAAAACTGAAAATCCATATATAATAAAATGAAATTGGACTCCTATCTGTCACCCTGAACAAAACTCAACACAAAGTGGATCAAGCACCTAGGCATTAGAGACCCTGCTCCTACTAGGAGTGTACAAAACTTGTGATAGTTTTCAAAATAAATAGGAGTATCCAAACATTCTCTACAAACAAAAAATTGGTTAATATTTGAATAAAGGAAATGAGAATTACCCAGATTTGATCATCACACATATCATATTATAACCAATACATATGTACAAATATTTATGTTACTATGTTTCAATTAAAAAAAGATACAGAATAAAAAACAAAATCAGACTAAACAAAAATAAAAGTTAGATAGAATTATTTAATAATTCATCAGATCTTGACATCTTTTCTTAAAACATATAGAAGGAGACCTTTAAGCGCTCTGTCCATGTGAAAGAATATGAGACTAGCAATGGAATTCTCATGAATAATGCTAGAGGAAAGGTAACCCCTAATTTTTATTTAATGTGTTTGACAGAATTGCCTCATAGAAAGCAATTGAAATAGTTGATCATCAGATATTTTATATCACATGGATTAAAGATACTGGAAGAATTTTTGAAATCAAGTTTTATACATATATTTACTATGTAGTGTTAAAAATAAATAAAATGTTTATATGTAAATGGTACTTTGTAAAGATATGACATCACAATAAGCAATAGTAAATTTTGTAAGATACTAGTTTTTGGTTTGTTCTGTTATTTGAATGACACATTTTATGTTATGTGGTGAGGCATGGTGATTCAGAAAAATATCACAAGGCTTGGTACACATTAATTTGATTATAATAATTTAAATTGATAGTGAAAAGTTGCCTTTATCCAAGGAAAATAATTAGAACTATATTAGCAGGTGAAGCATGGTTAATAAAGAAAAACAAAGTTAAAAAATTGCAAAACAAACAAAACTAAGCCAACAATAAAACTAATTCTTCAAATGCTCAGATCAGAATTTATTATTTGTTTCAAATTAGGCACTGAAATGTTGAAATATTCAGGAATCAGTTTTCATCAGGAAGTTTGTTTGTTTAGAGAAATTCATAAACAATGCAAAGAGTCTTGCTAAAATCTATATACATGAAATAAAACTCCCTTTATTGGTGTCTATCAATAGTTCAAAGCATAATTTCTTAACCCTGACTGCACATTATCACTGTCTTGGGAGATTTAAAAAATACAGTTGCTGAGGTCTCCGTCCAGGGATTCTGATTAAATTGGCCTTGATGGCACCCTTAGAAAGGTAGTTTTTAAAAGTTCCCTTGGAGATTGTAATGTTCAGTCAAGAATAAAAACCAGTTGTTTGAATTAATGATGTGGAATATTAGTCACTTTTAGCACATGTATAAATATATAAGTTGAATTCACTGTATCCTTTAAAGTATTCAGAAACAATTTATGGGACAGAACCATACATGTTTCCTATCATATTCTTACTTCTGCTTGAGTTACCATTAATGACAAGGATTTCAGTGTCTGGTGTCTAGCAGATATTGTTGAAATGTATATTGAACTACCTTCTGATATAAATTTCATTCCTTTGTAATATTCTTCCTAGCATTTTTAAAGGTAGAAATTTTTCCCAATGAATAATCATCCACATTTTATACATTGTCTTGCTATATTAAAAACTAAATTAATTAAGTTTTATATATTTTTTATTTTTTAAGATTCTCAATTGTCTGGATTTTTTGCTTCTTTACCTGTATAATGATTTTCCTTAAAGACAATTTCTTTCATTTTATCACTATCTACATAATTTTGGCTAAGAGGAAAAACATTCATTATAAACTTGCAGAAAAACAAAGATACTTTTGATGTGAAATAGAAATAAAAATTATAATAATAAGAAAAGCACTAGTTATTTTGTAAATTCTTATTTTGAATATTTTAGATTGCAGATTAAACAAGTCATAGGCCAGGAGAAAGTGCTCCATTTGGCCATGTCCAGCCATTTGTCCTCCCATCTTCAGCAGATAATAAAATCCCAGAGAAAATAACTCATTCTTCTACATTAAAGAAGCAACAGAATTAGTCATAAGTGATTAATTCTCACCTGAGTGGAGAAAAATCTATTACCAAGTTCATTCAGGTTGTTGGCACAATTATTTAACTGAAGTTACATAGCTGAGGGTCAAATATTCTACCAGGTTGTCATGTGGAAGCTAACTTCTTCTTCTAGAGGCATCCCACAATTTGTTTTCTTATTCGTTTCCTTGACTTGGTTGCTTACTTCGAAACTGAAATACGTATCTAGCTCCCATCAGCTAACATAGAGTCTTCCATTAGGTTAAGAATGTGACATCTTATACCTTTTATCATATGCTATTTGTTGGAAGATACTACCCTCCTGAAGGCTCAAAAGGAGAAGATTACACAAAGATATAAGCCCTTGAGAAGAATAAGTCATTTGGATTACCTTGGGGTCTGTTTGCTAAAGGTCACATAAACTCAAAGGATCATTTATGTAGGGAGAGATGGTCATCCTAACTTGAAAAAGTAGTATGGAATACTAGAGCAGGAAATATTCAGGAGGTAGAATCAGTAATATTCTGTCAATCATCCCCTTTAGGTAAAGGTAGTTGAAATTATCTCTTGAGTGGCATAACAAAGGAAGACAGTAGTCTTTGAAAAACATTTTGTCCCCCTTCTTTTCCTCTATATTTCCTTGAAATCTTGTCTTTTCTGTAAAAAACTGCTTAATCCTCATTAATGTTCAGTTATAGACTGGATCTCAAATGTTCCCTTAAAGTACATATGTTGAAAGCTTTGTCCTTATGTGGTGGTATCATGGAGAGGTAATGAACAATTTGGGAGGTAGGCCCAACGGAAGGAAGTAGGTCACTGAGGCCATGTCTTTGATGGATTTATCTTGTCTCCAGCCACTTCCTTACTCTTTCTCTACCTACTTCCTACCCTGCTGAGGTGAATAGCTATGCTCTATGACATGGTGCCCACCATGATGCTCTACCTTGTTAAAGTTCCAAAGCAATAGGAACAAATGAATATTGACTGAAACCTCTGAAACCACAAGCCAAAATGAATCCTTCCTCCTTTAGTTCAATTTTTTAAAGTATTTTTCTAAAGAAATGGAAGACTGACTAACATAGAAACTGGTACTGGGAATGGAATTGTCACTGTCACTATTTATGACCATGTGGTTTAGAAGTTCTGGGGATGGGTTTTTGGAGGTACTTTGAAATGTTTAGGGATGTAGGCTAGAGAAACTTTAGAAATATTGTAAGTAGATCTTAATGTGTGATTCTGGTGTGATCTCAGAAGACCAGAATACTGACAGGAAATTTTATAATAAAGACTGTAATCATGAGGTTCCTGATGGAAATGAGGACTCTATTGGGATTTTGACGAGAGGCAATTCTTGTTACATTCTCACAAATAATTTGTCTACATTCAGTTCATGCCTTAAAACTTGGTGTGAGGCTAAATTTAAAGGTGACAGACTAGAATATCTAGTAGAGGAAATTTCAAGGCAGCACAATAATCAGGCTATGTCCTTAGTATTATTGGTTACTTATAGCCAGAATTTCAGAGAGAATTAGGAGCAAAAAGCAAAGCAGAAAGATTTTAAAAACTTGTAGTGTGACCAGAAGAGAAGCAAGTGTAAAATTGGGGATAAGTGAGATACATTTGCTGAAGAGATTAATATCACTAAAAAGAAGTCAAGTGCTTGACATTTGAAAAACAGGAAAGATACATTGAGGATATCTTAGAAATTGGCCAGACTGCACCCTCCGCTGGCTCAAGGGTGCAAAAGTATAAATTTGTCTGAAGAACTTTGGTTTAAGAAAGAGTACCAGGGTGCCCTGCTTGCACTGGATTGTCTAGGAAGTTGTTTTCTTAGGATTTGCTTCACTATGTTCAACTGTCTAAGTGTCCAGAGGTTGCTGCATTGATGGTAACAGTGGACCCAGATACTCCTCCAAGTGTGGCAGACCTTGACAATGTCCACATGAACCTGATTTTGCAGACATGCATAATGCTATAGTTGTGGGATCATGGAGAATTTCTCCTGGTTTTAAAAAGAAAGACTGAAAGACTAGAAAGTGTGTGATGGGTTGGAATACTTGCATTGTATCCCCTGATGATGTGAAGCATGAAACTGTGAGGATGAATTAAAAGCTACAGTGAAAATACTAGAAATTTGGAGACACCAGGAACATGAATGAGCATCCTAGGAAAATTACAGGAAGTGAACAGAGGCAGCCCAAGAAAGAGGTCATGTGGACTGCAGCTAGCAAGGCAGAGATAGACGTCTATGGGGATTCCAAAGCCCTTGTGAGCTCACGTCTTGCCACCCACCATGTGTCTGAAATATTGGACATGGCCACAAGATTTATTGTTTGCCATTATTGGTTCAGTCTTGCTTTGTTCTTACATACCCTTCATATTCTCCTATTTCTAACTTTTGTAACAGGAATGTTGACCCTGTGCCATCTTCTGTTGGAAGTATGAAACTTTTTTGTTTGTTTATTTTTATAGAAACTTATAAATACAAGGAGACTTTGTCCATGGATTTGAGAAATACCGGAACTGAGAAGATACTTGGAGTTGGACGGAATCCATTTTGCATTGTGGGATGGGCATGAGTTATTGGGGGCCAGATATAGAATGCTATAGTTTTAATATGGAATATTCCCCCAAGCTCATGTGTTAAAGTCTTGTTCCAGGAGTGTTGGTACTATTGGGAAGTGATGGAAGCTTTAGGAGGTGGGGACCAATTGCAGGAAGTAAGTCAATGGGGTGTGCTCTTTAAGGATATATCTTGTAACTTTCCGCCTCTATTTCTGTTTTATTCATGAGTGCCATGAGGTGAGTAACTCTGCTCTACCTTGCACTCCCTGTCACAATATTCTGCTTCATCAAAGGTCAAAAACAGCAGGACCAAATAACCTTGGACTGGAACCTCTGAAACCATGAGCCAAAATAAATCTTTCCTCCTTCAAATTGGTTTTCTCAGGTATTTTGACACAATAACCAAAAGCTGAATAGCACAATTTATGTTTACTTTAAAGAAAAGTAGATGAGTTGGTATTCCTAACATGAAACAAAGAAGATCATATTAGGCTCTGGTTACATATAGCTGTCTCTTGAATCAAAGGTTTAAGACGTGCTCATGCTATATGTCAATCATTAGTCATCATGGCATTGCCCTTCATACCTTCCTCACTTCAGGTCTCAGGATGACATATTGAAAAATTGTTGTGCTCCTGATAGGGGAACAAAGTGTGGGGTAAATTGTACATTAGTTCTTAAAGTTTCTAGAAGAAAATCATGTTACTTCTGCTAATGTTGGCCAAACTAATTCACATAACTACACCATAGCTCAAAGAAGTAGGCCATGAATGAGAATTGTAAACAAATTATGGACTGGACTAAAGATGATTAAGAGGGAATTTGGGACTCAGAACTGGTTATATTATCACAGAAGGAGAGTCAGTTTACCCTTCAGGCTGCACAAAAGCAAACATATATTGTAAGGACTTAAGTCAGTTGAAGATTAATTAATAAAACCTTTTTGCTTACTTTTATTCTTCTCAGAGTTTAACTACGTAGTCTAAAAATGTTCAAGACAAAAGGACTTTCTTGTTTCCAGCATGCTGCTCCTGCAAAACTCCCTATCTCCAGCATATTTGGAAAACCACTTGGTATGATTTATGTGCCAATGCTGCTTTCGTGCTTTTCGTATTTCTATTTCACCCAAATATTCCTTTTCTTTCTTAGTACATTATATTGTTTTTCTCAACATAGAAATGATATGTGTAAGACAATACTTTTTTTCCTGAATATTGTCCATAATTTTAACTTAGAGAAAAGGTCATATACTTATGTCATGTTGTGTGTTTACATAGAACTTTTGAGAATAACCAGAGGAAATTAGATAATAGGTAGAGATGTAAATATATACAAACATATATAAGGAGAATGAAAACTAAGCTGAATCCTAATACCATACTATTCTCAAAATTCCAAGTAGAATTTGGACAATGAGAGATTTTAATGATTAGATTTTTTTCACTTGTTTCTCTCAGAGGAACATTCTTAATTTTACTATGGATTCCCTCCCTGAGGATTTCCATTCTTTTGTAACAGCAGTTGCAAATCATTATCAGTAGAACTAAGACTCAAAAAGCACATCATGTCTAAGAAGTCAACCAATCCTTAAAACAATTGTAAATTTTTGAGAAGATATATGAGTTTAACTGGATTTCAACATACCGCAATGAATGCACATACAAATGTATACTTTTTATGTTTTATGTGTTGGTAAAAATAAATTAAAATGAACTATATATGCCAAAAATGTAGATGAAATAAGTGAAAAAGGTTTGATGGGATAGATCTGCTATCCTGATTTAAACATAATATGATGTGTACATGTATCAAAACCTCATGATCCCCCCTTACTATGCATATTTTTATGCTTTTTCTTGTCAATTAAAAAGTGATTTTAATTATAAAATGTGAAGTATATTTTAGCATTGAAACATGGGTATCACATTAAAAATGTTGTTGAAGCCAAACGCAGTGGCATGTACCTGTAGTTCCAGTGACCTGGAAGACTGAGGCAGGAGGACTGCAAATTAGAGTCCAGCCTTAGCAACTTAGCAAGGTCCAACCAACTTAATGGGACTCCCATCTCAAAATAAAGAATAAGAAATGGTCTGGGGATGTAGGTCAGTGGTAAATGCTCCTGAGATTTATCCCCAGTACCATAAAGAAAAAAAAAAAAAAGATGAGTAGTGAAACAAGTTGAAATGTTGATAAGCATAAA
The DNA here is from genome assembly GCF_902686445.1 of Sciurus carolinensis. Classification (NCBI taxonomy): domain Eukaryota; kingdom Metazoa; phylum Chordata; class Mammalia; order Rodentia; family Sciuridae; genus Sciurus; species Sciurus carolinensis. The sequence goes on along the minus strand of NC_062221.1, from coordinate 35,549,318 downwards.
TTACTTTGATTAATATGGTATGACTCAGGTTATGAAGAATAAGAGCATTTTAAAAGTGAGTTGTTTAAAGATAGGGTTTGTTGTTGTTTTAGGTTTTCATTTTCATCCAGTCTCTAAAAGTTTATAGCTCATTAATTTTAAAGAAAACAAACACAAAAGTAATCTTTATCTTGTGTTGTTAGAAAAAGAAAGATAAGATAAAATCCATAATTTTAATTAATAAATATATTGATACTTATTATTTTCCTGTTCATGTGATATTTTCACTTTATGAAAGAAAAAATGCTCACATCATTTATATGTATGTAAATAAAATTATTAATTCTAAGAATGATCACTTCATTATTTATATGTATTTCTGAAATCATTCTTGTAAGAGAAAAATTGTCATTCCTCATTGATAATAGCTTTTACTCCTCTTGGATGACCATCCTGGCTTTTTTTTCTCTGAATTTGAGGGAAACTCCAGTGTGATCCTGGAATTGCTTTCAAGACTTAGTAAATAATGAGAGAATAGGAAACAGTAAATTCAGGTATCCTGGAAACTACCTTTTGTCTAAAGTATTTGAAATCTAATATTTTTTTTCCAAACTAAATGTTGAACCCAGGGTTAATTTATAATGGCATCTCAGAGTTTCTACAAGTCTAAGGAAACAGTTACATGACAATTGATATAACCTATCAATATCTGGGTTCTAACAGATTCTTAGTGAGGACCTAGTACCCGTAATGTCCCCAACTCCTAGGAGTGCTGATTACTGAGCTCTCAGCTCAGTCCTCTAGGAATTATCCTTGGCTGAAAGATCTTCCTTGCCTCAATGCATATTTCCTAACAGTGGGCAGCCTGCATCCAGTTACTATCTCTAGGGGTTATAAATGCTGACATTTTTATCTCAAGACAGAAGGATTATGTAAGGTTATCTTGGTTTCAAAACTCCTCATAGGTTTTACTGAGGCCTTTCTTGGAACTGTATTTCTAGTCAACTTCTTCCCCTGCCAGATTCTATTCTCTTTCTCTTACATAGTTTTTAATATCCAAATTTTCAATAAAGCTACTGCATAAAAATCTCGGTTTCATTATATGACTGTATAAACAGACAACAAAAGCACAAATGCCAGTGTGTACCATGTATCTTAAAAGAGCCATCCTTAAGAACAACCTCAGAGTTAGCAGGTGTTGAGGCATCAGAGAGAGACCTCCAGAGTTATTCATGTACATTTTAAAAATTTATTTTCAATCTTCCCAGAGAAGGTCAACAATTAAGGACACAGACTTTGTGACCACATCTACTATTTCTAGAAAATAATGTTTGCAAAAAATAATAGCTCCTGCCAGAATTGAGCAAGCCGAATATAATTTTGCTGAAATGGCTCTTCAGTTCTCAATTGTGGAACTCTAGTAATAAACTTACAGGTCAGAGTTTTAGGTAGTTGCAGTAATGAATTCCTACTTCTCCAGAAAATTTTTGAAAACTTGATTCATTAAGCAGACTGGAGTCCCTGGTAATTTTGGGGGGTCAAGTGCATATCCAGGATTTACAGCAATATTATGAAGTTTACATTTATGTTATATTTTATATACAAAGTAAAGAAACATAATAAAGTAAAATAAACTACTTTCTTTTGGTCTTTCCAGAGTAGTTCCCTATACTTGTTTGAGGTGAACCAATAATTTGTTCCTAGAGGATATTTCATTGTTGAAAGACATTTTTGATTGTTTCACCTTGGAATTGGTGATTATTGGTATTTTCATCCAGTTTGTGTAAATGTAAGAAAATACCTGAGTCTAGAGATATATCTAAGTGGTAGAACACTTCCATAGCACATGTAGGACCCTGGATTTTATCCCCAGCATCACTCACACACACACATGGATACACACACACACCTGAGGCAGAACACTTTATAAAGAAAAGAGGTTTATTTTGACTCATGGTTCCAGATGTCACATGGGGCAGCCACGTCCAATGAGGGTCTCTGATGTGCTACAATATGGCAAATATAATTACATAGTAGGATACCATTTGCAAGAGATCACATGAGAGAAGAAGCAAAGAAACCAGGCTCAATCTTCCTAGCAGCAACCTCACTGGAACTAATCAGCCTTCTGGAACCTCTGAGTCCTTTCCCAAGGCAGTGGCCTTATGAGCTAATAATCTCTTTTAAAAGCTATGCCACATTAATACAATTTCCTTGGGGGATTAAGCCTTAACAAGATCTTTGGTGGAAGAAACCTCATTCCAAACACAGCAGATGGTGTTGGCATCCAGTGGGTCAAGGTCAAGTAATCAACCTCAAAAACAAAGAATTATCAGATCTAAAATGTTGATAGATTGAGAAACTCTGCCCAAAATCATTTAATGATTAAGGAAAGATACCTTCATTGTGCTCTTTTTATGTACAACTAATAACTCATTCAAAATAATTTTTGTAAATGTGTCAATTAATTTTGCTTCTTTCTGTTTCTTAACCACAGACTTCCTAAGATCATTCATTTTCATTATTCAGAAAAATGAAGTTGAAATAAAAATAATTAAAATTGCAAAAATGTACAATACCATGCTGATGTTTTATGATTTGACATGACATAGTTTTAATTGGGAATGTCCCTCAAATGTTCATGTGTTAAAGTCTCAGTCCTTAATTTGACACTGTTGAAAGAAGGGGGAAAGCTACTGGGAGCTTCTAGATCATTGGGGGTTTACCATTGAAGAGAGCTGTGGAATTCTTGTCTCTTCTTTTCTCTTTTTACTTCCTGGATACTATGAGGTAAGCAGTTTGCTTTACTATGCATTCTCTGTCATGATATTCGGCCTCATCACAGACCAAAAGCAATGAATGGGTCTACCCAATAATGAACTGAAACCTCCAAAACTGGGAGTGAAAATAAACAGTATGTTGATTTTATCAGGTATTTTGTCACTATAATGACAAACTGGCTAATGCAATACACACATATACAAATTTTTTAGATTAGAAATTATATGAAACTTTTACCATCAGGAAATAATGCTGACAATGTGACCTCGGAGAACATATGATCATTTATTTTTGCAACAGTCCTTTAGTGTAAAATTTCTGCTGAAATTTAGCTCTGACAATTCAACTGAACAAGTGTTTATTGTGCTTACCATAGATACTGTTACAGAGGTTGCACTGAATATCATATTGATACCTGAAAATTTACATTTTTTCCCACAGTTAACAACATGGAATTATGACTAACTTTCTAAAAAAAGTTTAAATTTTATTTCATGTTTGACAAGCCGCTTTTAGAGAAACAAAAAGGATACTTTAGTTTTCTATCTTAAGTCACCAGCACCACAGAATGAACTTTAGAGGAGTAAATTTAGATGGATATGTTTTCTTATTGTTTCAAAAACACTTACAGAAGGTTAACGGATCAATTAGTTAGATAATCTTGATCTGTTGATTAAACTGGAGAATAGTTGCCATTGTAAAATATTTAATAGTGCTTCAGTCTATTTATATATTCAATCAGATTGCAAGACAAGAAAGTATTTAGTCTTCTTATATTACAGGGACCAAGGGAGAGAACCAATCTCAGGTTTAATGAGAAGATTGTTTTTCTCCCAGGAATTAGACCCATCCCTGCCAGTTCCACTACAAGTTAAAATACTGTGACCTAGATACCAGCTTTCTGTGTATCTGTCATCAGGGTAGATATTGTTCCTTCTGAAAATTCTAGTATCAACAAATGAAGAGAACAATGTTTTTTAAAAGCAAAGTGCCCATTTGTGACCTCAAAGATAATATAAAAGTAGGTGAGTGTTGACTGTGTCACTCTCTTTTTGGTTAACTGTCTGTAAGTTCTTGATTTGGGTATTTAGTTGTTGTTGTTGTTTTTTTTTTGTTTTTGTTTTTTTTTTTTTTTTTCAGCTTTGAAAATACAGGTCATGCAAAGCCAGAAAGAGTCTTCAGTTAGAAGAAAAGTAACTTGGACAAGAGACACATTTCCAATAGTGAGACAGAGATATCAGCTCATTAGAGAATGGCAATGGAAGAAAACTCAAATTGTCAGAAATCTGCAGAAGGAGAACCAGAGACTTGGCAGGTGGAGGAGATTTTGTCAGGTTCTAGTAGGTGTCTGCCCATAGATCAATATCTATTACGAGTGTCAGCAGAACAATACCTGAGGGTCTTCCTAGGGAGCAGGTGATCCAGACCACCTGCTTTCAAGTGTCAACTCTACCACTTGCTAGCTATACAGAAAGAAAAAATATCTTACACTTCTGAACCTCAGTTTGATTATGGAAAATTCAGAATATAACAGTACATATCTGATTGTTGAGAGAAAACAAAAAAAGGTATGCTGCTATAGCGTTCTGTATGTTTGCTACATCTATAGAAAACATTTAAGCCTCAAAAAATCTCTGACGTCAGAGAAATAAAATGTGTTTTCATTTTCCCAATTGTTTTCAAATTTCATGTTACTATAGAAAATAAAATGATTCTAGTTAATGCCTTAACTCAAGGAGCAATTTATTAAGAACTATTAGTCTTGATATTTTTTTTCTGATTTTAAAATGAACTTTAGATATCAAGCTTTTAGTCATGTCTCATAAAAGGGTTGGCCTAAACTAAATAAAGACATAATTGTTTAATGTTTCTTAAAAATAGTACATTGCATGTGAAAATAATTTACAAGCATGGAATTCTAATGTAAAGACCCTACCTAGCATTGCCTGGCACAGTGGTCTGTAATTCTGAGGCAGGAGAATCACAAGTTCAGGATATCTGGGGTAACTTATAAGACTCTGTTTCAAAATAAAAAGGACTGGGGGAATATCTCAGCGCTAGAGTACTTGCCTAGTATGTGTAAGGCCCTGGATTCAATTCCCAGTACTGCAAAAAAGAAAGGAAAAGAAAAAAAAAAAAAAAGACTTTGGTTTTAAGACTGAATGTAGAAATAAGGAATAAAAAAATTCAGTGTGTTCATTGATATCATTCAGAAGAAGTTCAGGATAAAATTTTAATTATTTTGCATAAGAACTTCCATAAATCATAAATAATACAGTACAGAATTTATGGCTATTTGGGTTATATAATTACATTCTATGCTTCTTTTAGGATAATTGAATTGAAAGGAATAATTCCATTTCCCAAGAAGTCTTATTGCTCCTGTTAGAGACAAAATATTAGCCCAGATGTATTATTTTAGGTGAACAGGATGATGATCATGCCTATAGAAATTATTACTGAACACAGACCCACAGCATAAGGGGAAGACTGGTGAGTTTGAATCAGAGTCGAGGCGCATGTCCAGGTTTGCTTCTTTATATCTATATGGAAAAAAATAATTCATTTTTGTGAAACTTCTTCCATTTGGAATGAATAATAACCTTCATGTTTCTTTCAGAATTTTAGTTAAGATGAGAAGAAAACATGTTAATATGTCTTTGTCAACATTAAAACCTCGTCAAATATAAGTTATAATCATCATCATCATCATTATCTTTTTGCCTTAAGAAATCAGAGAAACCAACCTATATGGTTCATTACCATGGTTATATTTATACAAATCACATCTATCCCAGAACACTTAATAATAATTTTTAGTGTATATAGCTTAAAGATGTTGTTCTGACTAAATTTATGCAACTGGGTTTTAAATAAATTTCAATTAAATGAAAAACTTTTTTCAATTTAAAATACTACATAATTTTCATTTTATAATCCTTAAAAACTGAAAGCTTGTCATTAAATTTAAAATATAAAATTTAGAGATAAGTATCACATCAACAAGTTGAGGAATAAATGCCAGTGAAAATGGGTAAGCTATGTCCTGAGACTATGGAGTGTTTTTGGAGAACAGAATCTCAGTTCAGTGAGTTTAATATTAGCAGATATAAATTCCCAAATTTTCTGAGCATTATTTACTGATTTTTCATAAGATTAACTGTGTTTTGTTTATATGACTATTTTACAGGAAAGTTGTTGAACACATACCTAATAGTTTGTTTTTAAATTAAACCCAAAGAACAACACTTTTTATATGAAAGTCAAAAATAAGATTAATCCAATGATAATTATTGAGTTAGATAAGGTTCTGCCCAAAGTATTTTATTCTTGAGAGTGAGAAGCAGTGTAACCATACATGACTGAAATTTTCTCTAAAAATCTCTATTTTCATAAAACTTTTGAAACCTACATACATCTGCAAGTGTATTTTTGGAACAATTTTTTTTTAACAGTGCACACACAAAAAATGTGTTTCACTTCTCCAAAACTTCTCAGTGGTATCTTCCTCAGTGAGGTAGACATATTGTTCAATCTCCCTGTTCTGTTCTATTTCAGTGTAGTTACCAGGGTCCCCACTGAGCTGACAGTGAGCCTTATGACCCCCTTTTCCAATGTCAGTAATTCAAAAGGAGCAGTTATTGATTCACTCTTGTCCCTTCTGATTTTCTGGCTATGGAGCTGGCACTAGAATAGGAAAAACTTGGCCAAAGAAGTAGAGAGAACAATAGAAAAAATTATGGAATCAGACTCAGAACACACCTGAGAGGAGAAACTAGGTATCTATACTATAGAAAGAAATCCTTGTAGATTTCCAGTCCCAAAGTAAGTCCCAACTGTACTTTCTGTTCTTGGTTTAGTTAAGGTACTCTCTCTTATATTAAATTCCTCTTTACTGCTTAAGCCAGAAAGGGCAAATATTGACTGCTTTCAACACAATACCCTGATTCAAAAAGAAAAAGACATGGTTTGGTATGGTTCATACATTTTCAATTATAACAAACATGCTGGACAGAATACAAGAGGCAGATTCATAGGTCACACTATTTGTCAATGAAAAAAGCTGAATTTGAATTCACTCATTTCATTGCTATTTCCACATGAAATATCCTCTTGATATAGTCTATGATATTAGACTTAATTTCATTAATTAATTAATTATGTTGTTTCTGGGCAAGACAGGGTGCCCCTCTTGCTCTACAGGACTCAGAGCGAGAGTATTTCTTCAGGTGATTATGGTTACTTAAAAGGAAACGTCCTTTACAGGACCCGCTCCCTTACTTTCTCCACTATGGTGAAAGAAAGTAGACTGTTTTCTTAAGTTTCCTATATTATCTTTGCCTTCCTCCTTCAGTCACTCAGGTGACTGAAGTGTAGTTCTGTACACCTTGGTAAAGATGAAGATCTGTTATGTGGTGAGGAAAAAATATATCCAAAGCAACCTGCTACAAGTATTTCACAATGAGTTCAATGAGAATTCTTTTAGAGTACATTTTTTTGTGGGGGGATAGTGGGGATTGAACCCAAGGGTGCTTTACCATTGGGTTACATACCCAGCAGTTTTTTTCTTTTTTTAAATTTTTGTTTTGAGACAGGGTCTTCTCAAGTTGCTGAGGTGGCACTGAACTTGAACTTGTGATCCTCCTGCCTCAGCCTCCCAAGTAACTGGGATTACAGGTGTGGACCTCTGTTCAGTCTTTTATTTTTTTTGTGTGTGTGTAATGTAAGGATTTTACTGGAAGTGACAGAACCTTCCTGGAGGATAGAGTATTACATACTTACCATTCTTTGAGGAGAATATCTTTGAAAGGAAAAAAAACATTATATACAATAAGTAATTTATTTATTAAGTTCTAACAGAAATAAGATACCAGAGGGATAGGAATTCATGCACTCATTCATTCATTAGGAGTTCTTACTAATTTTCCTGCAAAGAAAGACTATAGATTCAGGGTACAAGGAACAAAATCCAACCAGCGATCATTTTTAGCACCTTACAATCAAGATAAAAGACTTCTTAAAATCCAGCTGTGTGTTTCTTTTAATTAGCTCACTACTCAGTATAACACGTATTGCAAGTATTCCTTCTTGAATAACTTCCTTGAATAACGCAGCTGGGAGCATAGTCAGTTGAGCTTTGATGCAGCTGGGTAGCTGAAATGATGAAAATCAAATGTGAATTCTGATGAAGTAATTTCATTTTGAGCCTTTCATATTTCTTCCCCCCTAAATTAAAAAGAAATGAAACCTCAAGTTCAGCTGGTTCACTGCCTACTCCATGCCAATTCACATTTTCAGATAATAAGAATATTTTGCGCAAAATGAATACTAAACAAGAAATTCTATTTTCTCACCTAATAGTGAGATTTTTTTTTTATGTATGGAGCCTATGGTAATTTGCTCTGATAATATAATAACTGACCTGCTTTGTGAAGTGAGGCAAACATGTTATTATTGCTAAAATAGTTAAATGGTGCTATAATTATTCATTATGAAATGTTATCTTCATTTACTCTATGTTCAGTTTCAATAAAGATTCTATTGTAAAATAACTGTAATGATTAATCTTGGGTAATCTTTTCATTGTTTAATAATATCACTAAGTTTTCAAAGACTATTTTTTTTTAACCACATACTTAGAATGTAATGAATATCCTCAGGAATTTAATCAGTTGATAATATCATAATTTCAAACAGTAAACCCATGAAATTCAATTAATGTAATGGAAATACCTCCTTATTCTAATTATATATATGACAACCCATTTTATAGTATGGATTTTAATTTTAGTTCTCCTTTGTATTGTGTTAATATATTTAATTATGCCAGATTTTAAAATTTTAGAACATAAAAAGCTATTTTTTCATTTGCAATATTACTAATTTATTCACTCAACAAGTGTTCATTGTGGGTGCATTATTTGCCACATAATATACAGGGAATTGGATATACAAATGTAAATAATGAAAGTTTTGGCATTCAGTTCTAGAGAACACTCATAAACATACTTAATACTTATGATGAGCTAAAAAAGTGATAATGCCGAGCACTGGCAAGGAAGTGAAGAGATTGGATTATTAACACATTGCTGGTGGGTACAGCCACTGTGGAAATCAGTTTGGCAGTTTTTATACAATTGAATATGCAACTACCAGCAGTTATACTCCTCGGGATTTGCCACAAAGACATAAAGATTTATGTTCATACAAAAAATTGTATGCAAGTGTTCCTAGCATCTTTTTTTTTTTTTTTTGGTACTGGGATTGAATTTAGGCGTACTTGGCCACTGAGCCACATCTCCTGTCCTGTATCTTATTTTATTTAGAGACAGTGTCTCACTGAGTTGTTTAGTGCCTCACTTTTTCTGAGGCTGGCTTTGATTTCTCAATCCTCCTACCTCAGCCTCCCCAGTCACTGGGATTATAGGCGTGTGCTGCCATGGTCAGCAGAAGCTTTACTTTTAATAACCAAAAACTCTAAACATCTCAAATGTCCTTCAGAATATCAAGAATTAAACAAATCATGGTATATACAAACCATGGAATACTACTTAGCAATAAAAATTAACAAATTATTCATGCAACTTGGAAGCAACCCCAGGAATTCATTAAAAAAAAAAAAAAAAAACTAAACTAAATTTTAGACATGAAGTTCAAATTAGCAGCTGGCAAAGATCAGGATTTGGGTCAGTGTGGAAGTGTGGGAGGGAAGGTGGTTATGTTATAAAAAGTGTACAAGGGATCACTGTGATGAGATGACTTTAATATTTTGGAGGGCTGGGTACATGAATGCAGAGATTTGGTAAAATTATATAAAATTAAATATAAATCCATTCTTACATGAATACAAGTAAAGATGAATTCTGATTATCAGTGGATTGGGTCAATTTTAGTATCCTGCTTATGATATTCTAATCAAGCTTCATAATAAGTTATCACTGGGGAAAACTGGAAAAGTGTCCATTGCATTTATATATATATTTCTTATACCTGCATGTGAATATATAATCATCTCAATAAAAATTACATAAAAAGTAGTACAATGAAATGTGGAAGTTGCTTTCACAGAAGTTTGTGTCAGATATAGTAGCAGTATAAGGAGAATTTAGATACCTTTTTGTTCTGTTGGATTGGTTGACTGATTTGTTTATTTAGAGTATGTGTGTACACAGCTAGGATGTGCTAGGTACAGAGTGTATATATATATAAACATTGTGTGTGTGAGTGTGTATATATCTATATATATGTAGTATAAAACAATGCATAAAAAACAAACATTCTTGACCAATATATATGGGTAGATATAGATATATATCATGTGTGTGTATATATATATATATGTGTGTGTGGTATATAACATGAAAAATAAACATTCTTGGCCTTATGCTACATCTAGTTTAGTTTGGTGGAAAGATCTGTACTTTTAAAAAATATGTGGTTTTAAATGTATATAGTTATCCCACTCCTCAGTTTATACCCAAAGGACCTAAAATCAGCAAACTGCAGTAATAATGCCATGTCAATGTTTATAGCAGCTCAGTTCACAATAGCTAGATTGTGGAACCAACCTAGATGTCCTTCAACAGATGAATGGATAATGAAACTCTGGTATATATACACAATGGGATCCTATTCATCCATAAAGAATAATAATATTATGGCATTTGCAAGTAAATGGATGGAATTGGAGAATATCATGCTAAGTGAAATAAGCCAAGTCCTAAAAACCAAAGGCCGAATGTTTTCCCTGATAAGTGGAGGATGACATATAATGGGGGTGGGGATGGGGAATGAGAGAAAAATGGGGGAACTTTAGAATATGTAGAAGAAAATGAGAGGGAAGGGGGTATGAAAAATGGTGGAATGAGACAGACATCGTTACCCTATGTACATGTATGATTACACGAATGGTATGAATCTACATCATGCACAACCATAGAAACGAAATTATGTACCCCATTTGTGTACAATGAATCAAAATGCAGTCTGTAAAAAATTAAAAGCTAAATTAAAAAAAAAGAATATATGCTTTAAAAATATATAGTACATTAGATTATGAAAAGTTGTATGAAGAAAATTAAAGCAGGGTGGTGGGGCATGGTAGATGGCAAGGTTCTGGTCGACCATGACAATTCTGTTACATTTTCTGTAAGTAAAAGATTGTGAATGACAAATTTGGAAATAAATATTTTTTATATTTTATTTTTGCTTTTTCTGGGTGTTTTTAAAGTGTAATATGATACCAGAAAAAAGTTTGTATCATTTGTAGTAAGCCCACTGTGCTATCAACACCCATAAAAGAATAAAACATGGGATTCTGGAGTCTATCTTATGACTCCCCAGGTCACAGCAAATCCACGAGGGAAGTGTGCATAGATATAAATAGAAGTCTTAAAATTTGGAAGTTATGTTGTGAATCTGGAGACAAATGTTGTTTCAGAATCCCTACTCCATCTCTATTTATTCATATGACCTTAATTTTTCTCATGTATTAGGTCATGATTAAGAACTTAATTCCCAGGTAATAATGTATTAAAAGAACTTGCATTGTTATGGCAGGTATTTAAAACTATTAGACCAAATTGAAGATGTAATTCACTTGATGGTTGCAACTCTAATTCTTTTAAAGGAGTTCTAACATTTGAAAGTTATATTTAGGTATTCTAAATTCCTGACTTAATTATTATACTCACTTGGTAATTCCATTATCGTACTTTGTCAACATTAACATTTCAACAAATCAATTTAACAGCATAAAGTTCTTTAAAAAGTTTTCTATAATTGACAGATTTGGAAGAATATACTTACCTTAAATTGATTAAATATGACGAAAGTATGTATATATAAAAGTATACATTTTTCCCAAAGTAACATGAAATTATTTGTATTTTTAGAAAATTTTGTATGACTTCAAATAATATATCATTTTCAGTATTGTTTCACTATGTTTTTCTTAACCTTAATAAGTTTGGCATCCCACAGAGAAGATGAATGAAAAAATTTGTTATTTTCTAATTACGAAATTCAATAAAATGTATTAACCTTTTAAAATCATTTCATTTTGATTTATAAGATGTGGTTTCCCTCTGTTTTTCTCTTCTTCAGGTGTTAAACATATCACAATTTATTTTTCTAAAATAAAGTAATAACTTAATTTTTATGTTTTACTTCTGATTTATGGTTTACTTAAAATTCTCTCATTTTTGGTTCAACATTAACAATATGATATTTTCCATTGGCTTTCTTTCAAACTGAAAAGAATAATGTAAATTATGGCCCCAGATGATTATTATATTTGACCTTGTTATTATATTTTTAATTAACATAAAATGCAGATGTTTCAATATTTTTAGAATGAAAGTCAGTAAGTAAACCACTCATTTAAGATCATATGTAAATGTTAAGATGTCCATCTGTGCTTAGTGAGTTCTTTCATGCCAGAAAACTTCTCAAACTAGACATTTCTTTCTATTTTTATTTTCTAGATAAAATTGAAAAGGCACACTTGGTGGTATTAGGGATGTTTCAAAAAAATACTGGTAAAATAAAATAGGAATTATTGGTGGAAGAGAGTAACTGGACTCTGGTCTTTCAGCAACCAATTATCAAGTTATTACTATGTGTCAGTGGTGGATAAATAATTTGACAATGAATAAATGCTCCATGAGGAAGTAAATATCCTAGTGATAATTGAGCTTTCACTGTTATTTCGTATGCTCTGAAATAAGCCAAACTTCCTAAAATTGCATCATCTATGCTAAATAAAATTAAACAAAATACCTTATGTCAGCCTACTTTCCCATAAATTATTGAAGACAAAGAGATTAAAAATACAATTTTAAAACTTTGGTTTAGGCAGAGAGGAGTGGGCGGGGGGAGTATGGGATTATGGGGAAGGATGGTGGAATGAGACAGACATTATTACCCTTTGTACATGTCTGAGATTACATGAACTCTGTGACTGCATCATGTACAGCCAGAGAAATGAGAAGTTGTGTTCCATTTGTGTACAATGAGTTGAAATGCATTCCACTATCACGTATAACTAATTAGAACAAATAAATAAAAAATACAAATTTAAATATATACACAAGTTCCTTATGCAACTAATTCTTTTTTTATTATTATTTTTATTTAGCTTTTAATTTTTTACAGACTGAATTTTGATTCATTGTACACAAATGGGGTACATCATTTCATTTCTGTGGTTGTACACAATGTAGATTCACACCACTCGTGTAATCATACATGTACATAGGGTAATGATGTCTGTTTCATTCCATTTTTCCTACTTCCCTCCCTCTCATTTCCTTCTACATATTCTAAATTTCCCCCATTTTTCTCTCATTCCCTACCCCCACCCCCATTATATATCATTCTCCACTTATCAGGGAAAACATTTGACCTTTGGTTTTTTGGACTTGGCTTATTTCACTTAGCATGATATTCTCCAATTATACCCATTTACTTGCAAATGCCATAATATTATTCTTCTTTATGATTGAATAGTATCCCATTGTGTATACATACCAGAGTTTCTTTATCCATTCATCTGTTGAAGGGCATCTAGGTTGGTTCCACAATCTAGCTATTGTGAAGTGAGCTGCTATAAATATTGACATGGCCTTATTACTGTAGTTTGCTGATTTTAGGTCCTTTGGTTATAAACCGAGGAGTGGGATAAATGGGTCAAAAGGTGGTGCCATTCCAAGTTTTCTGAGGATTCTCCACACTGCTTTCCAGAGTGACTGCACCAATTTGCAACTCCACCAATCTAGAATGTGAAGAGAGAGCCTACAGAGTGGGAGAAAATCTTTCCCACACACTTCAGAAAGAGCACTTATCTCCAAAATTTATAAAGAACTTACAAAACTTTACACCCAAAATACAAAGAACCCAATCAATAAATGGGCCAAGGAACTAGACAGACACTTTACAAAATAAGACACACAGGCAATTAATAAATACATGAAAAAGTGTTCAACATCTATAGTAATTAGAGAAATGCATCTCATTCTTTATTCCCAACAGTTGTATCGTTTTAGGAGTTGTTTATTCTTGATGAATGAATTTTAGTAGAACTTGAAAGATGGAAAATAATCCCAAAATTAGATTCAATCTATTTTAATAAAGATCTGATGTGAGAGGTGGATATTTTAAGTTTTTCAGGCTGTCCATTTATCTATGAAACTTTATTATTTTGAAAAATAGATGATAAAACATGCATGTGAAAGTATTAGAATCCATGTTTTTTAGATTAGCTAATACTTTCAGGGACATACCAGGAGAGTGGTGTCTCTTGTCATGTACCTCACATCCTCTATCCTTCCTCTACTTTCCTAGTAGCCACCGAGTAATTAGTTCATGTAGATTCTATGCAGTTTAAATTTACCAAAATTCAAGTGCCCTTTATTTAGGTTAAGACAGAAATATAAGAAAGAAATGTCATACATTTAAAAGACACATCTATATTTAGCAGAATGATGATCAGTGAAACACTGGTTTCTGTCAGCTATTCATTTTTTTTTGCCCTTTGCTCAAATACATTGAGAAAATACAAATTAAACCAAAGTTAGGGAGACTAAAGTATATGTATATAGACAATGTATAAACTTTATAATGACAAAGAATACTGTGAATTTTAAAAAAGGCACAAACAGAATATATATATATATATATATATATATATATATATATCCCATAGCAGGCAGAAATTTATAATAACATGTTGACAGTACTTAAATATAGCATAGGAGAGGGATAAATGACTTCCTCCTAATCTTCTAGTTCTTTGATGGGGACACAAATTACATTGACATAAGAGATTAATATTAGACAAAACTATTTTAATTGCATGCATGCACAACTGAGTGTGCATGAGACTCTGAGACTTTAAGAAGGAACAGATGATGGAAACTTGTATAGGATCCTGCTATACAGAAAGGACTAATGTTTTAGAGTTTCTGGAAGGTGATGGAGACACATGGGAGGGTGAAGGGAGGAAATACATAATGAATAAAAATTTCTTTTGCACATAACATCTCAAATAAAGCAAGTTTTCCAGAGTAGACGTATTTCTGATATGAGTAAATTTTATAATGTAGATTTATTTTATAAATGCAATTTTATTTTACCAAAGTACATCTTTCCAGAGCTACTTCTGTGTCAGCAGTTTCTCAGAATAACATGTTTCATTTATGCCATTAAGGGTATATTCTGAGGTGAAATATCTGGTCTCCTAGAGTCATATTTTAAGGTGCAATTATGGTTTAGATATGAGGTGTCCCAAAAAGACTCATGTGTCATGCAATGCAAGAAAGTTTAAAGGTGAATTGATGCTGTTATGAGAGGCTTAACCTAGTCAGTGCATTAATCCCCTGATAGGGATTAACAGGGTGGTATCTGTATGCCACCCAGTAGGGTACCAGGTAAGGTAGGGTGTGGCTGGAGAGTTAGGGTTATTGGGGGTGTGCTTTGGGATATACATTATGTTCCTGGTGAGTGAGAGCTCTCTCTGCTTCCTGATTGTCATACCCTGAGATACTTTCTTCCTCCACACCATGTGCCTTGATGTTCTGCCTCACCTGGGACCCAGAGCAATGGAGTTGACCATCTGCACTGAGACCTCTGAACCCATGATTGCAAAAAAAAAAAAAAAAAATTTTCCTCCTCTAAAATTGTTCTTGTCAGATCTTTTGTTCATACTGGCTAAAAAGCTGTCTAAGACACGTGGTGTGTCCTGAGTACCAACAATGGCAATCTATGACTAATTTGCTTTTTTGTTTATAAATTTCTAACATTGGCATACACTGCACAATAAAAAAGAAAAGAGGTATAGATTTCCATCTTCCCATATTCATAGATTTACCAATTTTATTTTTGTTATCAGTAAAACAAAACGATTCTCTCAGGTTAGGGTGCATTATCTTTAATCATGCAGAAGGATTTTCTTAAGCTCCCCAGAAAATAAAGTAGGATTTTTCCTGGAGTCTTCAGAAATGAGTTTTTGAACATATGAATTTCTTGTTGGCAGAAATGGAAATGATTTTCTGAACATATGCGTTTAGAGCATATGATGTCTAATTAGAAGTGAGGCCTATCTGAATGCCTTTTGAGAACAGGTGGAAATTAGTGTACCGACCTTTTCAAGTAGTGATATTGGAGGATCCCAGGCAGAACACAAAGGTTATAACTACTGGTTTAGCAAAGATAGTACAGTGAGAAGTCAGTGAATGACAGAAACTCCTTTCAAAGAGAGTGGAGTTAAATCATATCACACCTCATATATTATTATTCTTAACACATTTGCAAGTGGTACCACCTTTCTTTAATTTCCTGCTTAGAATTCCCTGAAACAAAATAACTAGATTAAAATATTTACCTATAAATTAATTAATATTTACATCATAAGATATGAATTCCCTAATTGTAATAACTTTGTTAAAATAAGAGTATTATGTTGGAGAAACTAGGATAAGACTATAAAGATGACAACAACATTTAGTCAACCTCACTAATGTGGATAAAAATTACAGTCAGTTCACAATGTTTGTTTTCTTTCTGTGGTTGTTTTCTGTTCCCATAGGTCTCCTCTTGCTTTGAACATGACTTTTACAGTCTTTTCTGACTTGTACAATCCTTCCTGAATATGCTAATTAATTTTCTTTAATAGTTTTGATACACTTAAAATATTTTATAATGCATGTTTAATATCTTATAGAATTTCTGTACATAGTTAATTTTGATGCCTTTTTAAATTCATGAATTAGTTTCCATCATGCTGAGATAGGAAATTAGGCTAGATGGACCATCAATTGGTTCGATAATCTTCTTTGGTTTAGATCCCTATATTTTAACAGAAAAGTAAATTCTAATAGTTCTAAAAAGAAACTTATGTGTAATATATGAAATTATTTTTTGTAATAAAGTATAGATATAACATTTTATTATTGATATTTAAAAAACATGAGTTATTACAAAACCTCATACTCTGTATGGTATGAAGTACATAAACTGCAAAAGACTTTCTCAAAAAAGTTAAAAATGTCAATGTCTTATCTAGGATAGCTTTATGTCCTCTTTTTCTTATTATACTTTGTACTATTTTCTAAAATAAAGTTTTCATAAATTTGTAAAAAAATCAGACTAAGACCACTTAAGTGTTAGTCGTTCCAAACTTTGCTCATTTTTCATTGTGAAAGACAATTGCTTACTTACTGTATCCAGACACTTACCATGTCAAGAAACTATACATTTCATCTCACAGTGCCTAAACCTGACACATTTGGTGTTACAGCTGTGACCAGGTTTAAACAACTTATAAGATAATTGAAAACTGATGACCATTGCCTGCGTGGATGAACTTTTATTATAATATCACAGATGGCTGGAAGAGATATTCACTGATTATTGGAATTAACAGTGCATCAATTTATGGCAACATGAACTATTTCTGCAAAAGAAAGAATAGAGTAAATGAACAGATGTAATAGTCATTTAATTCCAAGGCTTTTGTTATGAAGCAGAATTGTTAATAGTTTGTTGTTTCAAAGGTAAGTATTTATTTAATCCTGAAAATGCTCGAGTTAAGAATATCTTTTATCAAACCTATATTGAGCCTGAAATAAGGAGAATAATATTCAGGGAATCTGCTTTAATGAGTTTACACACACACAACACACACGCACACACACACACACACAACTATTAGACTTCATAATCCAAAAGTCTATAGTTTAATAAGGGTAGATTATGAATAATACAACTAGAAAAATAGTGACCTCATTATAGTAGACATAGTAATGTAAGATAATAATCTGTCAGCACAAATTCTAATCTAGTTCTTTTATTCTTCTAAATTGTCAGTAGACACTGTGGGACACTTGCAGATGTAAGTAAGGAGGAGTTCAGATCAATGCAATAATCACTAATCCTGATAAACTTCTCTAAAATTCACCACTTAGCTAATTTCCAAAAGTGGCATTAACAAGCATTTTCATAAATATTTTGAGAGAAAAATTCCAAGCCTCAAAACCAGG
Organism: Sciurus carolinensis; assembly: GCF_902686445.1. Taxonomy (NCBI): domain Eukaryota; kingdom Metazoa; phylum Chordata; class Mammalia; order Rodentia; family Sciuridae; genus Sciurus; species Sciurus carolinensis. The sequence goes on along the minus strand of NC_062221.1, from coordinate 35,531,520 downwards.
AGCCTCTTGTTCACTGCTAAGTATGGCAAACATAAAGGAAATACAGAATATCAGCATCATTGGTAAGTGAACTGAAAAAGCAACATATACTTTAGAAAGGGATTGAAAAAATACTTTTTTAGAAGCAAAACCAGAGAAACCAGAACCAAGAAATCACCTTCGTCATGGCTACGGTATGAATGTTTGTGTCCTGCTTACAAATTCATATGTTGAACTTCTATCCACCTCATATAAGAAGTGAGGCTTTCTGGGAGGTAATTAGACTGGGTCCCATCTTCATTAATGGACTTGGCACCTTCTGAAAGAAGTCCAGTAGAACTTGTTAGTCCTTCCATCATGTGAGTACACAGCTAGAAGGTGCTGTGAGGAGCAGGCCCTTGCCAGACACTGAATCTGATGAGGTCATGATGTTGAACTTTCCAAACTCCAGAACTGAGAGAAATAAATGTTTGTTCTTTGTAAACCCACAATTTGTGGTGTTTTGTTATATCAACCAAAACAGAAAAATAGCCATCAAAATAGTAACATCACAAAGTACTGTATTTATTCATTCATAAAGAAGTAATAATTTTTTAATTATTAAGATATGCCAACTACTGTAATAGATGCTAGGGATATAGTAGCAAACAAAGAGATATGATCTAACAGAACTTACAATAATAACATAAAAACAATAAACAGTTAACAAGAAAAAAAGTGAGATAAAAAAAAATGACATGAAAAAAAATGTTTAATGTTGACCTAATAAGACAATAAGGATTAAGAGTAGGACTCTGAGGTATGACAGTGAAACCAAAGAATGAAGATAGCTTCCATGAGAAGAAGAGTAATGTGAGCTTGGCATAGTGCCAGTGTATAAAATTTGTTTCATTTTTTTGAGAAAATTTGTCTTGTGTGAAAAGATTCTATAGTGTATATATTTTGAAATCTCATTGCTATGTATAAAATATTCATTAAAATTAACTGAACACATTAGGTTTAATTTTTAATTATTTTTATTCTATTTAGTTATATATGACAGCAGAATGCATTTTCATTCATTATACACAAATGGAGTACAACTTTTCATTTCTCAGGTTGTACGCAATGTAGTCATATCCTTCATGTGATCATACATGTAGGTAGGGTAATGATGTTTGTCTCATTCCACCATCTTTTCTTCCTCCAGCCCCTTCCCTCCCCTCATTACCCTCTACACAATCCAAATTTCTTCCATAAAAATTAAACATAATATCCTTAAAAATGAAAATAAAAAAGTTAATACAAAATTAGTAGAAAATTGAGGTAAGAGTTTTTCTGAATTTTATTTTATTTGAAATATACGCCAAGTATGTGCATTATAAAATATTGATAAATTGTAATTTAAACACTATTATAAGCTCACAAATGTTTGTCTTATTTTTATATATTTGCATAATTTTATATATTTGCATAATCATTCCACTAATGATTTATTTTTATTATGGAAAATTAGAAATAAAAACAGATTGATATTCACATCTAAATTAGAATTAGGATCAGAGGACTCTATAAATCATCTCCAAATTTCTTAAATTTCTCATGAATTTCTGATCTCTCTCCAAAATTATCACATTCACTGGAATATAGTAAAAATGCATAATCTTTCAGAATATCTACATCTATCTATGAATCTATCGCTATCTCTGTTTCTATCTCTATCTCTATATCAATCTCCATCCTATGATTCTCATTTGTAGGCTTATAGCCTATCAGGTCAAAAACACTTGGGTCTATTAACACCAAAGTGGTATATTACTACAGTGTGCTGATTTTAGTTCTTTTGGATAAATATTCAACAAAGGGACATCTGGGTCATATGGTGGCTCCATTTCTAGTTTTTTAAATAATATTCATATCACTTTCCAGAGTGGTTGTACTAATTTGCAGTCCCACCAACATTTTATGAGTGTGCCTCCCCTGCCATTCTTGCCAGCATTTATTATTATTTGTATTATTTTGCCATTCTGACTTGAGTAGAACTATAATCAAATATAATGGAACCATTTCAGATGTACTTTAATAGATAAATTAATAAAATGTGGTATATATACACAATGGAGTTTTATTCAACCATAAAGATGAATGAAATGATGGCATCTGCTGGAAAATGGATGGAGATGATGAAAATAATGATAATGGAAATAAATTAGATATGGAAGATCGAAGGATGAATGCTCTATTATGGGCAGAAGCTGGAATGAAATAAGGGAAATACTGGGGGGATCAAATATTGTGAATGTACAGTGAAGATCAATAGAGAGAAGAAGGAGATACAGAGAGAGGAGGGATGGGAAAAGGGAGGAAATGTGGAATTAATTTAACAAAATCATGCTAATACATGCATAAATATAACACAGGAAATTCTCCCTTTATCTGTAGGTAGAAGTCACCAATCAAAAATAAATAAATAAATGAACAAAAGGAAGATCAGTAGAGTCAAGGGAGGAGAGTAGAGTGAAGGATGAAGAAAGGAAGTACAGTGGCGTTGGTGAAAGGGAACTGAAATGGAGTAAATCAAATTCAACAGATACATGATTTTGTTAAAAGAAACCCCTATGATGCTCTAATAAAAAACGTGTACCTATCACCCAAAATTAAAAATTGGAATTTTAAAAACTTAATTCTCAAGAAATTTTCTATATTTTCTATATATTAAAGATATGTAAGAAAAAAATTGTCTCAAGGAAGAGTGATGATTAATGAATAAGGATAGGGTGTTGTGGGCCATGCTTGTGAAAACATTTGTATTTATGAAAGCATTTTTAATCTGTAAATAATATCAAAATTTAGTTAAAGACAAATCTTTAAAAACAAATAATTGTAGATAGTAATGTACATACCAAAAAAGTGTCATATCATACTTCATAGGGGCAAGGATTACAAACCACAGGGTTTTCTCTGGGATATTAACTGAAGGTAAAAACAGTTTAGAACATTTCAACTGGGCTGAAAATTTAAATTATATTTGCTGTTCAGAATAGGTTCAAATGATAAACACAGGAAAAGTTGTTTCAAGATGTTTCCAGGAAAAAGAATAAAACTCAGGAAAACTAAATGGGTTGTGGTATGCAAATAATAATAATAATAATAAATAATAATACCTGCAATTACATGATTAAAAGAAAATTACTGAGGAAAAAAGAGTACAGTTGAAGTAAGTTGCATTGAATTGAAAGTTCATGATTTAAAAAAGACTTCTTAAATTTCCCTTGAAAAAAGTTTAAAATATATTTGAAGTTTTTTTCTTGGGAAAATGAGAAAATACTCTAACACATGCACACAAAACAAAATTCATGCAATGAAATGATCCTCACTCTCTCTTTCTTGCAAATAATCACTGCTTCCTTAAGGTGGTTGAGGAATAAAATTAATCACACACCCAAAAACGTTCAACTTCTTTCACAACAGCATGGACAATTCTGACTTAGCTATTCAACACCCTGACACCTCAGGGAAGACTCAGCAAACTGTGAGAGATGGGGTCTTCCCCAGCCACAGGGACTGGAACTTTCAGTCTTACTGTTTTTGCCTGTTGTGTATTAGAAGAGTATGGGTTAGCAGCAGTGGTAGGCTAGGGATCATTTTATGTGACCCAAACCTTAGATTATACTGTAAGATCTACTTTTGGTTTTATTACAATTGGTCAGTCCATGACTTTTTAAGGTTCATGTCAAGTCTTTACAAATTGTGGACTTCTTTAACGGTAGATTCCGTAATTTTCCAATCCTATTTATAATAACTAAATTGAATATCCTATGTAGATCCAATAAGTTTACTCCATAATTTTCTAATTCTAATTCTCAAAAAATATTATCTTTGACATAAAAAGTTTGGCTTTCAATCATACTTGACCACTGGGAATTGTGCATTATCATGCAATTTCCTTACAGAGAGACCACATAGTGTGTCCTATTCCCTCCCACAAAAATCATCATGCCCTTTTTCCATAATTTTATTGATGCTTTGCAGTTACTACATTTTCATTCAGTTTCCTTCAGATATATAAATACCCATAAAGCATCTAGATTCTCCTAAGAAACATCACTTTTGTCTTTTTCAAGAACTGTCAGCTATTTCTCTGGTTGAAAGGGCAGTTACTTGGAACAAATACATAGCACAGCAATTTGTGTCAGTAGTCTTATAATTACTCTGATTATTATGCCTGGAATTCAGTCCTCTTACACACCTGAGAAGATTTGCTTATAATTTAGATTTTATTACAAAAAACCAACAACAAAAAAAATAGGTTCTGGTTTCCTCAGCTCTATAATCATTGATATAACCACTTTTTTGTTCCATCTATAAAAATTTCAGCATTTCATGCTTCTTTTAATGTCTTTTTCTCCATGATTTCAATAAATTTTTAGACTTTTTTTTTGCATTTGCTAAAACCTACATCATCAGAATTTTGGGAGGTATACTCATGTGTTTCATTCACTATCTTAAGCTAGAACTCATTTTTTTAACAAATTTAACCATTATCTATTTGATGCTTGTCTATTTTCCATATTGAAATACAGAATATTCCCATGTAATATTTACTTTTTAAGTCAATTTCTTCACTATTGTGACTACATGACCAAACAAGTACAATTGTAGAGGAGGAAAATTTTATTTAGGACTTACAGTTTCAGAGGTCTTAGTCCATAGAAGGTGGGCTCCATTCCTAGTTCATTTTCCACAGAAGTCCACAGAAGTTAGACTCTAGGTCAGGCTGAACATCATGACAGGAGGGTGTGGCAGAAGGAAGTAGCTCACATCATAATCAGAAAGCGGAGAGCAAAGTCTCCACTTGCCAGATACAAATACACACCCCCAAAACCACGCCCCCAATTCCCACCTCCTCCAGCCACATCCTACCATTTCGGTTACTCCTTAGTTTATCCCTGTCAGGGGATTAATTCACTGATTGTGTTAAATCTCTCAGAATCCAATTGTTTCTCCTCTGAACCTTCTTGCATTGTTTCACACATGAGTGTCTGGAGGACACCTCACATCCAAACCATAACATTTACTACACTTTGAAATATAAAAAAAAATTTTCTAGACAACTACACTATACAGAGGAAAAGCTGTGACTTATCAAGTTATAACAAGGAATAAGACCAAAACTATCTTCACTCTTTCTTCCATCTCAATCTCAAACAGAAAAGAACCATTCAGTAACAACAATTGAAGTAGATTTGAGTATGTAGGTATTAACTTCAATTCAAAGTAAACTTTTTCATTATGGGGGTGGGGGAAAGGGTACCTGGGATTGAACTCAGGGGCACCCAACCCCTGAGCCACATCCCCAGTCCTATTCTGTATTTTATTTGGAGGCAGGGTTTCACTGAATTGCTTAACATCTCGCTTTTGCTGAGGCTGACTTTGATCTCTTGATCCTCCTACCTCACCTTCCTGAGCCACTGGGATTACAGACTTGTGCCACAGTGCCTGGCCAAAGTAAACTATTAATACCTAAAAGTAATTGGAAAATATCACAATAGGGGCAGTCTCCCGCATGCCAGCATGGGTGAGGGAAAGGGTTCCTACAGAAGGGATGGGCTGGCTGCAAAATAATAGCTAAGAAATTTATATATCATAAACAATGCCAGAGACAGAATTATCTTTTTTGAAACAGGGGTATTACTGATTGAGCTATCCATGAAGTTCTGACTCTAACAAAGGAAAGAGCCCGGGTTTGGTTTATTTATAGTGGTACAGATCAAAGGGGAACCCAGAGCAGCTTCTTCCTTGAAAAACCAGATGGGGTAGAGTTTTTAGAGGGTCATTCCCACAACCGGGGCTTGCATTCAAACTCCAGCGGTGAACCAACTGCAGGGAACACAAACTCAGGCAATCTGGAACAATTTTCCATAACTGTCAGTTCCTGAAAGCCAGATTTCCCTAACAGTTCAACCAAACCTGGTTTTACTGCAGACCATAGGTGGCTTCCAGCAGGGAAGAACACATACTAAGATCTTCAGAATTATCTCTCCTCAGACCCAATAAGGTAATGAGCTAATTACACACCTACTACACTTCAAAAATACAGAAGCTAAATGGGTGGTGATCTTAATCCCTGGTTTGGATGTAAGAAAAGAGTTTTTGAAGTAGACAGGAAAGAAAAATCCCCCCTTTCTCCAACTCCAAGCAGTACAACGTGGCAAGAGATGCCACATTAAGTCCAGCATTAGTCTTCCATGCTAGTGCTAAGCCCAATGTGGTAAAACACTCTGTAGTCTGGAGCCCCATAGCCCCTACTGCTATGCTAGTACCGGCAGACTGAATTATAAGAACTGCTTTATTCATGTGATCAAAGGATTTCCTTCTTTACCCTTCCCCTGATGTTAGGCAGCACATCCATGACCAGGAATACCTATGAATGGCATGACACAAAGCTAGAACAGGTCTTTGCCTTGGAGCTTAGTGCAGGTGGCAGTGATTAAGACTGTTAGGTAGTAGTTAGAAATGAGCTGTGAAAAGTGAAGCAATAATATAGCAGGGTCATGGAGTTTCTTTGAAATTGGCCTAAATGACCAATCAAGTAACTTGTAAAACAACAGGTTTACTAACTCTGAGAATACACCAGTGGAAACAATAGAAAACAATTAAGAAATACATCAAGAAAGCAAGTTCAGTGGGACTAATCCTTTCAGGTGAGTCTACCTAGATCATTGTAAAGTTAGAATTTATGGCCATAGATTTCTCAATGTATTTCAGAAGAGAAATGTATTTAAGTAGTGCAGGTACACTAACGTAAACTATGTCTAATCAGTGACCTCAATACTCACATTAACATAGGATTGACTTGTAGATGAAGTCCCACGCAATAGTAGACATTGAACAACTGATTGGCAAAGGTAGACCCCAGTTCACAAGGCAAGATAAACATAAAACAGCAATGAATTTGGAAATAACACTGCTTCTTTTGTTGTTCTCTGACTGGAAACAACTGACTCTCTCTCAAGAGTACTTTTTATCTGAGACTTTACTTTCACCTATAATAAAGAACTTTGGGTTGTGTTTTTGTGTCTGACTTTAAATTTTCTTTTATTGTAACACAAGAAGGGAGTGAGTCTCTCCTGTGACAAGAATAAGCACTAAATAAAAAATAAAGGCTTTTATATTCAGACCAAGATTCACAGATGGAGCCTCTGGGTTCATTCCAGCATCAAGTGAGGACCAGTATACAAGTTGGAGAGTTTCGTGTTTTGATCTGCATTATTGCCAGGCTTGAGTAGGATCTGGCACCCACCCACAAATTGTATAGGTCACTGTGGCTGTGAGATTCATGTGTGACAGAGCTTAGCATCATCTATGGCAGCCAAGGGACTGTCTTAAGTACTCATACTCCCATCTTGAGCAAAACAGCAATCACTAGGCCAGTTTTGTTGACCTGGAGACACCTGTATACTCATGGGAAAAACTTGTATTGTGGCATGTAATACCACTAGTTTCAGCATAGACCTGGGTGGAGCCTAGAGATTGTGCATATCTTTATAACTATGAGATTCAGACATGAATCACTTAGCCTCAGACTCCATGGCCAAGGGACAGCTTTTACCAACATATCTCCAACCTCATGAAATATACTATGGAATGAGACTTCATTCACTGAAGGACAGGACAGAGTAAGCTCAGGACTTTGCCTTGGAACTCAATGTCACATGATAGAAATCTAACACTCAAAAGATCCTAATGGCCATAATCTTCTTAGTCTATGGACAGAACCTCTGCAAAGGTCTTGGTACCAGGAGAATATGTAGTCCTAGTCTACTTATCTTTTGTTCTACTAGCAACATATATAGATGTTTGTAGCAGTTAGGGCTAAAAGTAAAACTTAGAAGTAGGCAGCCCATAATAGCGTATGCCATGATCCTATATCATGGCTATGCTAGTCTAAGTAGGACATTTGCTCCAGATACAACATTTCAAAATTCATCCCCTCATTCATGGCACATTTTCCTGAGACTGGTCCTTTCATGGAGATTCTGCTCAGAGCTGGGCAGAATTTTTCAGTGTCTTACCACTGGCCAGTGGCTATGGAGGGATATGTGAGAATAGACTGATCTCAGGGAGAGGCGGAAAAGGGAATGGACCATCATTTTTAGGTGCTCTTTGTTCATGCTTAATAACATACCAATTGAAGATATGGGACAAATATGAGCTTGGATTACCCTCTAGAATTGAAATAATGACAATATACACATAAACACTAAACTCAGCAAACCTGGATAATGGACTAAAATATTGGAAATTACTACATTCTCAGAGAAAATTAGAAGCCTGTTTAGAATTTCTGGAAATAAGTGCACCAATAAAGCTAGATTATAAAGGCTGGAATACATTTAATGTCCAGACAACATCACATACTAGCAACCATTATGAACAATTAGGGAATATCAACTTCATCTAACAGTAAAAATTAGGTGTCAGAAACCAACCATATGGTAAGCAGTATTGAGAATTTAAAATGGCTATTTAATGGAAGCTCAGTGAGCTGGAAGAAAACAGATAAATGATTAAATACTCTAATAAAGAAAATTAACAAAGATGGAAGCATTAAAGGATAAAACAAAAATCCAAGAACTGAAAAATACACAAAGTGAATTTAAAACACAATAGAAGGCTTTGATTGCAGACTAGATCAAACAGAAGAAAGAATTCAATGAACTCAATGATAAGATATGTGAAAATACTTAGAGGAGAAAAAAAGAAAGATTATGGAAACTTTGAGACAGTATAAAAAGAGCAAATATACTGATTACTGAAGCTTAAGAGCTGGTGTAGAAAGCTTACTCAGGATACACTGGAAAGCTTGCCAAACTTAAGAACAGAAACATCCAAGTAAAGGAAGTTCAAAGATCACCCATCAAATTTTACTCAACCATGTCTACCTTAAGATATCTTACAATCAAACTCTCACAGGGCAAAGATAAGAGAGGAATACCAAGGCAGAAAAGAAACAAATAGCACATACGTGTTTTCCAATTTGCCTGAAAACAGACTTCCTAACACAAACTTATAGGCAATGAAAGAGTAGCATGAGATGTTCACAGTATCAACAGTGTGAAACAACAAAAAACAAAAAACAAAACAACAACAAAAAATCCTGACTTGCCAAGGTACTGTAATTATTTCCTTCATAACTGAAGATATTGAAGGCATTCCCTTGCAAAAAATGCTGAAAGAAGTTCTTTAAATGTAAAAAAGATTAATGAGCAAGAAGAAAATGTCAAAAGATTTAACACAGGTAAGAGTAACCATACAGATAAATTCAGAAAGTTCTGATATTATAATCATGGTGTATAAATGATATTGTCAGTATAATGATTCAAAAATAATGTAATTAATTATAATGTCGTTAACATGATAGAGCCAATAATAGAAAGATGTGAAACTGACATCAAAAACTCAGAGTGTGGGAAGAATTGGAGTTCAACTATATAATTTTTTATTATATTTTCTGTCTTTTTTGTAAGGGTTGGGCATCAAAACCAGGGTCTGAGCACACTAGGCAATCATTCTACCACTGGGATACAATCCTGACTTTTTTGTAAATTTTCTTAGTTATGATTATCTAAAATTACTATCATTTAAAAATCATTTAAAAATAGTAATCTAAGAATATTTATATGTAAGCCTCATGGTAATCAAGAGTAAAAATCTATAATAGATAAACCCCAGATAAGCAAATAGTCAAGGCCCAATACCAGAGCGAATTGATATTTAAAAAAATCTAAAAGAGAAGGAGAAAGAAAAAAAGGAACCATAATAAAACCAGAAATCAAGTAGCAAAATGGCTGTGGTAAGACCTTACCTGTCAAAAATTACCATAAATGTACATGGATTAAATTTCATGACTAAAAAACACAAAGCAACAGATAATAAATGAAGATCCAACTCTAGGGTTGCTTGTAAGAAACTCACTTCATCTCCAAGGACACACATAGACTCAATGTGAAGGGATGGAATAAGTTATTCCTCGAAAATATAATCCAAAAGAAAACAGCAAGTCATACTAATATAAGATATAATATACTTTAAATCAATATCACTTGTTTGATTCTCAAACATTACCCTATGTAAATTTATGATTACACAAATGGTATGCCTTTACTCCATGTACAGAGAAACAACATGTATCCCGTTTGTTTACAATAAAAAAAATCAATATCAGTAAAAAGAGACAAAGAAGGTCATTTGTCTTCTTTTGAAAATTATATGAACGTCACCTTTTTCTTTTGATGATGAAAGAAAATCTGTGCCATAAAGTGCCTAAATTTCTACACACAAAAAAAGCTGAAATTTTATTATATTGATATGAAAAATTGCATCAGGCAATTTCCTCATTCTCTGCCATTTTAAGAATAAATTCTCACTGTAGGTCTCGGGATTCTTGGATCTTACTGTATTCATGAATAAAAGCTCCTTATCATTCATGTCCTACTATGTTTATAACAAGTTAAATAATTAAATATTATCCTAAAGTTTTTGTCATAATGGATTGCCTAATTGAGAGAATGTCTTTAAAGCTTTAGTTTTCAAAGAAAATAATATTGAAATAAACATTAACATAAAATATCATTTCCATTATAAGATCAATTTCACTAACCTAATAAATTAAAAGCTAACAAATTTAAATGGATTGTCATGAATATTGTAGACTGACAATCTCATGTATCATGGCAACCCTTTGAAGCAACTGTCATAACTTGGCATATATTAAAGAAATTAATTCAATATATTTCAGTATAATTTGCATATAAAATTTATTTTAAAATTCATTTAGGGATTTTCTACTACCATGTCTACTACAAGTTGATTCTCCCCCTTCTTGTATACTTATCCTTTCATTTCAAATATCTTTCAAAATGCCATATCTTCCATAAAGATGTTTTTAAAATTTCACCTAAGAACTAGGGTTTTCTACCTTAAAAACCTATGGTATTTTTATCACCTTATGATGCTTTTTTTGCTATTGCTTTTGAATTGTTTTTGTAATTGACTTTACCTATTTCTGCCTTTTTAAACTGTTCTTTCAATGCACTTTGCCTCTTTACTTTCTATCCTACAAAGTATCTACTACAGTGCTCTATATAAGAATATAAGAAATCAACGTCAAAAGATAAGCTTATAATGTTTATACTTTCTTTCAATATATGGATTGTGCTCATCACAAACAAAAAGTATAAAGAGGTAAATGGTTGGAGTGGCCTGATTGAAAATTAGTAATTATTCAGGTAAAAGCATCTATATCTTCATATGGAGTAGATATACACATACATTGAAGCACATATTAAGGGACTAGAGACCCAAATCATTCCTGGTAAATACATTTTCCACTTACACTGTAGTTGTTAAATGTAAAGAATGATCTACATTAATGGCAGAAGATCCTGGGGAATGGCTAGGGTGCCATTCTATACTTCTAGCTCTGCTTCATGACCACTTCATGGTAGGAGGTGAATGAGCTGGTTATGTAGCTCAGTGGCCTTTGGCCAAGGAACCATGTCAAATAGGCATATGACTAGAATGCAGGAGTCTCTAGGTTCAATCTCTAGCACATGCAGGACAGAAATACGGACCCAAAGACATTATTACACAAGAATCATTTCATGTTGCCTTTGCTAAAATTCCTTAATTTCTCTGTTTCTCATATTTGCAATGGATTCTCTTTTAGCTATTAATCCTTTTAGCTATGATATTTTTGCAGAAACATACTCTGATGATTTTTTGAAATTTATTTGAAGATTATTAGCTGGTCTAATAGGTATACTTTTTATTGCTAGTTTTACCTGGAGGTTAATTAATGTCTAAATTTTGTTCTTTGGAACTAATGGTGTTCTTCATCAACTAATATTAGGATAATAGGATAATATCATTATTACTTTCAGTCATAAAACTCAGATTCCAGATTGATATGAATAGTATTTAAAAATAAAGAATATATGATTCATTAGTTGATAATTAAGAAATGCTACATTTTCCATCATATGAATATGTAATTATGACAGATGTTTAAACATCAGAGCATCAAGGATGTTTTAGTCAACTGTAGATTAAATTTGTTTTATTTTACTTATGCATTGTTATTCTCTGTTCACAAGAACTGTTTGTTGGTGTACCCATTGTTAGGACTGTTTATAACTTGAAAATTAGTCACAAGGACTTCTAGCCATTTACTTTTATGGTAAATCTAGCAGTGTTAATTCACCAACATTAACAATATTTAAAATAATAACAGAGCTCAACTAGCTAAAATCCTAATCAGCATTGTATCCTAAATGCAACATTTTGTGCAACTTCAGATAATATCAGATTCTAAGATGAGGTTTCTGCTCAGAATCATTTTATTCCCTTGTGTTGAATTTAAATCCTTAAAATCATGCTCCATCTGCATAAACATATTATTCCCTTTCTCCTCGGTGCTTGAAAGTGATTTTTAATCGATTTTGAATTATAGATATCTTGGATAATCTAAGTAATTCTATGCATCTGTTTCACTTTAACCTTACCTGAATGCTCACATTTATTGATATACCATTGTCCATACCATTTTACAATTTGTAGATATTCTGAAACCCATTCATGCTGTCACACTTTAACTAGAGGACTGTGGATCCTAGTTTAAGAAGTTGTGCTTAGAAACTACAAACACCCTGAGACTAAATTAAAAAGAAGAAAATCTTTTGTACTGGAGGATTAACTCAGAAGGCCCCAGCCACTGAGCAACATCTTGAGGCCTCTATATTTTTGTTTTGAGACAGGTTCCTGCTAACTTACTGAGGCTAACCTCAAATTTGAGGTTGTCTTTCCTTAGACTTTTAAAGTTGTGGGATTATAGGCATACTCCACCAATCCCAGTAAGACGCTACTTATTTCAAGTTTTTTTCTTTTTTGTTCTTGTTTTTGATTACAATGAAATGTTTCTATTTTTAATTTTATCTTTTCAGTCTCTATGAAAATAACTCTTTGTCTCGGTGTCTTGTTTCCCTTTGAAGACTTCCACTGCTGCCCATTACTAGCTTTAAGATGCATTTATTCTCCAGGATATAGCTTTTCAGAGGCTTATTGTCAGCCACTGTGGGGGTCACTGAGGCACATCCCATGTGGATGAGAAAAGGATCAACTGCGGGAGAATGATGTTGGCTGTTTATCAATCAATTACCCATAAACGTATCTACTCAATACACACACAAGAACCAATACTCTTTTTAAATGAGAGGGGTCATGACAGGTCTCTAATAACGTGAGTCACTCAACTTTGTTTTATTTATAACACACAGGTAAAGCAGGTAAGACTGGCAGGAATTTTTTCTGTGATGGACAGGATAGGGTGGAATTAGGGGAGTCATTCTCTTAGGGGCACTATTCCAGAAAGAGACAGCGAACCACTCCCATGAAGCACCACATGTTTCCCGGCAGTTCCTAGAAGCCAGTCATCTGCATCCCATGGTTCAACCTAGTCTGATTCTGCTAAATAAAGATGGCTTCCCACAAACCACCACTCAGATTTACCCAAATGGAAATTTAGGAAAGGGTTTATAGAAGATGATACAAGGAAAATATGTAAAGATGAGTTAAATAAATGAGGAGTCTTCTGTTGGTTTTGTTTCCCCTATATATTTGGCATGATCTCTTGAGCAGAGCTACCTATATAAACTCCATTTTTACCTGTTTTAATTTGTTTTATATAAAAACTGAGTTTATGCCCTCAACCTCTCTTGGTATTTGGCAAGTATGGACTTGGAGTACTATTATCATTCAATATAAAGCAGAATGGGATACTCTAACTTTACCTGATTTTAGTCTTAACCATAACTCTATTTAGCACATTATACCAAGGACATAGAACAACCATATTCAGAATTTGAAATACTTGTTACAAATGGCAAGTGATTAATGATAAAGGTTTCGCTGATATCATACAAGCATGAATTGGCTAATTTTACAGAGGCACATTCTTTATAAAGTTGTTTATCCTACTTATTTTTATTTCTGAAGAAAAGCATTTGTTTTAAAAATAAAAATGCCAGGAGACTGCATTTTAAAATATAAATGAATATTTTTGATAGACTTGATAAAGATTTTTTTTTAAATGTATAAATGTATTTTTACTTTTAAAAAAATTTTAAGGGTATAATGTAATAATTATATACATGTATACAAAATATAATAATTACATCAGGATAATTAGCATTCCATCTCTTTAAACATATATCAATTCTTTATGATGAGAATCCATTTTGAAGATTTATCACTTTCCATCTAATGATTTCACTTCGGGTCAAGGTTTCTAAATTCTATTACTTTGCCTTGCACATAAATCATAGAATACAGAATTATTGACCTTTATGAACATATGTATTTTAGTTAGAAGTGTAAGAATGAGTCAGTCTTTAAAAATAGTTGGTTGCTTTTTATAAAATGAGCTATGAATGAACTATTATTACCTGATTGGAGATGGGAGGGGAGGAACCATGGATAGAATATAAAGTAGATTTGGACAGTACAAAATGTTTTAGAACTGTACTTCTTTAGTATTTGTAGATTTTGTATTCATAAATTCAACTAGTCACAAATGGGCCTACGTGCTTATGTAGTAATGTATCACTTTACAGAGATATGAAATTAGGAGTCTGATATGAGGGTAGAATTTATAGTAGAGATTTAATCTAATAATGACTTCAGCATCTGCTTCACAAGTCAATATTTGTTTCTATCTACTTATTAGGATTTCAATTTTTTTAGTACAAAGAAAATATTTCATACCTAGGATTCACATATTTGAAGTAATTAGACCATCATACATACCCCAGAATGTCAGTGTGTTACAGGATTGCACCATTTTTTCTAAACTCAATCTTCAAAGAAATGTAATGCAAGTGAATTTTTAAAGCCTGATGGAGGAGTATTAGAATAGATGCCAAGAATCACTTATCATTTCCATATTTCAAAATGTAGTGAGGAGCAAAGCATTAGGCTAAGGGAAAATTCTCTTTGTGTGTTCTTTCCCATGTTTCTTATGATGAAGGAAGTATACTTGCCTGAAAAGTGAGGATCAGATGAGAAAGTAGTAGAATTAAGAGATGATTTTTGTTTGATCATGAGCATTATGGAATCACTTAAAAACTTCATTAAAATGTCCATCAGAAGGTCTAAAAAGTAAACAATAACATTATATAATTGAGTTGGAATGTAAATTTGCTTCAGGTTAATTATTTCCCAAAACAAAAGTAGCTAATTTATTAAATATGCAATATATGCTATCAAATATGTGCAATGTACTGAGATAGGTAGATTTGTAAAATAGAATTTACAGTTCTACAGCCCAAAGGACCACACTAAAAACCATTAGAGCTTATAAATGAATTCTGTAAAGTTGCATGATGAGAAAATTAACAAACAAAATTAGTAACATTATTATTTGTTAATAATTGTCTGAAATAGAAATCAAGGCACAATCCCATTTAAAATGGCTACAAACATCTTAATAATAAATTTATCCAAAGAAGTAAAATATCTATACAAAAAAACTATAAAACAATTATGAAAAATAAAGTGAAGAGGACATAAAACATAAATAAATAGGTTAGAGAAAGTCATCTCATGTACCTGGATGAAAAGATCTCACAAAGCTAAAATCTTCATAGTACTCAAAGTGATCTGCAAATTCTATGCAATCTCTCTCAAAATACCAATGTCATTCTTCAAAGAAAAATTTTAAAAATTCCCTAAAATTTATATGGTAAAAGAAGAACATCTAAATAACCAAAGAAATTTTGATAAAAAAGAACAAAACTGGAGACATTACACTGTATGACTTCAAAATTTACTACAAATCAAAGCAACTTGGTATTGACATTAAAATAGACACATAGACCAATGGAACAGAAGTCAGAGCCCATAAGTAAACCCTCACACCTACAGCCAACTTATTTTCAGTGAAAGGGCTAAGAATATGCATTGGAGAAATGACAGACTTTGTAATAAATGGTGCTGGAAAATTGGCTATCCATGTACAGAAGAATGAAACTAGACCCTTATATCTCATGAATGAAAAAAACTCAAAATGGCTGAAAGACTTAAATCTAAGACCCAAACCTATGAAACCAATAGATACAAATATAGGATAAATACTTCAGGACATTGAAATGGGCAAGGAGTTTTTTGAAGTAATCAAAGTCATACCCTCACCACAAAATAGAGGTAAATGAGATTATATAAAATGTACTTGCAGAGTGAAGATAACCTATAGAATCAGAAAAAAAATATTTGCCAACTCTTCTTCTGTGTAATTGTTAATTTCCAGAATATATAAGGAACTCAAAACATTTAACAAATTTATTAAAAATGGACACATGATCTGAATAGATATTTCTAAAAAGAAGCCATAAAATGAACAAATACATGAAAAAATACCCATGAGTTTTTGTACTACTCATTAGGGAAATGCAAAGTAAAACCAAAATGAGCCTGGGTTTGGTGGTGCCCACCTGCAATGCCTGCTACTCAGGAAGCTGAAGCAGAAGGATCATGAATTTCAGGTTAGCCTGGGCAAATTTGAGAAGGAGACTCTTCTCAAAATAAATTTTGAAAAAGTACTGGGATGGACTTCATTGTTAGAGTATTTGCCTAGTATGTGTAAGCGCCAGGGTCAAATCCACAGGACCATTAAAACAATGAAACAACAAATATCACCTCACTTGAGTAAGAATTACTGATATCAAAAATAGAAATGATAACAAGTATTGGCCAGATTGTGGAAAAAAGAAAACCCTCGAACACTGTAAATGGGAATGTTAGTGAGACCATTATGAAAAAACAATTTGGAGATTCCTAAAATAATTAAAATAGAACTACAGTATTATTCAATAATCCCATTCTTGGATATACATATATATATATATATATATATATATATATAAATGATATATATATCAGTACATATATCAGTATGATATATATATAACTACAGTATTATTCAATAATCCCATTCTTGGATATATATATATATATATATATATATATGTAAATGAAATCAGTTTGTCAAAGAAACACTTACATCCTCATTTTTACTTCAACACAAAATGAAAACAACCGAAGTGCCTATCAATCAATGAATGGACAATGAATGAAATAGAGCATATGTACACAATTGAATACCATAGAAAGACTGGAATTATGTCACGTGCAGTAACATAGATGGATCTGGTGATTTAATTAAGTAAAGCCAGGCACAGAAAGACAAGTACTTTGTATTTTCACTCATGTGGAATTTTTAAAAAATGATCTCGAGGAAGTTTAGAGTAGAATGAATGATGGTTAACAGAGGCTATGGAGAGTAGAATGGTAGTATGGATGAGGAACAGTTGAAAGTCATGAAATTACGATGTACTTTTCACAGGAGGAAGGCTACAGATAAGAGCAAAGTACTCTAGATTTCATCAAGCTTGAAGAAAGGATTTTGAAAGTTTTCATTATGGAGAAATGACAAATGTTGGAAAAGATAAATATGTTTAAACTGATTTCAATATTATACAATATATATCATATATAGTAACCCTTATTTGTACAATTTTTGTTTTTGTATCAGTTAAAATTATCTTAAAATAATAATAAACATTTAATTTAAATTAAAAATAAAAATGTAGTGAAATGTATGGAAAATATCACTAAAATTCTTCAAAACAGACTATTGCTTCAGTTAAAAAATAATGTTTATAAAAGATAAAGTGATAATTAAATAGTATAAAAATTACATAAATGAACTTTTCACTGATTTTTATCAATTCAACAAATAAAATCAATTTTCAATTCACACTAATTATGTGCTAGGTGATAGGGACACAATGACAAAAGAGATTGTACTTGAAGTCTAGATGATACAAAAAAGGAAGTCTCAATAATAAGTGAATGTGATAATGGCTGCAACACAGAATGTTTACTATCCTGGCAGGTGTGAGTTAGTGAGACTTCTGAGGGAACATCATTCTATGAGAATAGATACTACAGACGAAATCTGAAGACTCATCTGCAGTCTATAATTGTCAATATTGTGATGTTACATAGCTAATTGATTATGGAAAACATACTTATATTCAATATAGTATTTGGTTTCATTTTCTGGCAACTTTTACCTTAAAAATCATGCCATTTTCCTGAGTATGATTCAGTACGTTCATAGATTGTTCATTACTTGCATCGATAAATTGTTCTAGACCAGGCTGCATTAGAACATAGAAGGAAATATTCTGCCTGTAGTTAACAATACTTTTTCCAGTAAAAATCTTCAAAACACTCTGAGTAAGGCAAGACTCTTGAGAAAGATCATCATAATTCATTTCCAGCATACTTCAAATTTTGAACTGTGATTCAGAAACACATGAACACTCTTATAGGATTTCCTGCCCACACACTGACTGAGTTTCTAGATCTAGCATTTGAGTAGATAAGTCCCACTGGAAGAAAAAGCATTAGTTGATTGACAGAGAAAAGGCAGTCAATGTCGTGTCATTTCCACATGGTATCTTATCTTCCACTTTCAGAATATAGAAAAGGCAAGTATTAACACTGAGATACCAAATGAAGAATAACTGACTTTTCAGAAGTTTCCAAAGAATCTGCAAAGGCATAACATTGAAATAAGGTCTGTAAAAATGTTTTAAGGAAATTCTTTCTAAAATAGAGAAAACATTAATAAAGAGGTTTATCAAATTCAATAAGGATATATGTGTGTGTGTGTGTGTTTGTGTGTGTGTGTGTGTATAGATAGATAGATAGATATAGATACATCAATATAGATAGATACAGATATCTAGATATATATATCAAGTTTTATATATACACATGAAAATCCATTGAAGATAATCAGAAAATGCCATGGTCAAAAAAGAATCTCCATGGAGAATTTATTCATTTCACTAATACATTTGTGTGTTTAGTACATGCTTACAATAGGCTAAGTGTAGGAAATCAGGTGGGAAAGAGATTGAGCCATGTTTTGGTTCAGGACTGAGAGGTAGGTGGGCAGTTGTAATAAAATATGGGTTATAATGGAGAATATTTATTATGCTAATGGAGAGGGTTTTTTTTTATTTTGATTTTTATTATTTATTTATTTGCTAAAACCTTTCACTTAGACTGTTTTAGTCAACTTTTTTGTTGGTGTAACTAAATGACCCAACAGCACAACTGTAGAGGATGAAGAGTGTATTGGAAGGTTCACAGTTTCAGAGGTCTTAGTCTATGGAAGACTTGTCCCATTCCTGGGACTCAAAGTGAGGTTGAACATCACGGCAAGAAAAGTGTGGTAGAGGGGAGACACTGACATCATGTCAGGAAACAGAGAGATGAACTCCATATTCCAGATACAGAATATATACCCCAAAACCACGCTCCCAATGAACCACTTCCTCCAACAACACCCCACCTGCCTCCAGTTATCACTCAGTTAATCCCATCAGGAATTGATTCACTGTTTAGGTTGAGACTCTCACTACCCAATCATTTCTCCTCTGAACCTTCTTACGTTGTCTCACACGTGAGCTTTTGAGGGACATCTCACATCCAAGTCATAACATACACTTTCTGGAATCTCCAGGCAAGCATCTCACTATGAAAAATTGATTATTTAGGCTGAGATTCGTGTGTCAATGGGATTTATACCTTAGGAAGTAGGAGATGATTGATTTAGTTTGATGGAAAGGCACATATAAAAACTTTAGCATGAAATATGCAAGGAATTCAATAAACTGAAAATATTTAATCATATATGCTTAAACCACAACAATTGAGAGAAGGGATAGCAAAAATCTCAATTCATTTGTTTTGTACTTTAAAATATTCTAAGCCTCAGAATCTAATTCCGATGATTATTTTGAGCACAATCTGAGATGTTCAGTTCTCATTTTAATAATTTCAGAACATTCTGGTGTGGATGACTTTATAATAAAGTACATTAGCCAAAGTAAAATGAAGAGTCCTTGAGGGGCATTATAAGGGTGTATCTTAGATTTTCATTTTGGAGCACTCTAGTTGCAAAGTAGATAATAAATTAAGATATAATAACATTAAACCACATTGGGAAGATCAGTGGAAAAAATATAGGAAGCCAGAAACAATAGAGTGACTGAATGACATGACAGAGTGGATGAATTTGAGAACATTTTATGAAAAAATATACACATGATTTACTGATTAACTTTGTGAAGATCTAATGTTGTTATATTTATTCCTGGTGTGAATAGCTGGGTAGATGATAATAGAGAAGATAAATAATACGTCGCTTTTTGTTTGATTGTATGTTTTACATTTCTCTTTCTTTTGACATGGGACTTGCTGTGTTGCCCAGATTTGCCTCAACCTTATGATCCTTCTGCCTTAGTCAACAATGTAGTTTGGTTTGCAGGAATTGGCACCATGCACAGCTACAAAGTAGAATATCTATAACTAAATATTTGCTTATTTCAGCTTTGTAAGTTTTGATCTGCAATCAATATATATGAAATAGAAATTTGGACTAAAGGCCACCAATTTTGAATAAAACAGAAACACCTCATTAGGAAAATTCTATTGAACTATAAAACATTACAGTATTTCAGTTAAAGAAGTGCTCTAACTCTTACAGTGCTTCAAAAAAGATTCTAAAATGTGATTACCTCCCAATCTGTCTCATCTTCTTTATACAACTACAAATTACTTTGCTCCTTCTCTTTTAGGAAACTAAAGACCAAAGATAAAATGTTCAGTAAATTCTAAGAAATAATATATATCTTTTCCAAATGCAAACCAGTATTTATCAAACATGCCTGGATATGTCTGAATCTCAACTTTATCCTAGAGTTCTTACTATACTACAAATGAAATGAAACCATCAAGTACCACTGTAATTCAATGTGAACATTTTGAAAGGGATTCACAGTTATTCTGATTCTCAAAATTCTATTTCTATTGCATGCAATCCTATTCTATTTAACTTTCTTCAAGCATTTATTACTTTGATAATATGCCATTTCATTAAGTTGTTTATGTTAGGTTCAATAGCAATAGGGATAAAAGTTACTGTTATTTTCTTTACCTTTTAGGATTACATTAAAAAGTTAGTTATTCTGTACCTGCCATTCTCTCCACCTCCTTTGATCCCTGTGCTACCTCTCTTTATATTTCTCCAAACTGACTAGCTGCTCCTTCTCAGGATCCTCCAGTTCTCTTCTTCTCTGGTTGACCTAAAATAGTGGAGAGTTTTAGGGAAGTTTATTTTTACTTTCTCCTTAGGTGATATAGCCCAGTTACATAGCTTTGAATAACTTTTATCTGATTATAGTGTGCAAATATTTATTTATATCCCTGGTATCTATAGTTATGACTGATAGGCATTTCTAAATTTCAATCTTAATAGTCCCAACACAGAAATCTTGATCTTGCTGTCCTATGCCTGATCCTTCTTTAATCTTCTCTCAGTAAAAGCCATCACCTCCCACTCAGTTGCTCAAACAAAAATCCTACAAGTCATCCTTGATATTTTAATGATATGGAAAAATGTGCCTTCTGAATTTTTCTCTTTTTTCATTTGTGTGTGAATGATTTTATTTTATTTTTTGATGTTTTTCAAAATATCTTGAAGGGAACCTGACTTATATGTACACCAACTAATAAAATAATAATTCTGGAAATATTCTTGAAGGTTCAAAAAAAACTGCACTTTTTCTTGTTGATACTCTGACAGATGACATACCAGAAATCCTTTGGTCATAGAGATAAAGATGCTGCAAAGAATGACAGTTTCTGTTCAGCTAATTGACAACCAGGAACATAAATACATCAAAGGAAATACATTAGGATATTACTCAAGGGAACACAGTCTGTTAGGAAATGTGTAATGTTTATTAGATGAAAATGAGAATGTGTTTTTGAATTATAACACGGAGCAGGATGTTACTTCTTCTAAATAAAAACACTAGCTGGAAAAATAATGATTGTTCAATTGTGAGGCTGTAAGGCAGTAATGATGACATAAAGAGCCTTCTTTTGAAGTACTCAAGGGCTTCTAATCAAACAATGTAGCAGGGTTTTGGGTATTATATTCAGGAAGATCTTAAAATTATAATAAAATTTCATTGCATAGATTTTTTACTTAATAATTTCATTCAAATACAAGTATCACCAAATTTTAAATTCCTATATAAATGTCATGAGTGTCACGATTTCCACCATTATTGCTTTTCTTTGCAATGCATATAACAGAGATTCAAAGTAAGCTGCATTTTCTCAAATAAAAATTATCTGAGGAGACTGTGAATATTAATAAAAGAATAACAGTTCAGTCTCATTATATAAGAAATGTAATAAGAATAACAATGTGTGTTTATATCTTTACTTGTCTAAAGAGTGAGTAGGGAAATTTTAATCTTTCCAAAGCAAAACAGTTCTCCTGCAATTTTCTAACTAATTGTATTATTAGAAAGGAGAGGAATTAATCTACTCGGAACACCTGCTTTATGGCTTATATTATGCTGCCTGTATACGTCTCTGTTCATCAAAATAAACTCAAAAGTCCAAGTACAATGAGAAAAAACAGTATGAAAATTAGTTTTTAAAAATTTTTAAAGCTTTTTAAGTTTATAAAGTTCTAAATTTTTCCCATTTTATATCATTTTTGGGGTTAAATGTTTTCTGTTACTATATGATAGTAAAAATAGTTGTGAAATTTGCTTTTGTTTTTATTTGGAAAATAAATAAATCCTGCAAAAGTCTCTGGAGGATTTGAATACAAAATTTTTGTAACTACTAATGTAAGTGCAAGATCTGTTGATAGTGTTTATCATTATTCCAATAAAATAGTTGATAGAGTGCTAAGAAATAATCAACTTTATCAAGATTACCCAAATTTTAATAAATAAGGGATAAAAAAATTCAATGAGAAAATAACATGAAATCAGTTGGAATTTTAGTATTTAATTTATAAGCTACAAATGATTGAACTACTGTTGGGTACTATTCCCTCTCTTAGAAAAATATAATTATGTTTAAAGGCAATATACAGCATAATTAGATAATATTTCTTGGAGTCAGTTTATCATACTGAAATATGACATCTCATCTGATACATACAGAAATGCGTAATTCAATGAAGTAGCCAAAATTATTTGTTGGAGAAAGTCTGGACTCTTCAATAGAAGGTGCTGGGAAAACTGGATAGAGATAGGCAGAGGAATGAAACTTGCCCTATATCTCTCAATTTGTAAAAACAACAACTTAAATTGGATCAAATACCTAAATTTAAGACCTGAAATTATTAAACTATTAGGAGAAAAGAGAGGAATCACTTTAAAACTTCAGTTTAGGTAATTTTTTATAAGATTCCAGATGCCCAGACAAAAATAAAGTACGAAGGGAAAAATGAGATTGTTTTAAATTAAGGAACTTCTGCACAGAAAGAAAAGCAATCAACAGAGTGAAGAGACAACCAGCAGAATGAAAGAAAATAATTGCAAACTATTCGTTCCAAAGGGAATTAAAATCAGAATACGTAATTTAAAAATTTCAAATACAAAAAGTAAATAGTCTTATTAAAAATAATCAAATTATATGAATTGATATTTCTTCTAAGACGATATAGAAATGATCAACTAATATATGAAAAAAATTTATGTGGGAAAATGCAAATCAAAACCTCAGTGTCACATAGTCTTACTCCAGTTAGATGGCTATTATATTTAAAACGTAACAAAAGCTAGAGAGGATTGGAGAAAAAGTAACTGTTACACTGTTAATGAGAATATAAATCTGTACAGGCATCATGAAGAACAGTATACAGTTTCCTCAAAAAAATAAAAATAGATCTATATCATTTAGTTATCCCACTTCTGGGGATATATCCAAAAGATGAAAGCTGCATGTTCTCATTCGTGTGGAAGCTAAAAAGATTTTAAAATTTACCCATGTTTATTGCATCACTATTAACAATAGCTAAGACATGGAATCAGCTTAGGTGTCCTTTAACAGATGAATAAAAATTGCCATATATATAAGCAACAGAATATCATTAAATCATAAAGAATAATTAAATCCTGTCACTTGCAGTAAAATGGATAGAACTGGAAGTCATTATATTAAATGAAGTAGGTCAGACATAAAAAGACAAGTATCACATCTTCTCTCATATGTGAACGCTAAAAAAAAGTAGAACTTAATATAGAAAAGTGACTACTAGAGATTAGAAAGGATGGAGGAACCGTGAAAAAAAGGGCAGTTGGATTGAGTCAGTGCATGCTGAGCGCATGTGTGGAAAAATCACATCAAACCTCATTGGCATATGTAACTAATATGTGTTAATATTTTTTAAAAAACATGCTTAACATCACTATTCTTTAAGGAAATGTAAATTAAACTACAATGAGATCATCTCACTCCAGTCTGAGTGGTTATTTTTAAAGGAGCAAACAAAACAAATTAAAATAGCCCACAAACACCAGTGAAAATGCAGATGAAAACCAGTTCTTGTATAGTGCTTGTATGAATTTAAATTAGTGTAACCATTATGGAAAACAATATGGAAGTTCTTCAAAGAAACTAGAAATAGAACTACCATATGATGTACCTATTTCATTCTATCTTTGCTATATAGAGAAATGAAATGAAATAAGCATACAGAAAAGATAGGCACATTCCTGTGTTTATTGCAACTCTATTCACACTATCCAAGGTATGGAATCACAGGAGCTGTCACTGATTGATGAATAGATATAGGAAATGTGGTACACACACACACACACACACACACACGACAATATATTGTTCATCCATAAAAAGAAATAAAATCCTGTCATATGTGATAAAATGGATGCAAGTGAAGGATATCACGTCAAGTGAAATTCACCAATCACAGAAAGATGAAAGCTGTATGTTCTCACTCACATGTGGAAGCTAAAAAGATTTCATTTAAGTAGAGAGTAGAATAGTGGTTACTAGAAGGTAGGCAGGGTAAAGTAGAGAGGACATAGAAGGACACCAGATAACAAGAACCAAAAATAAAGTATTGGACAGGAGGAATGCTTCTAATTTTCTGCAGCATAGTAAGATAAGTTAGTATAGAAAAACCTATCGTGTATTTTATGAAGAACTAGTAGAGAGAAGTTTGAAAGTTTCAAACAAAAGGAAATAATAAATGTATAAGGAAATGAAAATACTGATTACCAAGATGTGATTGTTACACATTGTAGGCAAATACAGATTTATTACATGGTACCCCTAAATATGTAGAGTTATAATGTATTGGTTTTAAAATTTTTCATTAATATTATTCAAGTAAAAGAAAGGTCAAAACACCACTGAAGAATTTGGGAGGCAAAAACATCCAACACATTTGGACCAAAATTAAAGAAACTGCAATGCGTAGTATTTATTTTGCAATAATCCCTAAAGATTTACTAAACTAACACAATTCACATAGAAATTTAAAACTGATAGATGCCAATTATCATGAGAAAAGATTAGGAAAAAATTCTGACAATCTGAACAACCTATCTTTTTGATTTGATGTGACTCAAAGAATTAGACTCAACCCAAATCTGTATTGTTCATAAATTGAAAATGCAATGTTAAAACATACAAAATGACCAATTTTAGTCACTATTTGTGTTTTATAGTTGTTTTTCTACAAAAATACACTTTAGAATCTAAGTTGTATTTTCCACTTTCAAGTATTTTTTCTGGTGGTCAGTGTTTCAATGCTTGCAGATATACTGCAGTATAGATCTGGGAGAAAATTCTTTGCCAATTATAGAAATTTCTCCTGGGTTGCATGGTTTTGATATTGGGTTCCAACTTAAGCCTTCAAACTTTATAAGAGAAAATAATCCAATCATACGTTCTTTTCTATCCCAAAATTCCTTGGAAAAGAAGAAATATTAAATTAGATTAAATAAATGTACCTGCTCTTGAACTAAACAGAAGTGATTTTTGATATGACCACACATCCAGTTTTTCTAAACATTCAACCTTTATAAGAAATTTACCTTTATAAAAAAAGAATATTCCATCTTTTTTTTTTTTCCTTTTAGATTTTACTTTCCACCAAGGTAAGTTAAAAGATAATTGGAAATGTATTCCTATTTTCAAATCAAAGTAAAAATTTCTTGGAGAAACTAAGTAAATATAATCGCTATTTGTGTTTTCTAATATTATGATATTATATAAATATATAATTTATATACATATATAATATTTTGTTTATTTTTCTTTTTTATACTTATTATAGGAGTGACATGTAGAACAAATATTGAGATTGAGAGGAGGAGGGTAAATTTTGGAAGCATAGGATAGGATTTTAATCGTAATTCTGTCATTTGTTCATACCTGTATCCTTTCTAAAAACACTTAAATTTTGATTTATCCACTAATAAAGTTGCAATAGTAGTGCTGGGATTATAGGTGTGTGCCACATAGCCCGGCTTCTATAGTACTATAAGTGAACTAAGATAAGCCAATATTAAACAGTTGCTAATAGTATGCATTGCTTTAAGTACTTAAAATATGGTTATTCACTTGTTCTACAGAACAAAACCATGAGTATTTTCTAGAATTATTGTAGTCAAGGAAAATGAAGCATGGAGATATTAATAACTTTCTCAGGTGTGCAGGTGATGTTGGACAGAGTTCAATTTCCAACCAGCCAGTATGAATACAAAGATCATGCCTTAACCACTGCATCCTACAATCCCTTCTGAGCTGCACTTGATTTGCGTACATAATAATGTAGATAATAATATCAGAATTACTAGCAACTTCACAAATTCCTCTTTTGGCACTGAACATCTTATTTTGTGCAACTAAAATTCAAGTGAATTAAATATAAATTATTAATTCATAGATTAGATTTCTGAAAATTTAATTATATAATTCTTCAAATACATTTAAAATATAGAGCTCCTGTCTTCCTGATAACATTTAATGTCTGTGTAACTCAGAGATAATTTGTGTCTAATTTTGGGCATAATTATACTACTAATATCTTATACATTTTCTTTTTATTCCCTTTAAAATTGTCCTTTATCTTTTATTAATAATATTTAATCTTATTGTGTTACATTTTTATGGTACATCCACTCATTTTGTTTTTGGAAGTAAATGGAATATGAATAAATACATGACTCTACATTATTTTGATGTAAAAATTTAAGTTGATTATATAAGAGCATTTCCTACATTATGACAATCAAACATAGAGTGAAACTTCTTGATGATGGAATTTTTAAATTATTTTGAAGTGACTTGGTATCAATTTACAATTGGATGTTTGGTTCCTGTAACTGAGTAAGACTTTTTATATTTTCAAATAATAGAACTATATTTATGTTGACTCATTAATGTGGCAAATTACTTGGAATTATTTATTATTTATCCTATTCTACCAGAGAAGTAACTAAAACTCAGGTGTTTACTTGGATTTAGTTCCAACAATCTTTATGTAGCAAAATAAGTGGTTCAGGACATAACATTTTGATCCTGGAACAAGTGTACCTTCTGCTTTCTGAGTGTGGATAAGTGACTCAGCTATCTTTTTCTGTGACATATACTTTCCAGATGCTGATAGAACCTAGAAGAAATTTTGAGCATAGAACCCAGAAGGGTCCAAGAGATAAACATTAGATCAGAATCTATTCATGTGCTCGCTTCGGCAGCACATATACTAAAATTGGAACGATACAGAATCTATTCATTACAAGTAGAAATTATGCAATGGTGAAATGATAAGCTGATGACTATACTCATGAAAGTTAAGATAAAACTATAGCTGACTCAAAGAATTCCATTGCAGAGTGGTTGACCAACATAAAAAATAACTGAAAATTCCATGCATGTACTGATAATTCATTTCAAGAAAACAATTTCAAAAAATAATACTTCTCTCTTCCTCCCTAACATGATATTTGAGAATCATCACTTTTGAGAATTGATAATGTTTATCTACTGAAGTGAAAGGTCTATGTAGAGTCACAATTGAAGCTAGAATATTTTTGAATTTCAAGATTGGTGATATCACTCCCCCAGAAAATACTTTCACCCTGTCTGTATGAAATATCATAAATATAACATAAGAGCTTTGCAAATACAAAATTGTTTGGAAATATATCATCAGTTTTGTCCAGATAATCTCCTTATGGCTTTCTGTATGCCTATTATGTTCTCGATGTCTTTCATCGTCTAATTGCTCATATGTAACTTTCTGATCCATATGTAACTTTCTAAATTCAGAGTTGGAAAAATATTGAAATTAAATGAGGTTATTACACAGCTTAAATTGATAACTCCTTTCCAGAGAGTTTGGAAAATTTTTCCTTATCTGTATTATTTAAGTAAGGGCCAATAGTGATATTTTTTTCATATTCTTATGGTGAAGTTCTCTATTAATTTGGATTTTATCTTATTAGGAATACATTTAGATTGATAAACTCATAATCATAACAAAGCAAATTAAGCTTGTAACTGAATCAAGAATACCTGCCGTAACAAATTCCATAATGTGTGGCCAGAATCATTTCAATAGAACTGCAATTCTTTTAGCAATAGACTACAAAATCCTCTTCCCTATTAATGCTGAGATAGTTGCTGTGTTTGCCAATTTCCTAAACCTGGTTTCTGGTTATGTTTGTCATCTTTTTGTTTAAGTGACCAAAATACCTGAAAAGAGCAACTCATGAGAAAATTTTATTTTGGGTTCACAGTTTCAAAGTTTCAGCCCATGGTCCGCACACTCCATGCTTCTTAGTTTGAAGTGAGGTAGAATATCATAGTTGAAGGGTGTTACAGAGAGAGGAAAGTTGTTCAGCTCATTAAAACTGGGAAGCTGAGAGAGAGAGAGAGAGAGAGAGAGAGAGAGAGAGAGAGAGAGAGAGAGAGAGGAGAGCCAGGAACAAAATATAATCCCCAAGGTTATGCCCCCCAGTGATGTACTTCCTCCAGTCACCCTACCTGCCTACAGTTACCACTGTAATTCATTAAAATATTTATTACATCAAACGGATTAATTCACTAGTGAGGTAATAGCTCTAATAATCTAATCACTTCACCTCTGAACATTTCTGTGTTGCCTAAAACTTGAGCTTCTCAGAGGACATTAAAGATCCATATCATAACAATGGTAGACCATGATGCTTCCCTATCATAAACTACGTCTCAAAGATGAAATTAAAAAAAAAATCAAGTGACATTACAATTATTTGAAGAGATATTTAAATTACTTTAGGTGACTTTGTATTATTTTGCTACAGTTCATTTTGTATAATTTATTCCATGTAATTTTATTTTCTTTTGTTTTCCTTTTCCTTTTGGTAGTGGGGAAGAGACATATACTAACTTTCAAATTCTAAAGAAAAATGTTAACAAAAATAAAAGCTTTATAAGGAGGTTTTTGTTTTTTGATGTTTCATTTTTTTTTCTCCTAGAGAAACTGTCTATATGTCCAGTATACTCTGAGATTCCTGTCTTCAGTAGAGACAGTGCTGTAATCATCTCGGTATCTCCACTGCCCAGGAAGATATGCTTTACATGCTTTATATGATATACAAACAAACCTCATTCACTGAATAACTACCTAAATTAGTTATAGAGTTCTCAAAAGACTACTTACAATCTTTACCTTTGCATGTGTATAAAATGGCAAATTACCAGAAGGAGTTCTAATGTTTGTTGCACATCAGGTGAACAAAGTATAGAGTGAAAACAGGAATGATCTACTGACAACTAAAAGAAGCATTTTTTCAAATAAGAACATAGAGCATATAGCATAACATCTGGAACTCTTAGATACACAGCAGATTGTCAGATTTTCAACAAAGACTTTTATTTATTAAAAGAGTGTGTGGTTAAACAATTGAACTTTCAATCATCATTGTATACATTAATTAAAAATTGAAAATAAAAACAACAGTTAAAATGTGTTTTGAAAATTTTTAGCAAGTAATTTGTAACTTTGGTATAATATGTCATAATATAGTTTATTAATAATTCTATTTCTTTCCAAAACTCAGTTGTCTCAAAGTGTTCTTACCCAGGATAATGAACACATAATGCTACCAAGTCCAAAACATTGAATTTTGCAGCATAACTTCACAAGACATTTTATCAAGTTAGATTTTTGTTAATGATATGCATTCTGTTAGTGATAATTAAATTACACTCATGTGTACTATTAACAATAATCACTAAAAAATTTCTTATAATACATAGTATCATAGTACCAGATTTTGTAATATCACACAATTACATTTTGAGCATATTCACATTATTTAATATATGATGAGGCATTCAATAATACCAGATGGACTAGGACAAATCAACAAGTCCTAAGGGCATATAATAATCATGTAGAGAAGAAAATATAATTTCAAATTATAATTATATTTAACTTGAGTTTCTCAAGGAAATGAATAAAACATAATTGCAGTTTAAGTATATACTTGTAGCTAATGAAAGTTGTTTCAAGTGGAGAAAATATGAAGGGATATTTTACACTAAGCACCAAAGGCAAGAAAATAAATTAACATAAAGAAAGAAATTTTTGCCAGCAAATAAGGTCTTAGATTAAAAGTGCTCATAGAAATGCCAGTGATGATGCAAACTATGATTTACCTCTAGACTCTGAATAGGATCTAGGTTACGTAAATAGTTATATAAATGGAATAAAATGCACGAGTCCATTTGTTGTTAAGAAGCAGAACATTTCTCAAATATTTGAACATTTCCCATCATATGAATGGATGATGGAATTAAAATTCCATGGAATTTTAGTTTTCTTATAAGCAAAATCAAGTGCCTGCAGGAAATGATGAAATCCTTAAATTGTGAAACTTATGCATATTCTGATTTTTTGAAAGCAAAAATATGAACAAGATTTTTTAATTAAAATTATACAAAAATTTCATTAAAGGAATTGTGGTTAGTAAAAATCCTGAAAAATATCCTCCTGGTGCTGGCCTGGACAGAAACAGTAGCAGCTTCTATATCCAACTGCTTCATCTGTGCTATTGACAAAAGACAAAAAACAAAACAAAACAAACAAAAGAACCTGCTATATTCAGAGATGAAGACAACAAAAATGTTGCCTTTCTGGTATTATCGAGAACCTATTGCACCTGGGGAAATACAATAAATAAATGGATGAATGGATGAATAATTAGAAAGATAAACACCTCCTCTAACAGTGGGAGAGGGAAGGAATACATGTGAATTCCAGCATTATAAACAGAGAAGGGGAAGACAGATATGAAAGCCATATACCCTAATCTCAGAGGCACAGTGCCTTTCTATACCTCAGGTTTAATCCAGATGTCTGAGGATACCACCCTTACTACCAGGTCAGCATGTTTTGGATAAAGTAACCACCAAATATAGATAAGGCCGTTACAAGAGATAGATATTCTCCATGAGGCACAGTAAAGAGAAAGGGTGGAGCAGACATTATGAAAAGAACATCTGGCTAGTGAACTTCCTTTCTAAACACAAATTTCCACTAATGAAATTTGATAACTATATAGCACTGAGGATAACCACAGTAACAATAAATATCAAATCAACTTTAGTTCCTTACTAAATTAATGAAATCTTCATACCAAACCCCAAAATTATTGTTTCATTTTCTATCATCCTACACAAGATGTTTTTTAAGATAAAAATTAAGAACACAAAAAACAGTAAAACCAACAAAAATATTAAAGGCAGGTGAAAATAAAGGAAAAAAAATAGAGAATAAACATGAGTATTACAAAAAGTTTCTCTTTTATAAGCTAGAAGATCATAAAATAATAACTTGAAAGTATTAAAGCAAAGAAAAAAGAAAATTGTGGCTAATTATTCTGAATCTACAAAAATGTGTTTCAAAAGAGAACATTTTAGAAAACTCATCTTCTGCGGTCAATATGTAATTGTAAAGGTGGTTGAACTGCAGATGGCACTTAGGACGTAACCTCAACTGGTCTTTGATATCAAAGTTCTGGTTGTGAAGGGAAAGCCAAGCTTCTTCAGGTGAAAAATGGAAGAATCTGGATGAACAATACCAAGAATTTGACTATGACTTTTCTTACTATCTTGCAGCATGCCAAAATGACACCCTTCCATCTTCTCGAAAGCTCCAGACTTCTGCTTGCATGGCAATCATGCAGTGGCTTCACCTGAAGGTTCTAGTTTTCCTCATTGTTTCCTCCACTACATTGCCTTTAGACTGATAATCTGAGTCAAGACTCAGCATAAACCTGGATGGATGCACCATCTGTGATCCAGAAGAAAATGTCTTATATACCAAATTAAATTTAAGCCAAGAGTGCTTAGTTTATATGTGTTGGAGGAACTCAGAGGAGGGCATCTTTAGGTATTAGAATGGAAAAGAAGTTATCAGAGTTTGGATACAACAGACTTTATTACTATGGAAATATTCACCCATATGTTGAAATTTAATATTCCTGCAAAGCTATCTAGACCCAGACAAATCTATTGACTCACTGAATAATGGACATAAGGATGGTTTTTGGTAAATGAAATAGATTTTGTTGTAGTTTTGAGAAAGTGGTAAGGGCATAGAAGTGGAAATCTTAAGAAATACTTATTCTGTAAGATATCAGAACCCACTACCCAATTATGTTTTCTAAATTGTTCCAGAGGACACAGGATTTCATTAAGAAAATAAGGAGTTCCCTGGAAAGATAAAATTGATATAGTTAAGAATTTTGGAGACTACTCCCTTTAGAATTCAGTTCATAGTCAGAGATATTCCCATGTAACTGTGATTTCCAGTTTCAGTAGTGATTATTGGATTCTGAGATGGTGGAAGTTGAACAGCATCACTTAATCACCAAAGACAAGATGAATGTAAACACTGTAATGGGTAGTTAGGCAGAAATGCCAATCTATAAGGATAGTTGGCAAGTACTTAATAGATCATGGTGTTCTTACAGGTGTAAGAGATGGATAGCTGACTAGGGTTTTGCTTGACTTGTATAATAACATTTGTAAAAAAAAAATCAATAGCTGACACCATCTATCACAACAGAAAAATTGAGTGCTTAATCCACTTTTCTGATCTAAGTAAAATTATAAAACCAATGAACATTAAATGGAAGTCGAGGTTCCCATGAGGAAAGATTCAATAATTTTATTGCAATTATATATTATAAATATCTCTCCAATCTTTTCTCAAAAGCTTTATGAGCATTCTCCAGGGTGTTTGTACACTGATTAAAGGGAAATACCCAGATTTCCAAGGACAATTTGCTAAGAGGTCTGAAATAACATAGCTACCCTAAGATTACACAGTTCACTACAATGCTTTAAAGTGGTAGCATATGGCAATCATTTGCTACAGATTTACTCCAAGACTATCTCAGAGTAGTTATTTTCTAAGTTTTGAAAATACATTTGAAGTAGATTTACTTAGTAACTGGAAGAACTTTCTTTTAGCAAAGATGTCTACCACAAGTTGGGTGTTATCATGTCCACCAACTTATAAGGTCACCTAGAAACACAACTTTTATTTGTACAAAAGAAGTGACATTTAGAATTTGGGACTTACATTTGAAATAGGTAATTGAGATCTTAGTCCCACAATGTCCTACTGGATGTTTATTTTTGCTTTATATACATTAATATATTTTCTGGGGCTCTTAGGCTTCATCTTAAGAAAATAAGTTACTATTTATGGAATGATTATTGTTTAAATAAAACAAAATTATTTGTGCAGCCAGAAAAAAAATCAGGGAATAGAAAAGGAAATGTATTAAAAGCATTTCCTTTTCATATGCCCACCTCTTTCCTTCTCTACTGGCCGAGTTCTCTCTGTTCTGCCTGTGTTATCATCCCTCACACCTCAAATTGACTCTGGGTAAGGGAGAAGTGAAGATCTTCTGAAGGGTTGTTCCCCTCATTTGTGGATTTCTAGCAAAAGCAGGGTGAGTATAGAATTTCTTTAGCTGGTAATGAACTATCTGCTCTATTTGAGGTCACAGGTTTGTTTGCCTGGTAACCTAAACCCAAGTTCACTTTATGTCTTAACCTAGATCTTACCATACAACTTGTAAGTAGAAAAGAAAACATGATAAAGAGATCTAATCAGGGGATAATGGATAACTTGGATAAAAGTCTCTTTCCCCGTGTGAAGGTGACAGAATGGAATATTGGAGTTATAGTCACTTAGAAAAAGGTACATGAATACAGTGTTAACTTGGTGAATGTCAATTATAGGAAAGGACTGAAAATGCTATATAATTGACATTTTTATTGTCCCAATGTGTAGAAAACCAGCCCTTCCTATTTGAATCATTAACAAAGCTGATGCCTTGAGGAGCTACCAGGACTCCCGAGTTATCACCATCTGTTATTCCTAGCTGACATTACTCATTTGCAAGCTTCTTTCCTTATGCTTTGGAATTTCATGCAAGTATTCTCAAGCATGTTTTTATTCTATAGTCCTAGGTATGGAGATGTGCACAGCTACTGTGTGGGATTCTGCAACTAGCAGACTTTACTCCATTCATAAAGGGAGCACTTTAGGGTCCAGAAGATCACCAAATGGAGGGTTATGGAGGCCATGAAAAGCTATATTTACCTAGCCACAACTAGGTAAGAGCTGGGGTGTTAGAGGTCCATCAAGAGTGCTTGGTAATAACAAGAATGATGGTTTTCTGGTGAAGTGAGCAGGGAGAAACTATAGCACTTTACTCAGAAGATGGGTGAGCCTTTCATTGATTTGCATTAGTGGTTTGTTGAGGTTTTCTTAAAATTTACTGGCAAGGATCCTAGGGAAGATCAAAATTGTACTCTAAGAAAACTTTATGTCAGCTCTCTTGTCACCCTATAATAGTCCCATGTTTACAGTGAAGAAAGAGTAAATTTGGTAAAGATGGCCAACCATTATATATATTTTTTTACACAATTTTAGCTATAAAACTCTGTAATCCTAACCCTGAAAATATTTTGAACTATCCCTACTTCTGACTTTGGTAACATTACCTGAAAATTTTATTTCTGCAATTGATCTATGTTCTACTACCTCTCTCACCTCCCTTTCTCCCTTCTTTTCTTCTCTTCTTTTACTCTAATGGTTTATTCTAAATTCTTATTTTGCTTTTGTTTAAAGAGTCCAGAAGATACTTCAAAGGTTTCAGGACTCTTCTATTGTTTTCTCTTGTTACTTACAAAACAAAGATGACTTCTTATACTACTATAGCATTAAAGACAGTATATTTCTACTTTTGAAATAGCAGACAGAATCTTTGATGGAATAATTGTATGGTAATTCCCCAGTTCCATTAATTTGTGCCCAAAATGTAAAGAGGCTTTTACAAAACCAAAATTGCCAATAGACTCTTCCCCAGCTTCAGGGGAATTACATTTTTTAAAACTTGACCTGATTTATTTGATGTTCCTGTTTATATTGCATATTTGATAATGTTTAGTGATGAGTCATGTACTTGAGATAAAAGTGGCTCAGTTAAGTCTTCCTATGTCTTGGTTACTTATAAAGTCTTGAAAGCTCACATTTCAACTGGAATTAAGTCTGCACAAACAGATGTGTTAATAGCAGTCATAGAGCTGAAACTCTAGATTCTAGATTTAATACAACTATAAACTACTAATAAAAAATCTTTGGTGTCTGTCATGCAAAATATAGAAAAAAATAGAGAAAGTTTTTATCTAAAATAAGAACTGAAACATCTCATGATAATAGTTGTTTTGTCAGAGGATTTACAGCTGCTTGCTCAGATATCAGTAATTCATTATAGGGCTTACACAGAAGTTTCCAAGGGCAATAATTGTGCTAATAGAACTGCAAAAGCTGCTGTTAAAACACAGTAGACAACAAGCATAGAAGCTCCACTTTTGGGACAATAAGAAATTTTTGTTTCATTTTCAAATAAATATTTTAAAAAGAAAATGAACAAATTTTTTATAAAAAGCACTGTGAACAAAATTGAGAGAACTGAGGGAGTTACCTAAAACAATTCCTATATCACAGTTGGTTTTAGCTTGGTTAGTGCCATTGTGTCATCAAAAAAATCATTTGAATAAAACAAGGCTTTTATTAGACTCTTACCATGACTACAAAAAATAAAATTCAAAAGATATGAGAATTTTTACTTGCTAGTAATCATTTACGAATCACCACCAAGCTAAGCACATGAAGTTCTCCTTGAGTAACCTCATCAGGAACTTGCAGCATTTGGATTTCATAGAATGAATGGTTGCAGGAGTGAAGCCCACTATCTAGTTATGAAGTGTATAAAGTGCATGACATCTGCAACACCTGAAGTCTGTCCCTCTTCAAAATCTGGGACTCACAATAAAGTCTCTTTAATTCACATAATTTCCACTCTAGAACATCAGAGCATTTGAATTAGACAGAAAAGCCCTTTTATTCCTACTGTGATCCAGGAATTATTCCAATGTGTGCAGATTCCTACGCCTTTCTGCTATGCAGTGCCAACCAACAATTTAGATTTCAGCACCAACATTGCCAGTTATGGTTTCTTTTTATAGATGTTGGACAGAATGTTTTAAAATTTATTTCAGCTGATTCATGAAACATAAAAATATGCATGTTCACAGGGTAGCATGTAATCTTTTGATACATGTTTAAGAAACTAAATCTTTACTCTCTAACCTTATACTTGAATTCTCATATATATATATGTACATATATGTAAATTTTTTAAAAAAAATTGTGTACATAATAATTAGGATTTAAAATGTAATTAAAATATTTAAAATTCTTCTAAACTTAAATTCTAAAAGCAAAACTCAATTTAGTTAGCTATTTTAAAAAAGATGCTTAATTAAAGATTGGGTTTATGAATGAATACTTTTCAAAGTATAATATATTTCTGTTTTTAACACCAAACCTACTTATTTATCAATGGGGCTATGATAACAGACTTCAATTTTAAAATTAATAACTTGTATCTGTAGGAAGTGATATGGAAGAAAAATGCATTGAGTTACCAATTTGAAATTGAGTATAAGAGGTATCTTCTTAGCTCACAAGTTTTTAGAGATGGTGATTTAATTATTCTATGTATCTCTTATGCTGTTCTAAGTGACACATAATCAGATAGGAAGAACATTTTTGCTTCTAACTCAAGGAGTATTTTCAAATGTTCTCAGAGATTTGTGGGTTGATTTATGTTTACTGTGCCCTTAATTGCTTTATAATTCATCACATTTTTCTATGTAAGGTTAAGCAATTTGGTTCCTATATTACTTTTCTGTGTCAATATTTTGGTGCATGTCATTCCTTGCTTTCCGGTTTGGTCTATTTCAATTAAATATTTGAAATAGATAAAAATCATCATCACCAGACCAGTAGGGTAAACCTTTAATCCCAGTGGCTCAGAGGCTGAGGTAGGAGGATCCAGAATTCAAAGCCAACTTCAGGAAAAAGAGAGGCGCTAAGCAATTCAGTGAGACCCTGTCTCTAAATAAAATACAAAATAGGGCTGGGGATGTGCCTCAGTGTTTGAGTGTTCCTGAGTGCAATCTCCAATCGCTTCCCCCCAAAAAATCATGATCATGATCATGATCATCATCATCATCATCTCAGTGATGTTGCCTAAATAATTAGTCAGAAACTGGCTTTTTAAACTGATATTTAGTGGGGAAAGCAAATAGTTCTTTCAAGTGGGTTGGAGGAAGTTAAAATAACTTTTATCCTCTGAAATTCTGATTGTATTTTTCTGATGAGAAATCAACCTCTATTGTTAGAAAAAGGGAGCAACATGAGGCTTTTAAAATCTTGGGCATAAAGACAGAAACAGAAGTACCACAGAAGTAGGACTGACAGGAGGAAAAGATGATTGTTTGGGCTTCATAGAATAGCCAAAGCCAGAGTGCATAAGTTTCAGGCATGCTTCAAGGTCTGGAAGCTGTTGAGGCTGTGGAGATTTTGAAGAACTAATGTAAGTCAGTCTGATGGAGACTGTCCACGGGAGTTCACCAGAGTCTGAGCTTAGGCAGTAATTAGGCTTTGGAGCCTTGACAATAAATACCACACTTTAACACGGTGAATCATAAAACCCATATTTCTCAAATTCTTTTCATGATCTAAATTTTAGATCTCTCAAAATTTTATCTACTAAACTGACCACAGGAATACTTAGCAAAAAAGAGTAAATGCGCAAGACATTTTTAATAAATATATGTTAAAATTTTATATTTAAGGAAGAGCAGGCTCAAACTGAATCACATCACAAAGTGTCAAAATGCCAGAAATGAAGAAAATATTCTAAAATGTATAATAACAAAAAGTACCAAAACTAAACAGGTCCCATCAAAA
The DNA here is from genome assembly GCF_902686445.1 of Sciurus carolinensis. Taxonomy (NCBI): domain Eukaryota; kingdom Metazoa; phylum Chordata; class Mammalia; order Rodentia; family Sciuridae; genus Sciurus; species Sciurus carolinensis. The sequence continues at coordinate 35,493,191 of NC_062221.1, read as the reverse complement.
GATATCACAATACTATTTTTAATATAAAATTATGAAAAATGACAGAGTAATGTCTTAAATATACCAAGGAAAAATACTTTCATGTTGATATAACTTACTCAAATAATTTTTTTTTTTTTTTTTTTTTTGCGGTTCTGGGAATTTGAACTCAGGGGCTTATACTTGCAAGGCAAGCACTCTACCAACTGAGCTATATTGCCAGCCCCAACTTATTCAAATAATGTTAAAGAATAAGAGAAAACTAAAGACATTTTCAGAGATTTGAGGACCAAATGTATTTATATCTTAGTCACTTTTCTTTAGAAAATACTGGAGGCAGTCTCTTAGTGAAAGAGGAGGCAATCATGAAACAGGAGAAAATGGAATATAGGAGAAATAAAACCATTAAAATTTAAAGTGAAATCTAAGATAACATAATGGGTAAGATGACTCAAAAGAAATTAATCTATTTTGGAATGGTTGTATGAAGTGCTTCATTAGGAAAATCTCCAGGAATTAAAATATTTATGACCATTTGTCAATAGTGAGCACTTAATACCTTATTTTGTAAATGAAGGAACTGGATATTATATCCTCATTCATATTATAGATCTACTTTACTTTGTGGAAAATATCAATATAAGTACACAAAATTCTAAGTAAATAAAATTCCAACACACTTATTAACACTAAAAATGTCAAGATACACAAAAAAGTAAAAGAAAATTGGCTTTTAGTCCTTCTATATTACAGCAATGAGAACATACTAAATGAGTCACCAACTCCTCACTACATACAACAGTGGGAAAATGATGTAATTTGTGATCAGTATAAGCTAATCTTCATTGGTTAAAAACAGCATCAATCGACTTTAAAAACTGATAAAAATATGTATGCATTATGTTATATAAAACAGGTAAGTTTAAAAATACAACATATGAAAGTGAGTGGCTAGAGTAATTGCTTTTGAGAACAGTACTGTGAAATAGAACAGTGTGTGTGTGTGTGTGTGTGTGTGTGTGTGTGTGTGTGATGTGTCTGGTCTTTTTTTTTTCTTTTTTCCTTTTATATCATGAATTTTTCCATAAGAATATTAGGTAAATATAATTAGTACATATTAAGACTTACACATGAAATTAATTTAAAAAATAAATAGAGGGAAGGGAGCAAGGAGTGGAGAAAGTAAAGGGGAAGGAGAAGTTCCAGGATGTGAATTAAAATAAGATATAGTTTATGCTTGTATTTTATAATTATATCTAAATGGATTCTACCTAAAAGAACAAATAACATTTTTATAAAAACAGCCTACAATTTCATTCAGACAATTTGTAATTGGAATCGTTTGCTACCAGTGTGAATAAAATGCTGCACTTAATGTTTAAGTGTACATATGTCAACATGATCCTTGCTCTCAAGTAGTCTGTAACTTTGGGAAAATGACAGTACCTATGTGACTAAGTATCTTTTAAATTATTACACAAAATGATCTGTGCATTGTATGACAGTAAATTGCGCTGTTTTTTATAGCATTTGGCACACAGTAATTGTCTCACATTCTTTTGCTTCTTTTCCTCAAGACATTTAGTTACTGATCATTAAAAATGAGGCATGCTAGTTATAATTAAAATTGTAGCACATATATGCAAGATAAAATTATGCTATAATTATATTCCTCACGAAATGATGTTAGTACCTTCATGGTATACCCTTGAGTTTTTCACAATGTTATTTTACTTTATTTATACTTTTAGATTTTAAATTTGTATATAAGGATCACATTATGATTCTCAAGTGGAAATACACAATACTAAGAATAAACAGCTTGCTTTCTCTTTTGTGTTTTAGTTCCTCTTTTGTCGTAAGTTTCATCTTCAAATTTACTTTAAAGTACTTACAAATCTATGACTTTATGTATTAAAGTGCAGTTCATTGAAAGTGATATAATTTATGTCAAAAATGTATACTAATAAGTATTTCCTTTAAATATGTTTGCTAGCCTATGGTGAGAAAACACAGAGTCAGCATGTATTCTCTCTCTTCAAAGACCTCAGTGGAATTGAGTCATACCTATTCCTGAAAGTCATTTCCCAAATCTACAACACATACTCCAATACTTTGGTAGGTTCTGTGGGAATCCTTAAGCAATGACATTTTACTTCTTTAGTCTATTCAATATTTGTCTACAGAATTTGTTTTTCACAAAACTTAAAGTGTTATGTAATTCCTGATACCTAAAATCAAGATTCAATAATCAAGTTTTACACTGACAATATAACGTTCTCAGGAATGGAGTTATATACTTCAGTGTCTTCCCTTTTCCATGCATGTTCTATAAAATGCAATGAAATTCAAACTTAAATGACCAATATGGCATCATTTTTTTTTGTTTCATTCATTTTTTTCCTTTAGGGTAATGTCAAAAGGCATGTGCGTCATTTGGAAATCAATAAAGGAGTTCACAGTACAAGGCTTAAGGTTTCAGATATGTGAAATATGAATGATGTCATGAAACAAATTTGTGTAAGGACTTCCATTTTACCTCACACTTTTGGAAATTCCACTCTACTTTTTACCAATTCATGTACTGTCCCTCTCATTTCATCTCTTAGGTATTGAAATTTTTAAATCAATTTTAATGTATGATATGCATATACTCTTCTTTTTCAACAATTTTGACTATTTGTAACATCTACTACTCTATATTAAATTGTTTACCAATTCATCAAATTGAGAATAACAAAATGAAACCTTAAAAATTTATTATGTTACTCTTACATAATAAATATGGAATGGAGAAAATCTTCACACCTATAAAACTCCTCTCAGCTACATACTAAATAGTTCAAGTATTATATTTTAACACTCTTCACATTTTTTATATTGTCCCTTGCAAAGTTGTTTAGATTTGCTTACTATCATTAATAGCAAATATTTTGTCATTACATTACATTGTGCAGGTACCAAATAACAGTCTTTATGTTAATTTACTCTCTCAAACCTCAAAATATTATTTAAATATTATCATTTAACAGAGTATAATGTATATTTTAATAAGTACTGGTAGGATTATCTGGGAGAAAACCTATCCATACAGAACAAATTCTGTAGATCATTTATTTCCATTCTCAAATTTTCTTTAGGTAAGAACAGTTAAAACCTAAAGTTGATGTGATATTTGATATTATAGAAAACATAAAAGTACTATGCTATTAATGTCACTGGAAATACTGTTTTTAATAATCTGTGGAAGAGAATTTTTTGTAGTCATGTGGTTCCCTAATGAGTTAGTATACTTTATCACAGTATTAGGCAGCTTCTATAATAAGCTAAGGTCATGGCATCATTTACCGTTAAACCATTCTTAGATAATCATTAAATCATCAAATTTCCAGACATGACAATGGAGAGCATAGACATATATGTTTTATTCATTTTTTTTATTAGAATGACCTATACGTTTAATACACATAAAAGCAAAATTCCTCAACATAGTATGAGGAAACAAATCTAACAGGAAATTGAAAAGATATTCATGATGATCAAGTGGAAATCATCATAGGGATACAAGGATGGGTCAATGTATTCAAATCAATAAACATGATAAACCACATCAACAGAATGGAAGACAAATTCCATATAGAAATCTCAATAGATGCATAAAAGGCATTTGATAAAATTCAGTATCCTTTCCTGATAAAAACACTGAAGAAATTGGGGATAGAAAGAATGGACCTTCACATAAAAAGGCCATTTTTAACATGCCAACTGCTAACATTACACTGAAAGGAGAAAAGCAAAAGATTTTCTCTCTGACCTGGAACAAGACAAAGATACTCACTTTTTACACTTTTACTTAAAATATTTTTACTTTATTATTGAAATGAATGTCATCTAAAATGGAAAAGAGGAAAGTTGTCACCTTTTGCAGATTATGTGACCATATATACAGAAAACACCAAAAACTCTCTCTCTCCACACACACACACACACACACACACACACACAAATCTATTAGAACTAATAAATGAGTTCAGACAAGTTTTAAGATAAAACGTCAATATACAAAAACTAATAGCAGTACTATATACCAATAGTGAACTATCTGCAATAGAAATCAAGAAAACAATCTCATTTACAATTGTTAAAAAGACAAAAAGACCTAGAAATCCCTCAAGAAAGGGAAAGAACTATAATGAAATTTTTAAAACACTAATGAAAAAAATTTGAAGAGAAGACAAAAAAATGCAAAGACATCCAATGTTCATGAAATGGAAGTGTCAATATTGTTGTAATGCACATAATACCAAAAATGATTAACATATTCAATGTCATTCCTTTCAAGACACCAAAATCATGCATCATGGAATTAGAAATAAATTCTAAAATTTATGTGAAACATAAATATCCTGAATAGCAAAAATCATCTTGAGCAAAAAGAACAAAACAGAAGGCAGCATTATACTACCTGACTTTAAAATATGCTACAAACCTTTAGTACTCAAACAGCATGGTACTGGCATAAAAACAGATTCACAGAACAATGTAACAGAATAAAGAGTCTTGATGTAAACCCACAAATCTGCAGATAACTGATTTTTAACAAAGGTGGTATGAATGTGTGCTGAGAAAAAACAGTCTTTTCAATTAATGTTTCTGGGAACATTAGATATCCACGTGCAGAAAAATGAAACTAGAATTTGAATCCTCTCTCTCACCAGTAAAAAAATCAACTCAAAATGGATTAAAGACTTAAATCTAAGACTTGAAACTATGAGATTATGAGAGGAAAAAAAAAAAAAAAAAACAGGAAATACTTCAGAATATTGGATTTTTTGGGGGGTGGGGACAAGATCCCCGTCCCCAAAGCACAGGAAAACAAAACAAAAACTATGCAAATAGAATCACAACAAACTAGAAAGTTTCTACATAGGGAAATAAACAAGCAATAGAATATAGAGACAATCTAAAGCACTGGAGAAAGTATTTGCAAACTATGCCTCTGAGAAAGGAATATGATCCACAATATGTAAAAAAATCTCCAACTCAATGTCAAATACTAAGTTTTGTTTTGTTTTCTTTTTGTCAACAGCCCTACTGAACAAGTCCCAGTAATCCAAACGCAAATACCTACTCTCATAACAAATTGAACAATGATGTCATCTGATTTATTTATTTATTTACTTATTTATTTATTGTCTTTTCATTGCACACAGCTTTGTCTGAATCAATATGTGGTCTCTTTATTTCAATGTTTTATCTGTCACTTGACATCTCATTTACTCCATAAATTATCTTACTCTTCATTTTATCTATGGTTTATTTAAATATTTAGATATTTATTTGCATATTTAAAACTTCTAGTGATTCCTGTATTTTTCTTTAACAATTAAATACTTCCATTAAAATAAACAAAACAATTATGAAAAGAAACACAAATGGAAAGTAAAGAGTAGAAAGTGATTTCTGTTTCCTTGGCCTATCAAATAAAGAATTTTTTGAGTTAAGATTTGATGATATTCCTTCCTTCCTTCTTTCCTTTTTCCTTCCTTCCCTCATTGACTTCCTCTTCTTTTATCTCTTTTCCATATCTCTGTCTTTCCCTCCTTTTTCTCCTTTTCTCATTCATTTCACACTTTTCCTTCTTTTCCACATTTTTATAGTTGTACATAATGACTGGATCAGTTATATATTCAGACATGTACACAACATAACAACATAACTTGACTAATATCACTCCCCTGTACTTACTTCCCCCTCCCTCCTGACTTTTGATCCCTTGAGCCCTTTCCTCTACTGATCTCCCTTAATTTTCATGAGATGCCACCTGATATTCTTTTCCTTTTTCCTCTCTAGCTTCTACATTCGACAGAAAATATACAACCCTTAACCTTCTGAATTTGTTTATTTCACTTAAAATAATTCAATTCCCTGCAAATGACAATTTTATTTTTCTTTATTCCCCAAGAAAACTACATTGTGTACCACATTTTCTTTATCCATTTGTCTGTTGATGGACATCTAGGGTGGACATCTTGGCTATTATGAATTGTGAAGCTATAAAGACAGAGAAATGTTTATTAATTTCTGCCATTTGATTTATTTATAATGGTTAATTTTGTCCTGTTTTTCATTTGCTTAGCTACTCTTTAAATGAGATTTGTTCATTTGTGAGTTCTTCAGTTTTTCATTTCTGTGTTATTTCTTTAGGTAATGGTTTAGTAGGGATGGATTATTTTAGTTTCTGCTTATATTGGAAAGGTTTTATTTGTATTTGATTTTGAAGGATAGCATTCCTGGACTTGGCAGTCTTGGTTGACAGTTATTTTCTTTAAGGACTTTGAACACCTCTTTGCATGGCAGGCATGCGACCTAACCTATATATTCCCTCTGTTTGTAGGCTGTGTGTCCCTCCATTTATCCTGGTCTGCTGCCACTAAGGAGTGAGTAATAAAATTTCAGAAACCTCTCCACTGAGTCCTCCGAGTTCTCTGTTTGGGATTGGTAAAAAGTAAGCTTGGGACACTTACAGCCCTGGGGTTTAACAAACTACCATTCTAAGGAACTGGAAGAAAAGAAAAAATTGAAAAATCTTACACAAACTGAACTTAAAACTTATAATACGCCAGCCTATATTCTGTGGTAAATGTGAACACAGTGACCTGTACACATTGATACATTATCTATTGTAAGGTGTGGAAGGAAAGTGAGAAAATGATGGAACATTAAGTTTTAGAGACTTGTGATCTATTGAATGGCTAATAAATGACAGATGAAATTTGAACCCCAGCTCTTTCACAATACCTTTTCTACCAATGTATTTGTTTTGCTCTACTGAATCATGAATGCATTGTACAGAAAGTAAAATTCAATATTTTAAGTATTTCTTCTTGGAACACATTTTTTCCCATTTTTTAATAGAAAGATGTTTATATTAAGCAATCTAATCTCTTACTCTAGGGATCTCTTGTTCTTCCTCTTCACCAAGGAATTAATATATCACGTGAAGAAAGGAAATGTTGAAATTTCTTTTCCAATTTTAACTTCCAATTATTTACTTGCAGGGAAAAACTTCTAAGGTTGGAAGGTGCATATGTGTCTTCTGTTGGTTCATTCATTACAGTTAAGAATGCATCCCATTAAGTGTTATAATAGTAATCAAGCATAAATAAGCATGTGCATCACAATATTCTTATTGTCAAGTCAGCCAAAAAAGGAACTTGAGCAAAACAGGTGAATCATTTGAAGTCTGATTTCTACTTTGTATGGGATTCTCCCTATAGAAAAACAAATGGCAGCTGCTGAAATGTCAGGATGTTTTGATTTTATAATAAACAAGAAACAGCAACCATGATTAAAACATTGGACAACTTTAGAGTTGGGCAGACTACCTTGGGGTACCACCACCCCATTTTTTAACTGTTAGGAGGGGTCTGCTAAGGTTTAGGTTGACTTCCAAAAGGAAAAATGTGATTACTGCATTTCAGAGCACTATCTTGATTTGGGAATGTTAATAACTCTAAATATCACCAAATGGGTCAGAGGTTTAGGATCTAAACAGAAATTTCATAATTTCAGCTATTCTCTGTGTGTTTTTAAGATTCTTTAGGTTACTAATTTTAACAAAGTTCTACCCTGTTCTTTGAAACAAAATGTTCATTTATTCATTTCATTTTTTTCCATGAATCTAAGTAATCCTTAATATAAAGTTTGTGAATTTTTTATAAGACACTTTACTGCAAGGAAAATCACTTTTCTAGATGAAATTAAATGACTCAATCATCTTTTAGGTGAGTTAAAAATAAAATCTCATTAATTTAAAGAACCACTATTTACCTTGATTCCTAGAACCCTGCACCAAACATATAATCTGTACCATTTCACATAAGAAACATCCATTGCAGCAACTTCTTTGTGGGCATTGACTACCTTCATGCAGGTTAACTTCAGGTCCAGGACTTGGGTCTGTTCCTTTCACCCTGAGTTTCTCAGTTCACATTTATTCTTGTTATGAATTTGTCTTCTCTCATGCAATATTTTTGCCATCATCACTGTTTTGCTGTTCTGAGGCTTATAGAAGTCTAATCTATTTACATGACTGCACTTGTACCATTGACTGACCAAAAATTCATTTTGTGGTAAAAGAGGAGATGCATTATATCGATGGCCATGAGGTCCACTGGCATTGTCATATAGCCAACACCTAGATGTAGCTGATCTAATAGAATATGAAAGAGCTCATGGACATTTAGATGAAGTTGCAACTTAAGAACAACATCCCTGAACTTGGGATGCTATCCTCCAGGATCCTGGATGTGTGATGAAACAATATACAACGTACTTTATTATATGATCCACATAATATACTTTTTATACCTAGGATACATGGAACATAGCACTATAAATCAATTTTGCCACAAGTTTCAGTTTCCTGGTTGAATCATTTTTTTCATATGTACAGTATAGGCACAGTGGATTTTATCAGGATTTTATTAGGATTAAAGCTTCCTATTCAAGGGAATTCCAAAAGCATCTACTGTACCTTGGGGTCTTGCTGTTGAGATGGCCATAAAGATACTGAGAGCAGTGCCTGTGTTTCCTAAATGGGTTATGTTTATGCCTCAAGGGGACAGCCTTTAACCAATAGTGCGTAACTCTCTTTTGTTTCCCTGATGGCCAGTTCCGAGATAATTTCCTAATGACTATTCAGGAGTTATGGTCAGAATAAAACAGTAGTTATTGGCCAACTGCATTAAGCCTCTTTGTATTTGTTCCCTGCCCCGTCCTTTTTGTATCACATCTTTTACTCACTCCTGCTACTCAGATCACATTATGCAATAAACTTTTAATTTAAGCCTTTTATAGATTCTGCTTTCTAGGGAGCCTGGCTCCCACAGAACCCAACATATAGTCAATGTGAATTTTCTGACAAAGTGTTTTGTTCTTTATTCCATGGAAAATAGTACTAACACTCTCATTGCATAGTCTTTTGGGCTTATTGAGGTTTAAGTGGTTCTAATACTCTCCTACATCCACACATCAATCTCAGAACCAGAATATGCATTAAAATTAAAATGTTTATTGATCAGTTTCCAGTAATCACAGACTCTTCATCTTTCAGGCTAGCCTTTGTGGTAGGAGAATACCATCCTAGCTACTCAATGCATCTGCATATTACTCTATGAGAATTCAACTTTCTGTGAGATCTGGCCACTGGTTCTTGTCCATCTCTTGGCAGCATGCAAGAAAAACCTAGCACAATTGCCCTGAGCATGGCCTTTAAATTTTTAAGAACTTTGCAATCTTTGCTAGGGTAATAAGTCTCAAAATTTCCAAAACATAAAGCCTTGGATACTCTTATTTTTTCCTAAAGATCTTAAGCTGAGAAATTAAGATAGCTTAATTCTTATCTTCTTGCTCTATAAAGTGTTTTGGAAAAAATATTTATTTACTTTGTTGAGAGGAGAATAATAATGACTTAGAAACTAAATATGATATGTATTGTCATACTAAGTGTATGTCATTGAGTAGGCCATAGGCCTCAATTTCCTCACCTCTAATATGGAAATAAATATCTCTATAATACAAGATTTATGTGAGGATAATACGCAATATTTGTTATAGCAATTTGGTGATAAGTTTTAGATATGTGAGATATTTCCATTTTATTATGACTATTCATGTTGACATAGTGCTCTCTATATCCAAAATATTTTTGTCATTAAAGCATTTATATATCAAACTCAAATGTACTCATGTTAATCACATAGAATCTATCTCTGACTCACTTAAAATGACTACACATGTGACCATTTATCTCATTGAGAAAAAGAGCTAAACTATATGAATATAGAAGGTACTTCTGAAAATGTTAGGAGTGATTCTTCCATTCAAGGAAGATAATTTGCATATCAGCATACATTATATTATATAACATTATTGTACAGTTTTTATTGCTCAAATAAAAATGTTTATGCCTAAAAGCAAAAAAAAAAAAATGTTCTCTATAGTAACAAAGTTATGTTTTTCCATCCGGGTACACTATGTTTACCCTTAGCTTTCTTATCTATGAAATAGGAATGAAAAGTAGAAAAGTTGATTCTCCTAAATAAATCTCACTGTGAAATGAAATAAAGAATACTAAGTAAAGAAATTTCTAATAAAATTTTTCAAACGTTAACAAATTCTAAGAAAATACTACTTCAATTCATTGTTTATGATTGAGAGCTTTTACATGGGATCATTAAGTAAAGTGTATAATCAAATTTAAATGTGAAGATTTTTACTTCCATATTTATTTCTCATATATGTCACATTTTTATTAGATTTGATCAATGAATAGTTCACAGGAACAACATCAGTAAAAGTGTTTCCTTCTCATTTCACAACTATATACCGATGCTGAGTCTTCCTGCTTGAATGCATGTTTCTATTCTCATTTCCTTTAATAACTTAAGTGTAATCCAGATTTTATGGATGAGAAATGAAGTTGACTACTCTCTTGAATTCTAGAAAGTATGTAGAATTGGAAGATTTGTACATTGCAAGGAGCTAAGATTGAAAGTCAACTTTCATCATCTATTAGGGGATTAAAAAACATGCTTTTTAATATCAACATAATTAAATTTTACTTTTATTTGCCATGTTCAAGCTACTGTAGAAAAAAATTCTATTTTAAAACATGTGGTACCATTGTATGAATATCATTGTTCCATGTAGACAAGGATATATTTTCTTCTTTATTAAAAATTTTTTAAAGACAAAGAGTTTATATAACCCCAGGGAAAGTGCACATTGAATAGGTACTATGGCAATAAGGAGAGATTTTCTTTCCTCTAAATATTTACATATTGCAAATGAGTGGAAATAAAATTGCATCATTTCAAACGTTGATGCATTTACTTCTTATGTTTCAGATTTAATCTTAATTTTAATTTTTGTATCAGATTTTGTATCAGTGCTTACCCACTGAGGCACATTCCATTCCTTTTTTTTCTTAATTTTTTTTTTTTTTTTTTTTAGACAGGGCCTTGCTAAGTTATAGAGACTGGCTTTGAACTTGAAATCTTCCTGCCTCAGCCTCCTGAGTTAGTGGGATTACAGTTGTTCACCACCACACACAGCATGTTTAAGTTTTTAAAAGTGCTTTACTTTGAAATCTTATTGAACTCACAAGAGTTGCAAAACAATACAGATAACTCCCATAAGTACTTTATCCAGATTCAAAACTTCTTTTTATTTTGCCACATTTGTATTTTTATTGTCTACCTTCCACACACAGATGCAAACATTATTATTACGAGTCTCCCCAGAATTTTTGATGATGATCAAGAGTTTAGGAGAAGCCTTTCACCTTTGTGAATGAGAATGTGATATTCAGTTAACTATTTAGCATTGTCTCTTTGATTCACCTGATAAATGTTAGCAAGTCAACTGTGTTACTGTTTGCTTGTTGTAGTCCATTTTTTGCTGATACAGAAGAATACCTAAGACTAGGCTTGTCATAAACAGAAAGTTATTATCTGACATTTCTGAAAGCTGGGATGTCCAAGATCAATGCACCAGCCTTCATTCTGCATCAAGACATGGCGGAAGGCAAAAAAACAAAGAAAGTCCTTTCATAAAAGCATTAATCTCACTTGTAGGGATGAAACCATGATAAATCTGTCACCCTCCACAGGTCCCACCAGTGCCATAGTACAACCAAATTTCAAAATGACTTTTGGAGGGGACACTCATTCAAACCATAACATTGCTTAAGGTAAAAAAGAAAAATCTATGGTTGATAAACTATTTAAATACTTGATAGGAAACATGTTTGGAGGCTTCTCTGTTTTGTTTTGTTTTTTCTTTCTTTTTTTTTTTTTTTTTTTTTGGTACTTGGAGTTGAACTCAAGTGCACGTACCACCTAGCTACATACCCAGCCTTATTAATTAATTAATTAATTTAGACAGGTTCTCACTAAATCACTGATACTGGTCTTGAATTTGTGATCTTCTTGTCTCAATCTCCCAAGTAACTGGAATTACAAGTCTTGACAACCCACCTTAAACTTTGATTGTATTGATTTCTGACTCTTCCAACGCAGTCAAACTTGCAGTTCTGGTGAGGCGTGATGGGAATTAGAAAAATAAAGACTCATAAACACAGCTTTTAATCAGGTGGAATGCTGCTCTCTGATGGAGAAGCAGATCTCAAGAGTTATGCCAGCAATCTTTATTTATATATGTCTCATTATCAGGTTGAAGACTATGCAAATATATTCTGTGTTTTCAGGAAACAGAAGCTAGAACATCTATGTAGCTATGTAGTCTTTCGGCAATTGCAATCCACAGTTGCAAAGTGCAATGTTAGGAACTTTGTGTAGCTCTGAAGAAAGTTCATTGTTTAAAGTTACTGTGAAGCTGGCAAGCTCAGGAGTAGCTAAACTGGTGAAACATTGTGGTTATCTAGCATAAAAATTCCTCTATTCCCAGGAGTTATGTGCCTGAGATCAAAGTCAGAACTAATAGGACTCTTGCAGAGTCTCTGTGCAGGGCATTACCACAACAGCCAAGCATCCTGTGCTCTTGTACAGAAAAATTGCCAGGTACTAGGCATGCCACAGCCATGAGGTCATCAGACCACCAATTTTAGTCACTGCTCTTCCATTCTCTGTCACTATTCTCCACAGATTTCTATAATTGGCATGTCCATTGCAAAAGTTCAGGAAATACTGCTTATATAGTAATTAAAAGACAGTGAAACTGGAGCATCTGTGACTTTTATGCCAGTCAAATCCTGCCTACTTCCTAATGGATCATGCCTTTGGACTGTTGAATTGCAACAAGGACTTCTTTTTGAGAGTAATGGCTGACATTCAACTGGCCTGCAAACAGTGGTTCCTGACCTGTAGCTTCTAATAGGAGCTGAGCCAAGGGTAGCCTGTGAGGATTTCATCAGACTAAATGCCTGTTTGAATTTAAGGTGCTCCCGTAGGGTTTCAGTTGCATATATCATACTTTCATATTTAAATTTTTAGTGCGTACTTATTTCCTTTAAAAAGAATATTCTCCACCTAGCTGAAATGCACTTCAATTCAGAAAATTTTAAATTAGCAGAATAGTTTTCTCTAATTTATAATACATATTCCTTTTTTTTTTTCTATTGACCAAATAATATTCTTTATTTTTAAATCTACTTATATTTGTTTGTCATTTTTTCTTTATTTTTATCTGAAACAGTAATTCAGTCACCTTTTATTGTCTGTCATGACATTCTTTTGAAGAATATGGATCAGTTATATTATCAAATGTCCCTAAATATGAGTTTGTCTGATCTTTTTCAGTGTTATATTCCCTATATATCCTCAAGCAGAATAGTATAAAATTATATATATTTTTCACAGTATCATTAATGAAGAAAATGATGGTAATTATATGAAACTCTGTGGCAAGCAATGAGGATATTCTAGACTGGTAGTAACAGAACAGGTGAAATAACCATCTCCAAGACTTTCTAGGCTTTCCATGGGGAAAAGAATCTCTCAGGCATACCCATACACAAATTGCTCTTTCCTCTCTTCAGGAGATCAAACATCCATTTGCAATATCCTAGAATTAGGTTATTTACATTTTCATGATTATTTTTTTCTGACAGGAATTTTTCACTATTTTCTTAAAATCTCTATATAAGTAATTTCTCCTTGTAAGTTTCTTGATGGGACAAATCCTCTGTGCATCATCTCAAAACATAGATACTGTAAGCTACCTTAAACTTAATGCATGTTCAGTAAGTATATGTTGAACCAATTGATGATTAACTCTCTTTGAGTCCTGTAAATGTACAAATGTTAGAATAAAAAATATCATGCAAATAAAATCAGTAAAAATTTTCTCATGAATTTTATTTCCATCTAGAATCTAAACAGATTCTACTGGATATGTTAGTTCAATTATAAGGATATCTTCCATTTTACCTTAGGTCTTTCAAATGGCATCTATAATCATCTTTTCAATTGTTTTCATAGCACTTTGTATGGTGCCTGGGTATAATAAGTACTCAGAACATGGTTGTTGACATATTGAATCAAATCTCATCTTAATTCTTAAAGTCTAACAGGTCTGAGTTCATGATCTTTCCAATAGGAACCTACAGGGAACTTATTAGTATTCAAATCCTTGTTATAGAACCTGAGTCAAAGTATATCTTTCACAATCTATAAAAGGTTTAAAATTTACATTACTTTATAAAGTCATTAATAATTCAAAAATGTTTGAAATTTCTTATCCTCTGACACCAACTGATGGTAAATACCAATTTAATTACAATAAAAAAATTATATTAAGCATATACTACTTGCCAAGTTCTTAACTCTATACTATGAAGACTATTAAACTTAAAAAGACATAGTGCTTATAATAACTCCAATTTAGTAGAATCACATATCAGTCTATCAAGAATGCATATCCATTTATTTATCTATTCATTATACAAATATTTATTGAGTACCAATCATGTTTTGGATACTATTCTGTTCTGGTATTAATAGAGGAAGCAAAGCAGACTGAATGCTTCCATAAAAGTTCTACTTTGTGAGGGATACATTTAATTAATAAAATGGGAAGTATAAAATATGTCTACATATTCATCTTCATAAGCTCAGTTATGTTATGCTAATCAATAGTTCTGAAATCACTATCCCTCCTATTTACTTCAGGTATGACTCTAGCTAAAACTCTGCTGTGAGGTAATTTATTCATTGTAAAATCTAAGCTAAAGGAACAACTCTATAATCTGGGACAAAGCATTCTAATGGCAGAATCAAGTGCAAGAAACTGAACAAATTCATGTGATGACTACAAAACTTTTGTTCTAACAGGAAAACAACCACTACTTTTCTCACTTTATTGGTTAAAAGAGTCAGATGGCCAACTGTAATTTCAGTTTTACTGGCAATTATATTCTTCCTGCAGAGAGTAATACATAATTCTCTTACATGTGATGGGGTGAATAACTGGAAAAAAAATCATCTCTTGTTTTGTAAGTGGAAAAGGAGCCATGATGGAGGAAGGCTTTTATTTTTATACAGAATGGGTGAGAAAAGCCTCAGTAACATAGGAGCAGAAGCTGCAGAGTAAAAATATTGAGCCATTTTGGTGCCTAAAAGTATCCCAGGCAGATGAACCACAAAGACTTCAAGTATCTAGAGAAAAAGGAATGAAAGGGAAGAACAGTCAGATAGACACTGTTTAACTTCTGTAAATGCTTTAGCATATTAACTAGAGACTGGAAACACAGAGACAACTTAAGTTATCCTGATTTGATCTTTACACAATGTGTACATCTACCAAATTATCACACTGTATACCATAAATATGTACAATTAAAATAATAACATCTATGTAATATATTTGAAAAATATTTCTTTCACAATTTATATTTGAATACATGAAAATTGATGAAATTGTTTTAAAAAATATTTTTATTTGTTCTAATTTGTTGTATATGACAGTAGAATGCATTTATACATTTTGATGGATCATACATAAATGGAGTGTAATCTCTCATTTTTCTGATTGTACATATTGTAGGATCTCATCAGTTATGCAGTCATATATGTATATGAGGTAATGTCTGTTTCACTCTACTATCATTCCTTAGCTTTGCTCAATTATTAAAGAAATTGGCCACAGAAAATCAATATTTTTAAATGTTTTTTTTTTATGAAATGTCACACTAATATTTCAAAGTTTAATATCAATTGGGAAAATGATTTGAGACAGGGTCTTGCTATGTTGTTTAAGGCCTTCTTAAATTGCTGAGACTGGCTTTGAACTTGCAACCCTCTTGTTTCATACTCCCAATGGCCAGAAAAAAAATCAATGAATTTTTGAAATATAATATTTTTAGTAAAAGAACAAGAAGAACTTTTTGAAAATCACACACTAAAATTTTCATATTACATGGTGTTGTACCGGGGAATGAAATGGAGCAAATCATGTTATATGCATATATGAATATGTCACAATGAAACCCACTATTATATATAGTTATAATGTACTAACAAAAACATAATAAAAATGTTAACATTGTCACTAAAATTGCTTAACCAGATCTTTACCCTGTAGGCATTTAACTTTTACCATATATTTACTACCTAATTAGTAATTCATCTAGGTTGAGTCTCAAGTACAAAAGTATCTTAATATTCAAATGACCTTTCACCAAATTAAAATTGTTGCTCTCTGTCTTCACTGAAGTTTGGACTGTCTTGAAAAATAAAATATACCTTATATTTCAACTTTAGATACTTCAGTGTCTCTTTATTTTCCTAAACTTGGTCACTATTGTACTATCTTTCTCTGTACCCACATCATTGAGGATCATGATTTTTTTTAGTCAGTCTTTTTGCTGCTGTGCCTAAAATAGACCCAACTTGAACATCTGTGGAGGAAGAAAAGTTTATTTGGGGGCTCACTGTTTCAGAGGTCTCAATCCACAGACAACAGACTCCATTCCTCTGGGCTCCAGGTGGGGCAGAATGTCACGGCAGGAAGAGTACGGCTGAGGGAAGCAACTCACATGAAGATCAGGAAGCAAAGAAAGACTCCACTCTGCAGATACAAAATATATGTCCCAAAGCCATGCCCCCAGTGAACCACTTCCTCTAGCCACACCCCCTCCTGCCTCCAGTTACCACTCAGTTAACCCCATCCGGGCTTAATTCACCTATTAGGCAAAGACTATAACCCAATCATTGAGCCTCCAAACCTTCTTGCATTGTCTCACACATGAACCTTTGGGGGACACCCCACATCCAAACCATAACAATACTCTTAACTCTTGCCTGAGTTCTCTGGGTTGAGAACCTTAAGTATCTGATTTCAGATACTGTGGCAAACCATATCAGTTGCTGTCTTGCTATCCAGTCTAGTTTCTGTCTGTCCTGAGACTTCTGTTGCTGAGCTCTGTTAGTCTTTTCTTTTAACTATTTTGACCATTTCTTTGATCATTTTCTCTTCAGTATTTTGACCATTTTTATACATAATATTTGTCTGAATTTCAATCTGTTTTCTGACATAATCCTTTCTTGATATCATCTTATGTCTGCTTTCAGGCACTGACAGGTGATCCGGTTCCCAATTACAATTATATGCAATTCCCCAAAAATGTGGAGTTCTAGTTCTCAGAGACTACTAAGTGACTCACTTTCATTGCTATTTATCATCTTGTGCTATGAGGGATTGCATTTTTCTAATAAAACTCATTGAAGAAAACACACAAGTAAGTAGAATGAATGCTTTTGACCTTTTTTTTTTTTTTTAGGTTTCCTGTCAAGTTTGATAAAAATATGATGATAAATACTGAAAATCATTATAATTAAATCAGTGTTTGGGAAGTTTTATATTCTGTTAAGGTAAAATAATAAATATCAAATTTTACAAATACATAGTGCGATTTTAAGAACTAATCATTCATTTCTCAAATTTAAATTAAGGCACTGATGCCCTACAGAAATTGATAGAATATAAATTCCCTGTGGAAACAGTGTGACCAGGAAGCAGGTTTTTAGTCTGACTTTCCTTTAGGCATTATTTTCTTAATTTAAACTTAGAATAATGAAGGATGGTTTGCACATTGATTATGTAGGTTACTTGTTTTAACATTGCATCTAAAAATCCCAAATGACACCTGCATAGTCAGCACAAAGTTTAGATAAATACTGTGGTATTGTGCAAGTCTGAATAACCCATATATTCAAACCTGCAGAGAGAAGTGAGTAAGGTATAAGAGAATACTATATACAAGTAATCTCTTAATAAAAATGCCCTTGGTGGTTTATAAATATGAAATTTTATTTCTGTTACCAGTAATAAAATTGGGTATAGATCTTATTAGGGATCGTATGCAATCAGTACATAACACTTAATAAATTCTACTCTTTGACATGCTTATTGATCTTTATACCTTAAAAGGGAAGAAGTAGTCTAGTTTCTTAAAAATTGGTTTGACTTTTAGATAACATGTGCTAATATCTTCTGATCCACCTACGCAGAAACTACTATAAAAAACCCTTTAGAAGCCTTGTTAACTTTATGTTAAATGCATGTGGGTATGCAAATTTTATGATAATCAGATTTTTAATATGCATTATCTCCTCAAGAAGCACACATTTGAATTGGTTTAAAAGATTTTTTGAGGTTTTTTTTTTTAGAAAAAAAATGTCACTTCAAAGATTTGAGGATTAGATTTTAGGTAATAGTCAAATTTAAAATCTATAAATCAACACACTGAGAAACTGCATAAAATATGTTACATATTCATAAAGAATTCAGGATCAAGAGATATCCTTCCTCTCCTAATCTCTTTTAATTGAAAACTTTACCTGTGAATTGGAAATGTCCACTAGAAGTCAATTTCAGCACCATGAAGGAGTCATAGGGATTATTTTTCTACATTTGCCTTGAAGACACACATAATACCTTCATTCCCAGAAGTACATGGAGAGTTAAAAGTTTCATTCAATAGTAAATTTCCCTGGAACCCTAGAGCCCCTAAAGCAACTTGATGATGTTTGTAAGCAGAAAAAGTGATCAGTGGACACTTAATAAATAAATTAACAGAATTGGGAGATTGTGATTCGTTGAAATGAACCAAACTGTAAAGAAAAGATCAATTGTACCTATGGTTCCTAGTAGTGAGTGAGGGGGATGTGAATTGAAAAGGGAAATCATTGTTCATGTTTAAGAGAAACAGAAGCCAAGAAGCAGGGGTTTAAATCAAAATGCATTCTGTAAAAATAAAAAAAAAAAAATTTTAAATGAGGACCAACGTGCATGGTGCATTTCTGTAATCCCAGAGGCTCAGGAGACTGAAGCAGGAGGATCCTGAGTTCAAAGTCAACCTCAGCAAAATTGAGTCACTAAGCAACGGAGACACTGTCTGTAAATAAAATGCAAATCAGGACTGGAGATGTGGCTCAGTGACTGAATGTCCCTGAGTTCAGACCCTGGTCTCCCTCCCAAAACAACTGAAAAATGGGTAAGTTCAGTCAACAGGCCTCATGAGCAATTCATGATGGAAAAATACAGAAACATACTTGTTATGATGATAATGATTTGGTGGACAGAAAACATACAGAAGAAAAATAATAATGTCATTACCCTATGTACATGTATGATTACAGGAATGGTATGAATCTATATCATGCATAACCATAGAAACGAAAAGATGTACCACATTTGTATAAAACGAATCAAAATGCAGTCTGGAAAACTAAAAAATAATTTAAAAAATAATAATGTCAGAAGAAATAAAATGCACAGTTTTTGAAAATGTGAGGAGAAATGCTTAATGGGAGAAGAAAAATTCAATGTAATTTTGAGACGGAAATTAAAAAACTAAGAGAATTCACATGAATTCTCTGATCACCTGCACAGAGAAAAGATTGAACTATTTTAATGTGGGAAATTAATTTAATTATTTCTGGAAAATAAAATGAGTATTGCAGTAGAAATCAGAGTCAACATGACAGAACTGTGCTTTAAGTATTGCAGAGTGGTTTACTTTAACACCTTCAGTGTGCATGTTTTTTCTTAGTACTAGACTCCCACTTGAAGTTTATATATTTGGTTAGATATTAATGAAGTTTGATTATAATTATTCTCTAGATCAATATATTCAGCTTACATTGACTGGATTCTCTCAGGTGAATCATGCTGTGTTTGAAAAATTTATAGATGTGAATATTATCTTTACTCAAGCTTTAGTGTATTAAGAAGTGCTCAATGAAGCAGCACTTGAAGCCTTTGTGTAACTTGAAGAGTACAGATGAGAATTTGATGTAGCAATTTAATAAGATAAGGCCAAGGTCATCCAGGTTGATTTTTGAAAAAAGGTACAAAAGACATATAGCTTTCCTAATGAATAGAAGAACACCTTGAAAAAATTTTATAAGGGTGACTGGTACATCAATGAAGTGTTAAGAGAAAGGTTAAAAAAAATCTAGAAAACTGAGTTTCTAAAGCACAAAAATCTTTGTAAAGAGGAATTGTAGTACAGCAAC
This sequence comes from Sciurus carolinensis, assembly GCF_902686445.1. NCBI lineage: Eukaryota > Metazoa > Chordata > Mammalia > Rodentia > Sciuridae > Sciurus > Sciurus carolinensis. The sequence goes on along the minus strand of NC_062221.1, from coordinate 35,473,167 downwards.
ACTAATAATATTGGAAAGAAATTTGACAGTGTTATAAAATGGGAGCATGCTCTAAGCAGAAAAGCAGAAAGGATTAATGAGAATTGCAGTAGTCTAGAGAAAAAAACTATGATCCTAAAAAACAGAAGATTTAACAGTGGAACATAGACAATCCAATAGCCTGTAATCCACCTACCTTGAAGACAGCTGCATCAGAATAGGTATTTTGCTTCATCAGTCTCAGACAGAGAGGTAGTCAATGAGCAATTATGTTCCTAAGGTTTAAAAATATTGAGGGAGTATAACTGGATTATTTATGCAAGGTCTTTTACTACATATTCAGAATTTTATTATTCAAAAATATTTTTAAGTTGTAAATAATAAAATAGAGTATTTACTCCCACTCTGTTCAGTAGGATAGTTTCATCTTCTTTAAGTTTGGAGTTGGGAGTCAGTATAAGTAGTACATGTATTGATGGACTGATACTTTCAGTTATAGCACTGATTTCTGTTCTCTGTGGTTTGGCTAGAGTTTAAACCTAAACCTTTCTCTCATGACTTCTACAATCTGTTCTTTGAAGAACCTTAAACACTGGCATTTTGCATTCACAGTGTAGTTTTTTAATGTAGAGAAATATAATTTCTTCACCAGACTGTTGCAATTGCTTCTCCACTGTCCTGTTTCTTTTTAATAAAAACTTCTTGACCCTTAAGCAGTCATTGTTATCAGAAACCAATACAACCTCCCACCAGCATCATGACTGGTCCACAGACATTCACCTGAAACACATGTTTCCTTTCTTCCTTGCCCTTCCCTACAGAAAACATGGACACCGTGACTCTTTTAAATGCTACAACTTTTTCTTATTGTTAGAGCATTGGCCAGTTCTCCATCCTTTAGAGTTCCTAAACATAAATCAGTAGCTCCAAGATACAAATCAAATTCTCTGAGTGTCACATTAAAGCCACTTTGCAAGGCTTGATTTGAAAGGAAAAGCACATTGTCTGGTTTCTCCGTAGGAAAGCAGGAGATTCAGAGACAAACAACACTGTCCCTAAAATGCTCTAATTTGCTTATACAGACTATATTATAGCATTGTACTAGATAATAACAAAAAGCAATAGTATCAATCTAAATGAAAAGTTTAAAACAAAGACAATTGTAAGAAAGTAAAAGAAATACAAAATATAATGATAAACATTTAATTAAATGTTAATTTCTTATATTTAGTATTTTTGCTCTTATCTATAATTCTGACAAAAGTATTTGTCCTTTGGAAATACTTACCATGTATTTTCTTGAGTCTCATTCAAAATGATATTAATTTCAATGTAATGTACAAAAGAGTCCATCTATGTGATATATTTGAAAAATATTTTGCTTTTTCACAAATTATAATATTTAAATATGTGAAAATTTATGAAATTGTTTTGGTTTTGCTGAATCATTAAAGAAATGGGCCATAGAAAATTAATATTTTTAGATGTTTATTTGCTTTTTATGAAATAACACACTGATAATTTTTGGGGAGTGGACACTAGGGATTGAACTCGGGGCACTAGACCACTAAGTCACATCCTCAGCCCTATTTTGTATTTCATTTACAGACAGGATTTCACTGAGTTGCTTTGCAACTCGCTTTTACGGAGGCTGGCTTTGAACTTGCCATCCCCCTGCCTCAGCCTACAGCTGCTGGGATTACAGGCATGTGCCACCATAGCCGGCTAATGCACTGATCTTTTAAACTTTAATATTAATTAGGAGAAATCCACTCAAATGGCTTTTTCAGTTACATTTCATTGTACCTGAATAATCATTTTTAAATATTCTTTCTTGTTTTTTGCTCACTGTACTTTTCGTTACATAATTTCCATAAATGTTTTGATATTTACTTATTCTTTTACCTGACATCTATATCTTACCTGTAGTCCATTCAATACATACTTTTAAAATTTCAGATTTTATAATTTTCTATACTATAACATCCACTTGGTTCTTCTTTATATTTACTAGATCTCTAGGATTTTTGATTTTTATGTTCTTTTTGATCACACTTTTCCTTCATTTTTAATGAGAATGATAATAAATGCTTTAAAATTTGTATCTACTAAGTGCAACATCTGTGCTGTAAGATCAAATTTTCCTCTCTCTTCATATGTTGTAATTTTTGTTTTGCTTTGTTTTTATTGGGTCCTGAATATTATGTGATGTTGTAGAGACTCTGATTTTTATTATATTGAAATATGTTAATTTGATCTGTTTTACTTGTTTTAGAAGATAATCAGCACAATCATCAAATTGTATACCCTGTGAGTTGGGCAACAGTTCCAATCTTGATTTTGTTCTTTTATCCTTATTGGCCTGCTTTGAGTTGTCCACACATTTACTCTTACTAGCCAGAGATTTGGGAAGACATTTACAAAATGAACTTGGAGTATCCTCTTTCTTGTTTTCTTCTTGGATTCTTCTCTCATTTTCTATCTTTGTTTTATCCACTTTAGGCAGTACTGATTGTGACTTTCACCAGAGGCTGAATTCTCACTAAAATGTTCCTGTTTCTATTTATTCTCTGGTGCCTTCAATATTATCTTTACAAATTATTGTCAAGCTTTGTAATTATTACCTGGGGTCCAATGTTTGGTCATGCTAGAAGCTGAGATCACAGTTCATTTTTATAAAACATAATTATCTTTGTTAGAAAATGTATTACCCTTCTGCCAACATAATGTTTATAAAGGTGATATTTTGGCAATAGAAGCTAATATAGTCTACTGAATTTAGGAAATACTTTTGATACATTTTAATATTGTAAATACAGCTAATTTGTCTTCCTAAATTTTAAATAGTCCAAACAATTAACCAATTATACAGTTTACAGTTCTTAGAAATTAATGTCCTCAATATCATAAAAGTAGATATTCTATGTTAAATTATAAGCACTTAAGAGCAGGAAGGAAGGGAGTTTACCTGAAGTCTTCATTTGTCAATATCTTTCTGCTTTGTACAGAATGTTCCATGATCGGCAGCCCCATTCCATGAATCTCTACACTAGAATTTTAAGCACTGCTCAAGTACTTATAGAAGACATGCATCAATGTTAAAGATGATACTCTGGTTTTGAGAATTCAGTATTATTAGTAAGTGGAATATGACAAATGTTGGTCATAAATCCAACCACATCTTAAAGATATTCCCAAGTACTATACAATCAAGGAAAAGGCAAATGTTTAGCAAAGTGCATTAGGTTATCAAACATTGCAAACTACCCTATGCATAATGCAAAGGCCAATCCTAAAATAAATGTCAGAGAAGAATATTATAGTCCATCATCCTGAAGCTCAGTTCACATGTCAGCTTCAAGATCTTTAAAGCAAGGACTGGTAAAACCCATTTGAATCTGCCTTTTCAAGAAATCCCAGGATTTAAAATGTAAAAACACAACAATATGTGTTATAAGACTATGTCTACAGAAAATAAAGAAAATTATAGTAACTTCAAAATTGTAGTCATAAAACATGGAGTAATCCAATGACAATCCGAGGACTGTATTGACAAATACTACACTGTGATAGCTTAATACATCTTTAGGTTGGTTATATTCATTACCTCTAAATAAATGGTTTTTAACTTTAGTTTGTGATTTAAAACTGTCATCTGTGTATCTGTAATGACACTTCTTTAAAAGCATAAATATAAAATTATTTTGACAAATAATAGAATTGTAAATCAACATAGCAGAGTAATAATTATTTGTTACAGCAAAGCTATTTAAAGTCACAGTATATTTCATTCTGAGACCGAGATTTCAAAGATCACATAATTAATTCTTAAAATTAGAATTCTTAATTAGACTTAGGGTTTAACAAATGGTATTTTAGAACTCTACAGATATTGTTGTTGTAAAAAAAATTTAGGTTTCAATAATAACATTGAAAACACCAAAACAAGCAAATAGAAAATGAGCTTGATTATTTACTAGACAAAGTGCAAATACCAAGGAAGTTAGCCACTGAGTCTCTATAACTAAAATCTTAATCCTCCTTTCTTTTTTCCCACTAAATTTGTACCTGATCAGATAAAACTTATGAACTAAACAGCAAAGAGTTACTTTTACTTTTTTACATTTTACATTTTCAGTATTCAAAAGAAGGGAACTTTTTTGGAAACACAAACATTTTTTTGTATAACAATACTATTAATCAAAAAGTTTAATTTAATTATCCCCGCATTCATCATAATATTGTTATGTAGTCACCTAGTTTTTAAATTGGTGCCCAGTAAATTAATCTGGCACTTAACTATTTATTCATACATATATGTGCATATCTAAATTTATATTTTTCTATGATAAAACATTTATAATCACAACGTGAAATTAGTGATGTCTTTCTTTCATTTTGAACAAATGCAGATGTTATTTCCTAACACTTTGTATTTCTGAAATGAAACACTTATCCAATAGAATAGCTCTCACACATTAAAAAATAATAAAACCCTTATTCATTGAAGAGAAAAGCATTTATTATTGAAGATGAAGATAATAAAGATGATGATGTGTTCTAGGTAGTAAAGTGTTCTATAGTCCTGATAGAGAGTTCATAAAAATGAATTTCCTTCATTAATAAAAAAAAATGTTCAGGGTAACTTCTAGATAAAACTTTTCTTAGTTCATGTTATTTGCCCACACATACATATGTTATTGTCAAGTTATTCACAAAAATAACAATATATTAGAAACTATTATATATCAACTATTTTGTTGTGATTTTTCTGAAGAAGTGCTTTAATCTGGATCTTAATATTATCATTAAAAAGTATTTATTAACAACCTAATTGAGTAGGACTTCTGGTAAGAACTCTGCTGAAAAAGTGAACCCTGTAGACAAGTAGCTATCTATAGGGAACCATATGAATAGGTCAAAAATATTTTATAGGTCAAAAATTACTCAAAATTACTTACTAATTATGAAGTGCAGAAAATTAACTATACCTTAGATCAGCAATACCTTAGCCAAATGATCAACACTAGCAACATTTATATGGTGCAGGGCATGGCGTGGTTACAGGTGTTATAGAACAGTACATAAAAACACTTGGGTAGCATTTGAGTTCCCAAATGCAGGACTTTAATTTTCTCATGAAAATTAGCAGTAGATAAACTTAATTTGGGGGACACTCTATAAAATAACTGGTCTGTTCTCTTCAATAATAAGTTTATAAATGCAAGGAAAGATAAAACTGTGCCAGATAAAAAGAGATTAAAAAGCTATGGCAATTAAATGTAATACACACTCCTTAACTGGATCTGTAGTAGGGGAAATGCTATAAGGTATTCTTTTGGGGAAAATGACATAGATTAACTGAGTTGGTGTTAAATTATACAAATTTAATGTCTGAATATAAGTTATACAAAGATCAGAATCTGGTTATATTGAAGGAGTATCTTTATTATTAGGAAATGAGCAACAAAATATCAAGGGGTCAAAGGATATGATTATGCAAGCAACACTTATGTTTCAAGAAAACTACATATTTAAAATGAAAGAAAGCTAAAACAAATGGAACAATCAAAAATTGTTGACTCTTGGTAAAAGGGTATGAAATTTCTTGTTATACTCTTGCCAATTTCTATAGTTTAAAATTATTCAAATTTAAAAGTTAAAAATTGACAGCCAGCAATTTTTGATGATCCAAGATGATTATTATTAAATGTTGTGCATGCAACATTCTGAATTCAGTGTGAGAAGTCTTCTTTCTAGTCCAGTTTATAAACCTGAAACTTCGTTTTATACAGAAGCTCTTCACACTACCATTAGGTAAAACCATACAGAACCTCTACACCATTGAAGTCTTAACAATTTTTTTTCCTCTTCTTACATAAACACAACCTTGATGGGAATCTGTAAAGTTTTTTGAGTCCAGTTACATGACTTCTCATAAAATTAAAATGTAATAAATTATATCAGGGTTTGAAGCTTATAATTAGTATAAAGCTTCAAGCATTTGTTATGTAACACTAATGCATCTTCCACTTTCCTAACAAATAGCAGAATTCCCCAGTGTAATAATCTCACTTATTATGATAAACTTAATGTTTCTTGTGATAATTTCATGAAGAATAATGTTACATGTCTGGGAGAGTTTTTGACACATAGTTCACTACTCTCAAGGAAGCAAGGTGTTCCAACAAATTTGAGAGGCAGCTTGACACACATGGCAGATTACATTCAAGCCAGACATGTATGTCAGAATGAATCAACATCCATTATCCATTTAAACTCTATGATGCCTAATAACTTAATGTAATCTGACATTGGTAACAGCAAGCTTTATCTTGATTCAGTCCATAAATCTTCTTAGCACTTCCATCCCCTGAATAATTGTTCTCTTCACAATCCAAATAAATAGGAATGCAACATTTTCTATTACTGAGTAATCAGAAAGGAGATAGGCATGAAAGAAATTGGTCTTGCATTTTAAAACTAATAATTCTATCACAAAATAAACTGTCACAAATAATTTGAGGCACAAGAGTACACGCATATGTAGTTTTATAACCTGAATATTTTTACCAAATATTAGTTTAATTAATAATCATTTAACAAGAAAACATAACAGACTTAAAATATAAATAAAAGCACAATTATCTACTAAGGCACTAGAGTGGATTTTGTTCCATGTCATCTAGGAAACCCTCTTTGTTCTCACTGAAATCTGTAGTTTTGTAGGACAATATTATTCTTTAATAAAAACACACTCTCTATATTCAGATACATCACACCCATGTGTTCACTTTATTTGAAACGTATGCACATTTACAGTAATAGATCAGTGTATAATTATGGAGATACAATTTTTGCTGACAGATTTTGTACAATAAAATAAGTGAGTCAGTCAGGACTGCATTCCATATTTGATCCAGTGGTTAAAAATGTATCTGAAAAACCATGATTCAGAATATTTCAAAGAAATTTCTCATAGTTATTAGCTCTACTTGAACTCATTCACCCGTAAAAATAAATCCAACTGAGAAGGAGTGGAATTGTTGTAGCAGCATCACCACAATTTGAAATCCAAAATATCAAATGATGTGTCAGAGCATCTAGAAAACAAAAGGATTCAATGACAATTAGTTATGTTCTTTTGTAACTCAAAATGTGTATTGTTTTATGCTTTTTGATAAAGTTATAAACTGTACAACAAATATTGTTTAGTAAGACTTATAAATTTCCTTCACTATGCAATTGAGGACAAATTAGAAATTAAGAAGTAATCTTTAGTGATTTGAGAAGAGGAATGGAGCAAATAGATAATATTATATTTCAAAATGAAAATGCAAACTATCCCACTGGCAATAATATAATGCTTTTTTGTAGTTGCTTAATCATAATAGTTGTCCTATTATGTCAGGACATCTGCTCAGTATACCAAAGGGCTCTAGCTTTTGCCCTTGGCTTCTGAGGCAATCTCAAAGCCCTCAGAATGTCTTGCCTACCAAGAGTGTTTTAACTTACATGGTGACTTTTGCCCAGTAATCTGTGTTAATTTAGTTTATGGTGGGAGACCTTGGATCACTCTGTGCCAGCCTGAATTCTGGAGATTTTGAAGACCAAGACCCAATAAGAACTCATAAGACTCAGGTGTGTTTCCCTGGCTGGCAGTTCTCCATGCATATTGCTGGGAGAGATTGGTTTTGTATGCAGTACTCTGCTGCAGAGGCAAGTGGAAACTTCATGCCTGGACCTTGTACTACATGTCTATTCTCTCTGTCAGTTTTAATCTGCAGTCTTTCACTTAGCTCTAGCTACCAATAATAAAACATTCTTTTCTGGGTTTTGTGAGCCATTCCAGCAAATTATCAAATCTAAAGGTGTTTGTCAGTACCCTAAAATTTGTGCTTGGGTTTAGACACAAGAATGATCTTGAGATTCTTCTCTTTTGGAGAGCTGGGGGAGAATATGGAGAAGTTGCTTAGCCTCTACTCAAACTAAATTTTCTTGTCTGTGGAATAAAAATAAAAATGTCTATCCCATAAAAATCAGTGGCAATTAAGTTTTTAAAAATAAGAAAATTTTCTATCAAATAAGTTTGGCAAATTATTTGAACTCAGTAAAAGTATATAGATCTATCTGATTTTGTGTTTTAATGTTATAGAAGTATAATTTGTTTTAAAAATTTTTGTAATGACAAGTGACTAAAAGCAAGCAAATATTTAATGAAAAGAGTTTTATATGCAGGTCTATCTCATTTGTAATGTGTAATTAGAATAAGACACAAACAAATTCAGACGCAAAGCATTTTTATTTTTTCTTCAAGTTATTTATCATATCTTTATTTTATATTACAATATGATTGGAGTGAGGTGATAGTATAGAAATAAAAAAAAAATGTTTTAATATACCACATTCTATATAATAAAAACTATGAGTTTTGATAATATAATTTTAAAAATTTTCAACTTTGAAGCATCTTGGATTGAAATAACATATGTCATAAAAAATGAACTTAATGATCAACTCACTGATTTGTACTAAAAATTATTTTCCTTAAATTATATTTTTAATTTCAGTTATTTTAAAGTATTTTCTTTATAGAAGTAGAAAAATCAATATGTGTGTGTATGCGTGTGTGTGTGTGTGTGTGTGTGTATGTGTGTGTGTGTTGGTGCACATGTGTACCCGATATTATAAAGAAATAGAACTAAAAAACTTTGATTTTTTTTAGTGTTTCCTGTTTCTAGGACTTTCTAGTGAGTCTTGAGTATGTGTATCTACATAATAGCATTTTGTTGATTTTTCTTTTGAAAGACTTTAAAGTTATATAAGAAAAAATATATAACTCTGTGTAGCTCTGAGACCTGCCACAATTGTGCTGGGAGTTATTTACAGAAGATCTATTTCTTCTGTTGGGAATACATTGCACTAGTTTTCCTTATTGTTCTGGACATCTCACTCTCTAAACCATTCTTTTTCTCTAAGGACAGAAGTAAATAGCACAATTTGTTTCTCAATGACGACTCACTGTTTCTGAAATGTGAGGAAGCTCATGGTAAATGGGCAGAAATGTTAGAAATAAATAAGAAAAATGGAGCAGCAAAATAAATCTTTTATAATGCTTTCTCTCATTCATTTACATGGAAGCAGTCTTTTGACACAGCTACAGGTGACAAAAAAGAACAGATATTACCATATTAAAAATGACTGAGAAAATTTGGCATCATATTGATCCCATCATTGGTCTCAAATGATACTGATGTAGACTTTTCTAAAAATTTCAAAATGAAGATTTATTTGCAGAGAACAATGACTGATTTGCTTATAGTCCTGGTAATGTTATTTTATTATTATTAGATTTAATTCTTATGATCCTCCCTTTTGATACACCACACACACACACACACACACACACACACAATTTTTTGCAGTAAATATTATATGACTGAGACATGATAGATGAAGTGAAAAAGTATTGTGATTTCTAGAATTTTCAGAATGGCCTTCTCCAAATGTATATAACTGTGGATTTAATCTATCTAAAAAGATCATGGCAAGTTATATTTTCCAAAGATGGTTATGCCCATATGCACCCCACCAGACATGCTCTTATAATGTGAAGCCTACCACCTATCCCCTTGAATATGGAATATCCACAGCAACTGGCTTCTAATACATGAAATTCAGAAGAACTGATGTCATGTAACTTCTGAAGATAGGCTGTGAAAGATAATACCTTCCACCTTGTTTTCTCATCTGAAATCATGCTCACCTGATGCTCACAGTCACCACCATGCTGCAAAGACATCATGCTTCCACGTGTAAATGACACAGCTATCTGGTGGAAGTCTCTTCTGTTTAATAGCTCTAAGTGCCAGACGTTGGAGTAAGGAAATCCTGATGATTTCAACCTTCAGTCTCCAAGCCTCATGAACTTCCCCCATGAAGGTCTACCAAATGACAGGTACTTAAGCAAAATAAATGCTGTCCTTGTTTTAAATCATTGTATTTTGGATTTTTTTAATCTAGTAATAGATAATAAAAACATATTGAATTTAATGCAAGTTTTGAGGTAAAGTTCATCTTGTTTGTTATTGAAATAGTAAAGAAAAGATATCCAGATTGGAAGCACTGCAAATTATGGTTGTCTATACTAACACAGTCATGACTTTTGTGCATATTTGGGCACAAACAATATTAAGTCTACAAGTCCTCTTATAAGGAAACAATATGTACATATGCAATTAGGGACAATATAGTAATTTATTTGATAATTATTGCATAATATATATTAAAGAATAGAGACAAATACAGTATAATATTCATATTTATGAACAGAACCATGTAAAAATTAAACATTATTTCTTCTGTCTGAAAGGTTTACTTACTTTATTAACTTATTTTGAAATAAATGGCATAGTTATTTGATATTTATTAAGAATATAGACATTGATGTTTTTGTATGTAATTTGCCAGAATTTTTTCAATCCCAAGAAACCAAAGGCCTAATGTTTTCCCTAATAAGTGGATGATGATATATATTGGGGGTGGGGGACAGGGGGTGAGAGAAGAATGGAGGAACTTTAGATTACATAGAGGGAAATGAGAGGAAGCAGTGGAATGAGACAGACATCATTACCCTATGTACATGTATGATTACACGAATGATATGAATCTACATCATGCACAACCATAGAAACAAAAAGTTGTACCCCATTTGTGTACAATGAATCAAAATGCAGTCCGTAAAATTAAAAAAATAATTAAAAGAAAAGATAATGTATTAGGTAGGAATGCAGGTCTTAATAACTAGACAAGCCAGTTTTGGGATCTGTCATTTGAGGCAAAGAGAGTAGATTACTTCTTTCCTGAGCTATATAGGTAAAAATATGCTGTACTTAGCTTATGGAATATTAAATATTTCTAATAGATCAAAAATAAAAAATATTTTATAAGCATATTCATTGGGTAAACATAAAGCATATTACCCAAATGAGGAAATTCCTTGTTTAATTTCTCCTAACCATGTTTCCCAATAGGAAATTAAATATGTTTTGACCCCAGAGTTCAAGGTATATAACAGCATAAAAATATATGTGCTTTTTCTCAGTGCAGAATTTTCTTTGTCTGAAATATAAAGCAAGTTGATTTCAGTGCCACTTGTGAGAATTCAGTATCTCCTATTCAGCTTTAGATGTCACTTTGTATTCCCTATATTAATTAATCAATTAATTAATTAATTCAGAAAGTGTTTAATGAGTACCCACTCTAGGTAACTGGATGGGATGCACAATAGGGATGTGTATATGATGTATGAAGTTTCTTCTTTAAAAACTGAGTTCATGGTACATATATCAGGAGCATAAGAAGGAACACCTTGATCTTATGTGAGTCACAGGAGAGTAAGTCGGGGAATTGGCACTTGAAATGATTCTCAGATGCAGAGAAAATACTTCATAAACAAATCAAATCTGGAGAAATATTTGAGCAGAGAAAAAGACCATGTGTGAAGTTGAGAAGGAAGACAGCAGGAAGACCTAAGTAGAAATTGTCAATGGCAAATGTTGGGGGATATGACCAGAAAGCCAGTTCCAGCAAATTTTAGGTCAAAGACAGACTCACAAAAGAAGGAAAATCTTTGTTTTTATAAGGTTTTTTTGAAAGTCAAGAAATGACATAATGTTCTCACTTTTTTTTATAAAATGTGGAGTTGTGCTATTTCATGAATTAAAGCTAATTCACATGGCCTGTCAGCCACATTAACACATTGACTACATACCTAAAAAAAAAAAAAAAAAAAAAAAGAATATAGACAATTTGATGTTTTACTTCTTACTTCTTCCTTATAACCATAGTATTTTTTCTTGGAAGTGCAGAATAACCAATCCTATTGCAGTTGCCATTTCAAATGCTTAAACATTTCATCCATTTCATATAAGTCAACCAAACTCTGAAGTTACTATCTATAGAAGATACTATGGCAGCTTTACTTCAAGTACTTTTTCCTCCTTTTTATGCTCAAATGAGAAAAATCACTTATTTTATTAATGAAGATAATATTAGATGTGTCTTTACATAATCACTGCATAATCACTACCTATAGATAGTATCTCCTAAATCAAGCCTTTGATCCCCAAGATAATGCTGCTTTTGCTTGATTTTGTTTTTTTAATTTTTATTTATGTCTTTATATCATATAAGTGAACAGCATGAACTTTTACAAATCTTATTCCAGAAGGAAAAAAAGGGATCATTCTAGGAAATTACATGTGTACATTAAAGCTAATTCAGTCTCTCTTGGGCAAAAAGCCTCCAAAGGGCCAGAGACCTAATAGAGAACTTGCTTTCTGCCCTCAGAAAAGGGTGTGAAGGTAGGCTGCTATAGGATGAGTAGGAATAAATCATAGGCAAGATTGTTTCAATTTATACTTTCTAAACCAAGAAGTCTCATTTTAAGTCATTATGATTATAAGAGGAAAAATTAACTTGCTTTTTATTTTATCTCAAGCAAAATTAAGCAATTCAGAGGATTTTGCCTATATATTCCCATAAGTATCATTGTCAAAATAAGTATTCAAATTTAGATAAGACTTTCCAATGAGATCAAATAAATTCATTTCCACCTAAATGTTCTCAGAGTTTCCTGCAAAAATAAATAAAACACTTTTCCTCTTCACCTTCCTTCACTTCCCTTTTTCTTCCTCCTCCTTCTCCTCTTCCTCCTCCTTCTCCTTTTTCTTCCTTTTCTTCTTCTTCTTCTTCTTCTTCTTCTTCTTCTTCTTCTTCTTCTTCTTCTTCTTCTTCTTCCTCTTAGTACTAGTAGTAGTAATAGTATTATTAGTATTAGTATTATATTTTAAATAGATAAATTAAACAAGGAATTAAAAGAATTCCTGGAGGTACTATCATGATATGGCAGTAAAATATAGGTATTTATTCAGAGAGTTGTGTTAATGTTTTATGAAGAATGAATTGCTCATTTTTTTGCCTTAACTTCTTACCTCTTCTTTCTTTCCTCTTTCTGTCTACAGAAGCTAAATTAATACATAATATTCAAGGCCCTTAGACTCTGGAAATATCAAAATGGTTCACTTTCAAGGTAATCACTGTGTATTTGGGGGCGAAAATTAACTACACAGCTTTAGTACAATAGTGTAAGCATCTTATTACATCTTATTAACATATGAATGAGTATTCTGAAAACATATGAGAAAGACTGAATAACTTTATGAGAGTCTGGGAGAAAGTCAAGCAGCAGAAAATCAGGTCAAAGGGAACAATCATGAAAAGAAAGGTTGACAAGAGAAAGGGGATCAAGAAGGAAGGAGAAGGGAGTACTTGAGAACAAAATGTAACAAATAATACTATATCCATGTACAAATATGCCACAGTGAGTTTCAATTTTTATAATTAAAATAATGGTAGTAACAATAATAATAATAAAGGAGGGAGATCAGTAGAGTAGAGGAAGTGGCTTGGGAAAGGGAGGAGACAATGAAGGGGAATGAGATTCATCAAATTATGTTACGTGCAAGTACAAAATACAGTATGCTAAATCTTGATATTATGTATACTTTATAATGTACCCATAATAAAAAATAACACTGATTCCCTTTGTTTGCTGATTCCATATTTGTGAATTTGCTGACACATTAAAAATATTTTTAGCCCTCAAGTCAATATTTACAGTGGATTAGTGGCCATTTGAGGTTGTGTGAAGAATGATGTAAAATTTGAGATGCCTGACATGGATGTTCACAGCTGAGATCAAACAAGATGATGCTGTCTTCTTGTTTCAATTCTCACACTGCAAATTATTTTCTATTTTATGGTTATTTAGAGTTACAATTCTGTGTTTTTTCTCGTAATTTCACTGTTTAAAATGATCCCCCAAAATAGTGCTCAAATGGTGTCTTGTACTTGTAAGTTCCAGAATGCTGTGGTGTGCATTTTGGAGAAAGTATCTGTGTTAAAAAAGCTTCACTTAGGTGTGAATTATAGTCCTATTGGCTAAATTATTAAATAAGTTATTTTTGTGTAGTAATACACAAAAAAGAAGATTATGTATGACCAGAAAAGAAACTCAAAGGAATTCACTATTCACTAATTTAGTGTTTCAAGTAACTTTAATAAAACACAGCTAGCATGAGTCACATGAAGTGCCTGGATGTGGAATTGCAGGCAAAAAATACAGAAGAAAAGTAAAGGCATTCCCAGCAAAGAAAATGATCTCTATAGGTCCCAAGTATGAAACAATGATTTACATCCAGGGAAACGCAGGACACCACTCAGTTATTTCTCAGTAAACACTCTGTTGTGGTTTAAATACAAGGAGTCCCCAAAAGCTCATGTGTGGGACAGTGCACCTAAGTGTACGAAGTTCAAAGGTGAAATGATTAGATGATGAGAGTTGCAACCCAATCAGTGTATTAATCACATGATAGGGTAACTTAAGGCAGATATAGATGGTAACTTAAGGAAGGTATGGAATGACTGGAGGAGATAGTTCACTGGCGTATTGCCTTTGGGTATATAGTTTATTCCTGGTGAATAGAACTCTCTCTCTCTCTCTCTCTCTCTCTCTGCTTCCTGATCATCATACCCTGAGCAGCTCTTCTCCACCATAATCTTCTGCCATGATGCTCTGCCTCACCTCAGGTCCAGACCAGTGGAATGGGTCGGGTCATGTATGGACCGAGAACTCTGAAACTGTAAATGCCAAATAAACTTTTCCTCCTTCAAAATTGTTCTTGTTATATCTTTTGGTCACAGTGATGAAAAAACTGACTAAAACAAAACACCCTTTCTTTCTGTTAGTCAGGACAAGGTATCTTTCTCACACATATTTAATAGTTTATTTTTCCATATATTTTTTTGGGATTGTATTATTTTGGTTATTTCCTCTCTCTCCTCATTTTCTTATTGCTAGTAAACTGGCCAATGGATACTAACTTAAGATGATTGTTAAATATTATATTATGTTTTTTTTCCTGGATCAAAGAAGAGGGATGGATAGGAATGCTAAAGAGAAACAATTTCTTATATTATTAATAACTGTTTTTTATATAAATTATCCAATAATTTTTTCCTCATTGAAACTTTAGAGAAATTGCATTTTTTATTGCACATTACTTCAGTTAAATGCCCTTAAAGAAATCAGTTTTCTAGGAGAAACTGCTTAAAACACATGAATTTTTTGTTTGCTTGTTTTTCAGATTTGAACATGATAGGATAGTGTTGTCTGGTTTAATGGTTTTGATGGCCAATTTTAGTTTTCATTGTGTGCTGAATATATTTTAAAAAATATATTCAGGTCAATATCTACATTTTATACTCAGGTCAATATCTACTTTCTTCTCTCCTAGATCCTGCTCCTGATTGGTAACCTGACAGAGAGAAGCAAAGTTAAGTGGTGAGGAGCCAAAGGTAGACAATGATTCCCATTTCCCAGAGGAAAATAAAGGGTCCAGTCACCAGCTTTGCTACTGAATTACTAGGACTTCTCTATTTACTTGTTTCTAGTTTCCATCAGATTAAAATATGCTATGTTAAGATGGTTTTCTTTCCTGTCTCTCACTTATACCCACCATACACACCCACACGTGTGTACGTGAAACTGTGATTATTAATATAATGATCACACAATTAAAGCAATAATTAATTCCTCTTTGTTCATGACAGTCTCAGTTTGTTTCAGTTCTTGGCTTTAAGCTTTAGGTCAGGTTGCAAACTGCTTCTTCCTTGAATCTTTCAAGGGTCCAGGCTTAAAGAGCACTGGCTACAGATGGAAGGAGCACAAGATGTCAAGCTTAAAAACAAAGTGTACACAATAATAAGAATGCCTAAAATCCTAGAGTTCCAGACATTTAACTCATAGGAAGCCATTTGACAATGGTTTGTCTGAAAACTAGCAAACATTTCACATGTGTATATCCTTTTATCTATCTACATGAACACATATGCATAAATTTACACATATGATTCTAGACTCATTTTGTGTATATATAAAATATTTTCTCATATGTGAATTAAACATCATTCCAATAACTTTATATGTGTTGCATGTATATCTATATTCAAATTCCATTTTTAAATGGTAATTACAAATTTTTTAAAAAGTTTAAAATTGCTTAAAAATGTTTAATTTATTTTCCACAGAAAAACTAAGCAAAATACAACTATTTTATATGAAAACTAAATATGATCTGAAATAGTGGTTCGTCAGCCAAAATTCTTATGATAATGATTAGATGTGTAATGATTTGGAAGACAACGTATTATAGCACTGTGAGTCATTAGGCCAAACTGAAAATCAAACATGGCTAGCATTGTCTCATATTTATGAATAAGTATATCATAAACATTTTCATTTTGTATTTCTTATACCAGAAATTCTCTATGCTAGATATCTGCATGACACTTTCCCTAACTTTATTCAGGTCTTTGCTCTGTGTCATTTTCTATAACCACACTTACACACTGGTGCAGTGGTTGGAGCTCTGCTTTGTTTTTTCTTACCAGGCTTATCACAAGCAAATATTTCAATATATATGTTTGTGAGAGCAGAGGGTGTTTCCATTTTATTTGCTCAAGTATTATAAATGCTCAGGATACTATCTGATGCATAGCTGGCAATCAAGAAATATCAATTGAATAAATGAATTATATCTTTGAATGTTAGACATATAATGATAAATACATATTGAAAATTAGAAGTCTAGAGACATTGAAATGAACACGACAATTTGTATTTTAATTTTCTCTGGGATTTTGGTTTATCCTAACATTATTTTTAACCATAAATTATATTTATTAATTACTTTTATGCCTAGGGCATCTTAATGTAAAATATTCTAATAATATTTAAATCATGACAGATTTGCCCTCAAGAAATTTGTTGCCTAAGGATAAAGAATACATTCAAGACATATTTAAATAAGCATATGAGCAAATCTAGGAAAATGTTATTTTAGTGTAATCTTTATCAAAAAGTATGTATTAAAGCCTAAGACATTTTATTTAAGGAATATGAAGGAAATACTAAGCACTTTTCTATTATGACTTTTTAGAAAATATACTTAAATTAAGCATTAAACTATATACATAATTTTATATTTCATGCATAATATAATAGATTGATTAGATTCACCAATATGCTTTCTGAAGTAAAGAGAAAATAAATATCTAAGCCTTAACTGTCTTATAAAATTTGATATTTCCATTTAGCAAAATGAACTGGTCAGCTAAATTTTGAAAACTGATGATAATTCTATTATGACTTAATTCAAGTAAGTACAATTAATTATACAAAATTATAGGAATTTATAGGTATTAATTCAAGATACAAGATATTACAGGTATTTATAGGTATTAAGTCAAGATGAAATTAGGAAAGAAAGACTTCAACAAATTCTCATGCAAATCAGTGCTTGAATATGTCTCTGCCTATGTTAGGTAAAGCAAAATAAGGTTCCACTCCAACCCCCAAAATAGAATTAATAAAAGTAAGTAAATAAAGAATATGCATTGAGTCTTCAGAGTTAAAGAAAGATGAACTTTGCTACTTAAGATTGTTCTACCATTGCATTAGTACATATTCATGTCAAAAAAGAAAAATCTGTTTTTAAAGAATAGTGAATTATTTATCATTAAAATGTTTCTAAAAGATAACATAATTAGTTGTCATCATTATCCACAATTAGGAAAAATTGTTATATTATTCTGTAGCTGCTTTGTTTCTTGCATTTTCTCTAATTACATATTTTGTTTGCACTTTGTAAAACACAGTGTCTGTTGAGGAAATTTTTTCTCAAAAGGAAATATTTTCCCTCAAGAAGTATTGATGTTTCTTCTGGTAACAAAAAGCTTGCTAGAATGCTACGTTCTTTAGCATCATTTTCCACTAGGAAGGGATTCTCTGTCTCCAGTTATTCCCTCATTGTAAGCAAGTTTAATGTTCAAAATTTCACTCTAGTTGGATTTTATTTTTGTCAACACCAATCACTTCACCAATCTGAGATACTACAGTCCCACTATGAACTATAATTAACATAAGCTTCCCAAGAACTTTTCAAGGAAATTTTTCCAAAGCAATTGACGAGAATAGATCTGTATCCAGTCCAAAGATTAATATAACAGAAAACCTGCTTTCTTTTTGCAAAGAACCTCTCCCTTTTGCATGAATCATATCTCTATTTTTATGCATCATACCTCTATTTTATAAGTATGCACTAAAAACCATAATGAAGTATTTATAATATAAAAATGAATATATAAATAATGAATAATGAAAAATATATAAATAATGAAGAAATTATAAGGAACAATAATAAACATTTGTCAGAACTGAAAATTTAGTTTGATGCCTTCCTACTGAGTTTACTATTTAAATCTGTCACAAACAACTCTGATTTCCCTAGATGAAATATTAAAGGACTTTGGGAAGTAAACCAACAAGATGCTTATTTGGGAGAATGTCACCTCAGTACTCTAAAATGTAGTGAGCCATGAAGTTACAGTTCTAGTTTTGTATCTTTTTTCTTAATATTTTTTAGTGAAGAAAAAAATTAAACTACATCAATCATTTCATACAGAAATTATATGAGTCACAATATTCAGAGTTCATGCAGACAAATATAAAAAAATGAGGTAAATAAAAGAAACTTTAAACATTTTGTTGAATATTTACACAACCTTATGTAATTGGATTTATGATTTTGTCAACTGTAAGACATAATATTCTTTTAGTTTATAAAGAAAAAATCTAAATATTATACTTGCAAAATATGATTGGCTGATAAAAATATTTTTGTTTCAGAAATATCTAATTATAAAAACATGAATGAAAGACTTCCTGAAACATGATTTTACCTATTTGGTTGGAAACTATGCCCAAATGTTATATGAAATGATAAATGTACTCCTTCATTAGTGACAAAATAAGTAACTCATTGTTAAATGTTGCCTTATTCTTTGCTGATCATGTCTTTCAGATTGCTTAGAGTTTAGACTATGAATGATACATTTTGACAGAAAAATAAAAACGAGTTTCAAGTAAACTGATATTTCTTATGATGATTTTAAGAGGACATTTAATTTTTAATTAAAAAATACCTCTTTAATATTTTCAAATTGCTCCTTTTGTTACTGTTGAAAATTAAATAGTGGAGCTAGTTAAAAACAATCAATCTCATTAAAATGATAAAGATCACAATTCAAAGGTAGAAATTTGTCATCTAAAAGAATTTTAAAAATTAGCACTCAAATCCTTGGTATTGTTTTAACAAAAATGTAAAAGGATGAAATCAATCCAATCATTTCACAATAAAAACCACAGTGTGGATATTGTAGTTTCTTTATTCCTGTGCTCCACCCCAGAGTGAATAATCTCAATAACATGGTCTTAAGTTCCAACCTTAATTTATTTCAGCTTATTATATTTCCACACATTTATTTCATCTATTTATTTTCATTTTTCTAGTGACTGTCCAGCCAAAATAGTTCATGTAAATCTGAGTGGCCATTAGCTATCATGGCAATAGTCAATTGCACCTATATAAGTGTGCTATTTATTATTTGTTTGTTTGTTTCTTTTGGTGTTAAGTTTTTTGAGTTCTTTATGAAACTTGGAAATTAATGCTCTATCTGAGGTGCTTCTGGTAAAGATTTTCTCCCATTCTGTAGGCCTCTCTTTACTTTGTTGATTGTTTCTTTTGCTGAGAAGAGGCTTTGTAGTTGGATTCCATCCCATTTATTGATTATTGATTTTACTTCTTGTGTTTTAGGAGTCTTGTTAAGGAAGTGAGTTCCTAAGCCAACATAGTGGCGAATTGGGCCTACCTTTTTTTTCTATTAGGTCCAGGGTCCCATTCTGGCGGCTAAGCCTTTGATCCACTTTGAGTTGAGTTTTATGCAGGGTGAGAGATGGGGGTTTAGTTTCATTTTGCTACATATGGATTTCTAGTTTTCTCAGCACCATTGGTTGAAGAAGCTATCTTTTCTCCAATGCATGTATAAATGATGTAGAAAAATAAATAAAAATAAATAAAATTAGTCACACTAATGGAGAGAAAAAAACTCAAATTATTAAAATTTATGATGCAAAAGGAAATATCACAACAGACACTACTGAAATACAAAAGATAATCAGAAACTATTTTGACAATTTATACTGCAATAAAATAGAAAATCTTGAAAACATCAACAAATTTCTAGAGACATATGACCTACCCAAATTGAATCAAGAGGACATACACAATTTTAACAGATCAACTTCAAGTAAAGAAATTGAAGACACCATCAAAAGCCTATCAATCAAGAAAAGTCCAAGACCAGAAAGATTCTCAGCTGAGGTCCATAAGACTTTCAAGGAAGAATTAACATCAATACTCTTCAAATTATATCAAGAAATAGAAAGGAAACCCTACCAAACAAAGATATACGAAGGAACGTAAACTTTAAACCAATATCCCTGATGAACATAGATGCAAAACTTCTCAATAAAATTCTGACAAACCACTTAGAAAAACTTATTAAAAAGATAGTGTACCACAATCAAGTGGGGCTCATCTCAGGGATACAAGGTTGGTTCAAGATACAGAAATCAATAAATATAATTCATCATATCAATAGACTTAAAAGACAAGAATCATATGATCATCTCAATAGATGTAGAAAAAACATTCGACAAAATACAGCATCCCTCCATGTTCAAAACACTAGAAAAACTAGTAGGAAAAAGTAGGAACATACCTCACCATTATAAAAGCTATATATGCTAATCCCAAGGCCGACATCATTCTAAATGGAGAAAAATTAAAAGCATCCCATCTGAAAACTGGAACAAGAAAAAGATGTTCTCTTTCACCACTTGCCCTCAACATAATCCTCAAAACTCTAGCCAGAGCAATTATAAGGAAGAAAGAAATTAAAGTGATATGAATACAAAAAGAAGAAGTCAAACTATCACTGTTTGCCAGTGACATGATTCTGTATTAGAAGAGTCAAAATATTGCACCAGAAAACTTCTAGAACTAATAAATGAATTCAGCAAAGTAGCAGGACAACAAATAACACCAAAACCCCAAATAATCCAATCAATAAATGGGTTAAGGAACTGAGTAGACACTTCCCAGAAGAAAAACAATGGATCACCAAATATATGTTAAAATATTCAACATCTCTAGAAGTTAGAGAAATGCAAATCAAAACTACACTAAGATTTCATCTCCAGTCAGAATGGCAATTATCAATAATACAAGCAACAATAAATGTTGGCAGAGTTGTGGGGAAAAGGTACACTGATACATTGCTGTTAGGACTGCAAATTTGTGCAACCAGTATGGAAAGCAGTATGGAGATTCCTCAGAAAACTTGGAATGGAACCACCATTGAACCCAGTTATCCCACTCCTCAGTTTATACCCAAAGAACTTAAAAACAACATACTATAGTGATGCAGTCACATCAATGTTAACATCAGCTCAACTCACAATAGCTAAACTATGGACCCAAACTAGGTTTATTTCAACAGATGAATGAATAAAGGAAATGTGGTACATATACACAATGGAATACTATTAAATCATAAAGAAAGATGAAATCATGTCATTTGCTGGTAAATGGATGGAGCTGGAGAATATCATGCTAAGTGAAATAAACCAATCCCAAAGAACCAAAGGCTGAAATTTTTATCTGATATGCTGATGTTAATTCACAATAAGAGGGAATGACCAGGAAAGAAAAGAATTACTTTGAATTAGATAGGGTAGTAAAGGGAGGGGAAGAGCTATAGGCCTAGGAATGATAATAGAATGAATCAGACATTATTACCGTATGTGCATATGTGACTTCCACAACTTGTGTAATTCTACACCATGTAGAACAAGAAGAATGAGAAGTCATACTCCATTTATATATGATGTATCCAAATGCATTCTACTGTCATGTATAACTAATAACTAATTAGAACAAATTTAAAAAAAGAATAATTTCTAAAAGCAAATGCAATACAGTTAACAGTAAATTTGATGTACTTCTTAAAACTAATTTTATATCTATGTGCTATAAATTAGAAACAGATATGAATTTCTAAAAAATATAATGCATTATTTATCAAAAACTATTTTGGGATTAGTTAGCAATTACACAATAAATCTCAAGCAGGATTAATTTTAAAATATTGCTACCAGATAAATATATAAATATCAGAAATTTTGAGTCCCACTAACTGTGTTCATTTTCCAAAGATATAATAACTAAATGTCTAATCAACCTCACCAGGCAAGATGGAAGGAAAGAGGTGGTAGAAGATAACTGAGGCATCTTTATTTCCTTTCTCCATCATAATCTTGAGCAGATTCCAAAAGACTGCAGAATTGAATGGGAATAATAGTAGGAAAAATATTTTTCTAGGTGGGTCTCCTTTAGTATCAATTAAGTCCTTTGAATCTTATTTTGTTACAACTATTAATGATAAACTTAAGAACTGACTTCCTTAATATTTCCACCATAGATTTGATAATTTTTCATCCTCACTTCCTCTTTACTGATTTTTTATAAAACTGTTTTGGTGGAAAACTTCTAGTTGCAAGTTTGCAAATGTTTTAAATTTTGACTCATGCATTTCACCTTTTTAACCTTATTAAAACAGTATTAATATAATCACTATGCAATGTATGGCAAATTGAAATTATTGTTCCCTATGGTTCAGAAATTAAAAACAAACAAATAACTAAATATGACTAAAGTATACCTTCCTTCTTGAAGTATGTCTTACCTTTTCTTCTTCTATGAATCAATTTCGGGTTAATAGCACTCTTAATTTTAGCTTTGATTTAAACACTGAAAGGAATACAATAGAAAAACAGAACTTGAGTTACACATTCAAAATTCTACATGTTCATAGGAGAAGTTAAATATTTCATGTAAAAAATAAATTAAAAAATAATGCATTATCTAATAAAGGACTAAGAAGTATGATTTTTAAAAAATAGAGACAGCAAAAGACAAGTAATTAGAATATGAGGTCCCTGAGGTAGTACCAGGTAGCTGGGAAAATTGCCCAGTGAACTGCTAGAATGTCCATAAAATTTTATTCAGATTTTCCTAGGACCTGTTCCACAGATTCAGTGAGGTCCTTTTCATGAAATGGAATGATTCGTCAAGTCAGAAAGTGCAGAGCTAGTTGTTGCATCCTGGTTGGGCTTGACCTGAGAGGAAACAGAAGACTCTATGGTCTAACAACTGCTGCAGTGTCTACTTCTATATAGAAAGCAAAGTGTCAGCAAAGGAAATCCAACTGGTCCAAGATTCACTTGATGTGATATTTTTTAAATTTACTTTTTTGTAGTGCTGAGGATCAAACCCAGTGCCTCACACATGCTAGGCAAGTGCCATACCACTGAGCTACAACCACCAGCTTCATTTAAAATGATCTTCAACGCTTCTCCTTTCAAAGATAAGCAAATTGACAAAGACTGTCACATCATCAGAAAATGAGAATATAGACACTTAAGGATATATTGGGACCCTGCCTATAACATGCAATGTGCAGTTGTCTCCCTGTGGGTGAAGTGGGTACTTTCAGTAATATTTTATCATACTCATCACTTTGAGTTTTTTAAATAGCTGAGAATCTGGTGTCATATTGTTAAGGTTCAGATATGTGGTGTCCCCCAAAAGCTCACGTGTGAGATAAGGCAAGAAGGTTTAGAGATAAAATGATTGGATTATGAAAGCCTTAACCCTGTCAGTAAATTAATCCACTGATAGGGATTAACTGAAGTTGGAGGAGGTAGATCACTGGCAGGGGAGGGGGGGTAACTTCTATGCTTCCCAGTCAGCCACTTGGTAGCACTTTCAGTCCTCAGGTGGATTTTCATGGGGTCACAGTGCTTATGTTATGATAACCTTTGTGTTAGTTAATAATTACCCTAAAATACAAGAATACTAAAGCACAGAAGTCAACAGGGCATAACACTTGGAAGGACAGATTAACTCATACTAAGCGGCAGCACTGCAGGGCATATGGGAACAAAACAGTGTACATGGGGTTCAATACTATCCATGGCTTCAGATGTCCATTGAGGGTCTGCAATAATATAATTTACTATGGATAAAGAGGGTCTACTTAATGTCTATTTCTAGATTCCCTCAGTTATTTTTTTTTCAGGAAATCTCTCTGATATTGGCAAGTGTGATGATTGCTGGTAGTTATGTTTCTATTGACCCTGCAGTTGTTTCTGAAAAAAATAAGCATTTGGCAAAAGTACTAAGAAACACTGACTTGTTCATCTGGTTTCAAGGGTCCATTACTGAACTGTTCATTATGGGTGAGGGTTGGATAACAGAATGCAATTTGTTGTAGAACTGTAGTAATAGGAAGCTTCTCAAATAAAACAGGGATTAACTGTGGTTATACATTCCTTTAATGAATGTGATAAACACTGGTAAATCTTACATGTGGAAAGATAACAGAGAAAAGTTTTCAAAGGTTCCAATTAATTACATGCCTATTATTTACACATATTATTTATTTTGAGTCTGCAAGATATCAAAATATCCTTTGCATAGTACTTACCCCACTGTACATTGCTATTATTTTCGTGTTTATGTATATGTTTCAAATGTCTATGCCCCCCACAAAATTCACGTTGAAACTTTTTCTTCATTGTGGAGGTATCAAGAAGAGTGTCAATCTGTGCATGGTGGCACACACCTACAATTACAGTGATTCAGGAAGCTAAGGCAGGAGAATCACAAGTTTTGGAGCAGCCTGGGCCACTTATTAAGAGCCTATCTTAAAATAAGACCCTATTTCAATGGTAGAGCAGCCCTGGGTTTGATCCCTAGTACCATACATAAATAAAAAAAAATGTCATTTTCATTTGAAAATACTTATTCATATGAATATGTAATGATATCTCTAAGCAATTAGTGGCTTATAAAAGGAACAGAGAAATTTAGCTTAGCCTCTCTTTGCCCCTCCACTTTCTGTCATGTGGAGATGCTGCCTGGACAAGACATCATTAATGCAGCAACCTCTCAGCAGACTCCATGCCTGCCAGCACCTTGATCTTGGAGTTCCAAATCTCCAGAACTGTGAAAAATAAATTTTTCTTTGTTATAAATTATCCAGCCTCTGGCAGTTTGCTGTAGCAGAACAAATGGACTAAAGCACTGTGCTGTGTGTTGATGTTTATTCTTGTTTTTGTTTTGTTTTGTTGAGTACCAGGCATTGAATTCAGGGGCACTCAACCACTGAGTCACATCCCCAGCCCTATTTTTTGTATTTTATTTAGAGATAGGGTCTCACTGAGTTACTTAGTGCCTCACATTTTGCTGAGGCTGACTTTGAATTTGTGATCCTCCTGCCTCAGCCTCCTGAGCCACTGGGATTATAGGCATGCAGCAGCACCTCACCCAGCTGTTTATTCATTTCTAAATGTATCAAATCACCTCGCTACTTATTTCTCACATTGCAGACATCACTATATATTTGTAAATGAATAAAATGATAGGTATTTGCTGAGTGGTAACACTGGATGTTTTTGTATGATGATGTTCCCAAAATGAAGAATGTAAATGAAAGGTTTAAAAAACAAACAAACAGGGCTTATATTTTCATATGAAAAAACAATTAACTGAACTACCTAGTTCTCAGTAATTCTGTTTTGATGTCTTTAAGTGTTTTGGCTTAATATTTTTCTTCTTTTATGCACACGATACCTTTTAGAAACTAAGCTTTATGACAAAACTGAGAAGATTTTTGTTAAGATAACTCAAGGAAGGTAAGCTGGAAGCTCAGAATTACCACTGATAGGCAACCCTACAAGAAGAGGCTAATTTTGGCAGTGCAAAATAAGTGTTTTAAACTCTCCACCTGAAAGGAAAATGTGACGTTCAGAGTGCTTTTCTTCACCTGAAGAATTCGAGTTCACTTAGCTTGCCCCATAGAGCCCAGCAGAGCAGTAAGACAATGACCACGCAGATAGTGCTGTGGAGAGAATAAGTGAAGTGACTACAGGAGAGAAAGAAAGAAGGGAGAGGGAGGTTCTAAACAGAAATGCTCCTACCAACTACAACAGAGACGGTCAAGAGATGACAGAATGTTTAAGAAAGTGCAGAAACAGACTTCGCGAATTCAAGTTCCAATTCTGTCACTCATCATCTCTGGTATTTTGGGAAGCTTATATAATTTCCTTTTGCTTCAATTTTTTTATTTGCAAATTAGGCCTCTAACTCAGTTGTAAACAATAATTGTAATGAAAGATGGAATACACTGAGCACTGTTTCTAGCATATTCTAGTAGTGAGGATAGGTTGGCTACTATGATAAATCCAAAATTCCAGAGGGTAATAGTTACTTAATAATTAAAGTTCTCTTCTCAACCCCACCTGAGTTCAATGCAGATGGAGAGAAATGCTTTCTAGAGTATGGGTAGATATCTCACTGGGCCTCATGACTCAGACTACTCTTATATTTCTCTCCCTGCCTCGTAGGTCATGAAAATCATACACAGATGAGGGGAAAAAATTGGGCATCACCTGGAGAGACATTTACAGGTGGTGTGGAAGAGCAACTCTAATTCCATTCAGATTCCATTTACCAGTGTCCAGATGACCAAACTAACTTTAAGGTAGGCAGGAAGTCCAATCTTATTATGATTTGCATATGAAAAAGAAAACAAAATATTGGTGTTCATTGCCTATGAATTCTGCAATACACGCCTTTAGGTTTTCATAAAAGTAAACTATTATTGTCTATTAGAAAAAAGTTATAATCTCCATTGAAATATGATAGAGACCTATGCCCCATTTTTGCTATCTTCGAGTTAAAAACGGTCTTAATCTTTTAATTCAAAGTTGAAGTTAGGAACAGTGTTGCATGTTTTGAAATGTTTTTGGTTGGCTGGTTAACAGTAAAGGTAAATTATTTTGAGTCATATCATTCATATCTTGCATGATTATAGTAAATAGATTTTGTTTGCGATAAATCATTCTAACATAGGTGATAATGATATGAAATTATGTAGATCTCAGTGACTATTAAGAAGTCTCAGCATAAAAATATCAAGGGGATCAGTGATAGTGGTGATGTGCACAGACAGATGAAATTTTTGCAGATGGTTTGTAAAAAAGAAAAGAGAATCCATACAGCTTTCTTAATAAATAATACTTTGTCTACTTACAAAACCTTTAATAAAACTTAACTGCTAGTTAATGTTAAGGATCTATTGAAAATAATTATTGACTTGTTCTTTTCCTTGGTTATTATGTGAGCATGAAACAACATAGGATTTGGATTTAGGTTTGGCATGGAAGTGAGCAATGTAAACTATTTGTCCTGATATCAGTTAGCTATGTTTAAGTTAATTTTCTTAACAAACAAGACCAAATTCTACAGTGGCTTCTGTCTTTAAAATATGTCACGTGTCTCCCTAAATTCTCTTTACTTTAAGACCCTGGTGATAACAGTAACTATCTCTTAAACACTGGTGATTTGGGGAAAGATAAAGGAGAAAGCTATATGTTGGTCTTTAACATTTCTGCATTTAAATAATACAGGTCATTCCTGCTTACTTCTTAAAAATATTTGGGACTGATATTAAAGGGTAGAGGTGTGCAATCCTCCTTAGATGTACAATTTCTTAGAAAGCACTTTGAACACTAATGATCAATAATGAATCATTTTCTTGGTCTTAAATGTCTATTAGACTATACCATCCCCATATGTGCCAATATCTACACATATAATTCTTTTTGAAACAAACTTCCCTCCCTCTTGATTTAACTCAAGGTAACTTCAACCTGTTGAAGTCTCCATGACGGAGTCACATCAACAGTCTTTTTTTTCTTTGAACCATCTTATAAACTTGGGAAGATCTATTGAACAGCACTTAAATTTGTATTTACCATGAATTAATCTGTCCTTTTTCTTCCTCAAACATCTTTGTTTTATTTGTTATTAGGTAAGCAGAAGAAACAATTCCATCTTCCAACTTTACAAATCTCTAATTTCTAGAATGTTTCTAATTTTATTTTCTTTTAGTTTTGTTTTATTCTTTTTTTTATTGCATTTCTTTCATGTTGAATACTGCCCAAAACAACCAAGAAACTTTCTCAATATCTTATTTTCTAGCCTCTTTGAAAAATTCAAAAGTATCTTTCAAATGTTGCCTGCCCTCTAAGTTATTCCAAGTAACACCAAATAATATAAATTTGTATCCTTACAGCTTCCAACAATTTTTAAACACCAAACATGAAGTCTTGAAATCAAAGTCATACATTGAAGTTTATTTTTAACTGATTTCCATATTAATTAACCCATGTACATAATCTGCTCATATTTTTTGTACATAGTCTTCCTTAGATTAGAGAAAAGTAGTTCTCTGCAGTGCAAAGGAAATTCAGTACAATCAGAATAACAATTAAAAACTGACAATAATGAGTCCTCATCCATCAATAATTACTTCAAATACAAATTTGCCAATCAAATGACATACAGAGCCTAAATGGATTTAAACAATTTTTAAAAGTAATCCAACTATCAGCTGCCAATAAAAGACCCACTTTATCATTAAGAAAATACAAATCTAAAGGTTAGAGATAGAAAAGCTGTTCTACAGAAATGAAAGCCAGACGAGAACTGGAGTGCCTGTACTGAGATAAGACAAAATAGATTTTTTAATTAAAAAATGTAAAAAAAAAAAAAAAAAAAGTAACAAAGAGGGTCATATAGAATAGTAAAGTGTTACATCTATCAATAGGACGTAACAAATACTAATATATACAAACCCAAGGCTACAGCTCTTACATACCTACACCAAATATTAACGGAGCTAAAGGGAGAAGTAGGATGCATTATAATAACAATAGGGAACTTTATTAATCCAAATTAAACAATAGATATATCATCCAACCCCTCAAAAAATATTAGTAAGGAACCAACAGGCTTGAGTAACACTATAGACAAATGATCTAAGAGATAAACAGAATATAGTCTGTCCAGCAGCAGCAGAACACTTGTTCCTCTCAAGTACATGTGGGCATTCTCCAGATTCTATCAAATGTTATACTACAACTGCACTTAACAAAATTAAGACCAAAATTGTGTCAAGCATCTCTTCTGATCAAAATATTAGGAAATCAGAAAAAATTATGGTAAAAATCGGTCAACACATAAATAAAACACTCCTGTTTTGATGAAACAAATCACTCCTGAATAAACAAAGGGATAAAAACAGAAATCAAAGAATACTTTGAAACTAATGAAAATGGAAACACAACCCTTTGAAATGTATGGAGTAAAGCAAAACAGTACTAAAAGAGATGTTTATAACAATAAACAAGTACACCAAAAATAAAGAAGAGAAAAACAAACAACAAAAAACACAAAATAGAATGAAAGAGAAAAATCTCTAATGAAAATCATTACTTCACAATGAAAGTAAACAGAAAAAGAATGACCTATGCTGCAAGTTATCAGAGGAATAAAGATGAAAGCAAAAGTAAATAAAATCGAGCTAAGAAAGCAAGGGGGAAAAAAAGATTTAACAATTTTGAGGTTTTTTTTTTTTTAAAGACAAAATTGAGAAAATTTTAGCAAGAGTAAGGGAAAAAGAAAGGATACTTAAAATCATAAATGAAAGGGGAGATGATGACAATTGATGTTACAAAATACAAAGGGTCTTAAAATACAACTATATAGAATTATATGCCAACAAATAACATGACCTAGAAGAAGTAAATTAATTAATAGAAACATATCCTATCCAAACTAACCATAATGGAATAGCAAATATGAGCAGGCAAATAATAAGTAGACTGAATAATCAAACATCTCCTAACAAAGACCTGACTGGATGTCTTTACTATTGAATTCTTTCAAACACTTAATGAAGAATTCAGACCAATCCTTATCAAATTATTTCAAAATCTGGAAGAAGATGGAACACTTCTCAACTCATTCTGAGCCTATAATTACCCTTTTAAATAGCCACAGACAGACACTACAAGAAAAGGAAATTACAGATCAATATTCATGGTGAATACGCATGCAAAAATCTTCAAAATGATATTAGCAAAACAAATTCGGCAGAACATGAAAAGATTCATACACCCTGGAGTATAAGGATGGTTCAGTATGTAGAAATTAATAAATGTGACATGCTTCATTTAGGAAAGAAAGGACAAAAGTCATATGATCATCCTAATAGATGCAGAAAGCATTTTACAGTTGAATACCTTTTCATGACAAATATACTCAACAATCTATATATAGAAGGAACATACATACCTCAAAATAATAAAGACTATACATGACAAACCAACAATGATATAATACTCAGTCACAAGAAACTGAAATATTTTCTTCTAAGGTCAGGAATATAGTAAGGATACTCATTCTCAGCACTTCTATTAAACATGGTACTGATCTCCTATTTAGAACAATTAAAGAAAGAAAAAGTTGATAAAAGCCACAAAAATAAAAAAGAAGCAAAATTTTTCTGATTGAAGATGGCATGGTCTCACATACAGAAAACCCTGAAGACTCCACCAAAAGACTATTAGAACTAATAAACAAATTGATAAAGCTGTGGGATAAAATATCCATATCCAAAAATCAGTTCTAGACATTAAAAATGAACTATCTATAAAATGATTCAAGAAAATATTTTCAATTACAATAGCAAAAAAATAAAAATAAAAGAGGAATACATTTAACTAAGGAGGGGAACAACTTTTACACTGTAAACTATAATGAAATAAAGTCTATACAAATAAATGGAAGAAAACAATGTGTTCATAGATTAGAAGTATTAAAATTGTTGAAACATATCATAGTACTCAAAATGATCTTCACAGTCAATGAAATTCACATCAAAATTCCAATGCTAATTTTCAAAGAAATAGGAAAAAAAAAAAAAAAAACCTTAATCTTTGTATGGAGCCACAAAAGACACATAAAGTAATCTTGAATAATGAAAAAAAATTTGGAGACATCATGCTTCCTGATTTCAAATGGCATTACAAATCTGTAATAATCAAAACTCTAAGATACTGGCATTAAACTAGACACCTGAACCAAGAGAACAGAATTAAGGAATCAGACACAAACCAACCAATATAAAGTCAACTAATTTTTGAGAAGCACACCATCAACAAAGAATGGGAAAAGATAGCCTCTTCAGTAATGGTGCTGGTAAAACTGAGAGGTCACATGCAAAAAATGAAATTGAATCTTTATTTCACACCACACAAAAGGAATCTCAATGTATTAAAGACTAAAATATAAGAATTGGATCTGTAAATATTCTTAAAAAAACAGGAAAAAATTCCCTGATATTGATCTTGAAATCGATTTTTAAAAATCAGACACTAAAATTGCAGGTAACAAAAGAAAAGGAAGCAAATGGAAGTGTGTCAAATTGAAAAGTTTCTGTGTAGCCAAGAAAATTATCAACAAATTGAATTGGCAGTCCATGGAAGGGAAGAACATATTGTAAACCATTCATTTGATAAGGGGCTGCTATGATTTGAATATAGTTGGACTCTGGCTTTCAAGGCTTCATGTGTAGAAATGTAATCCCCATTGAAAGACAGTAAAATGGTGGAAATGTAACCTGATAATGGAGTCTAGAGGTGAGGCCTTTGGGAAGTGATTAGGATTATATAAGGTTCATCAGGGTAGAATTCCCATGACTGAATTCTGGTGGTTTTATAAGGAGGGGGATAGACCCCAGTTTAACATCATATTCATACTCCATGTTCTTGCATGTTATGCCCTGTACACATCAGGACTCTGCCAGCAAGAAGGCCATCACCAGATGTAGACTTTTGATCTTGGACCTCCAGAACCATGAGTCAAAATAAACCTCTTTTCTTTATAAAGTTACTCAGTCTCAGGTAATTTATTAAATTCATGCAAAATGGAGTAACACAGAAGATAATATCCTGTATCCTAGAACTGATATAGCTCAATATCAAAAGAAAAAGAAACAGAAGGATAAGAAAAACATCTAAAAATAGTCAAATGACTCAAATAGACATTTTCCCACGAAAGACATACAAATGACCAATTTTTACTTGAAAGGTGCTCAAAATCACTAATTACCAGGAAAGTACAAATCAAAACTGTTATGGTTTGGATATGAAATTTATCCCACAAAAGTCCTGTGTTAATGCAAGAATGTTCACTGGTAAAGTGATTAGACTGTGAGAGCCTCAACCTAATCAGTCCATCATAGTTTGAATGACTAGGTGGTAACTGTAGACAGGTGGAGTGTGGCTACAGAGAAGTTGGTCACTGGGAGCGTGCCTGGGAAGGACTCACCTTCTCTGTAGTCCTTTCTCTGCTTCTTGCCCTCTCTGGGTTCCTGATCCTGCCATGAGCTAAGCAGCTTTCCTCATGTGTACTTTCCCGGCATCATGTGCTAACTCACCATAGGCCCAGAGCAATGAAGTCAGCCATCTAAGAAAGAGACCTATGAATGAGACCTCTGAAACCATGAGCCCCACATAAACTCTTCTCAGTTGTCCTTCTCAGATATTTGGCTAACAGTGATACAAAAGCTGACTAAAACAAAAACAGTATCAATCTTGCCTGTAAGGTGGCTATTATTAAAATATTTAAAAAATAAATATTGACAAGTATATGGAAGAAAAGAATACTTATTGGTGGGAAGCACAAATGAGTCTAATTATTATGGAACACAGTATGGAAGTTCATAAAAAAATATTAAAAATGCAAATACTGTATAATCCTGTATCTCACTTCTGGTATTATACAAAGGAATTGAAATCAGATTTCAAAAAGATATCCACACTCCCATGTTCATTGCAGCATTATTCACAATGTCCAAGCCATGGAAACAACCTGTGTCTATGAAGGGATGAAAGAACAAAGAAAATATGATAAATATTACAATAGAATATCATTCAGCCTAGAAACAGAAGGATATCTTGCCATTTAAGACAACACTTAAATGTACTGAAAGTAGACTATGTACTGAGAGGTCACTATGATAAGTGAATTAAACACACAGAGGAAAAAAAATGATAATTTTACATCTGGACACTAGCCAATTTGTAGAAGCAGAGAATAGAATGATATTTGCCATAGAATGGGGCATGGGTTTTGTGGAATGAGGAGGTAAATGTTAAACAGCACAGTTTCAGTTATACAAGGTAGTTCAGGAGATCTATACTACATCATGACTATGGTTAAAGCTACTGTATTGTATACTTAAGATCACTAAGAGGATAGATCTTTAGTGTTCATATAAACAAACAAACAAAAACCCAACTGGATAATAATAATAATAAAGTAGGCAAAAGAAACATTCGATGTTATTGGATATGTTTTGGTCTTGAAGGTGGTACAGGTATATATTTATCCCTGAATTCATCAATATTATATGCTGAATATGTATAGGTTTTTCATGTATCAATTACTCCTCAATAAAGAGATTTAAATAAAAGTACTTTTCTAGGCAATCTAACTTAGCTCTACAACTCTGTAGACTGTTTGCTTTGCTCTTTTCTCAGTATATATTTCCTCTCAGAGTTCATGACTGCTGATGGATCAATGACACACTGCAGCTTAATATCTTAATGTCAAACAAACATTTCCAAAGAGATTAAAGTACCAAAGGACTCCATCTTGATGACTCTTAAGGAAAGGTGAAAACAATAAAAAATCTGTGAAAACAATTAAAAAATATCAGATGCTCTTTTAAAGAAATACTATCCATCTTGATCCTAAAAACTTATAGTTTTAATTTTAAAATTAAAGTTTTTATTTTGAAAGAATAATTTTTAAAAAAGATTTTTTGTTTCAAGTTCAAACTTTTGTTTCGTGCTGCTTATTAAAATGATACCAAGGCAATCATCTACTTTGTAAAATGTCTTCATATTAAATGAGTTGGATATTGTTTTAGAATGTAAATGTACAGATATTTAGAGAAAAGAATATCCCATGTTTTCCTCTTTTGATATCAGTAGAAAATATTTATCTCATGTTTTATCAAGTATGCTGATGAAAAATAATTCAGTTTTCACAATAATCCTAAGCGATAACATCACTACTTGTTTAGCTTGATAAATGAGTTAAATGAAGTACAGAAGGATTTGGTGTTTTGCACATACATTACATTAAGAAAACTTCAAATATTGACTGTAGACTCTTATCTAGGGTTGTGTCATTACACTGACTTGCCACTTAAATATATTGACAGATAAATGTCAATTTGCCACAATCATGAGAAAATTAGATGAACATTTAATGTCATATCATCTAAATTTCATTAACATGTAACGGGGTAGTTTAGTTACTACCTATAATCAATAAATATACATTACACAAGTTGATAAATGATTTTAATCTATATGAACTAATGTAATAGTTTTAGTATTTTCACTTTCTAGGTTAAGAAAAGCTGATATTTCAGAAAAAAAATTGTTGCTATTAATCTTCTTTGCTTTCAAGTAAATTAGATATTTAAAAATAAAAAATAAACATTTTGATTGACTAGAAAAAATAACTGTGGTATGTTCAGTGCTTAAAGGAAATTAATTCAATGGTGTTCTAAAATTTCCACAGATAATTTCCTCATATTAAGTAGAAAACATTTTATTTTAATATTTTTAGTTTTCTGAAGATTTAATACTTTAAATAAAATTGTTGTTGTTTTTACTCATTCAGTAATCTGGTTGATATTGACTTTTTTTGAGATTGAGACATTTCAGTGAGTGGCAACAGTGAATGACACATTGAAATAATGAGGAATTAAATGACTCCAACAGACACTGCATTGCTTGAATCATCTGTCTATGGTGCCACATTATTCAGAAATTAATGCAATTCCATAAATGAATAATGATTTAAATATACTCCTAATAATTGTTAATGTACAAGTTTTTCCTCTTCTGTATAATCTGAAAAATTGGTGTAGCTATGACTAGACTCACTTTTTTTCCCAAAGTAATCAAACACAGATACTAACAACAAAGAAACAAATAAACAACAACAACCAAAAAAGAAAAGGTAAAAAGCTATTTTTAATATATAATTCAGGATAAAGTTTAAATAACAATACTCAGATTTTCTATGCCCTAAAAAGAATATTTTTTAACACCAAAATCTGTAAAACTGTCTCTGGGGAAGTTATAATATAAATTATTATATTAAGCATAAGCATAATATATAATTCAAGCAATAACAATTTTTATCAACTATAAGATTACTTTTTGCCATTGTTCTCAAAATCACAAAGAAATCAATGGAAAACCAGATTCAAATTAGATGTGATTTATCAGAAAAACACTTATGTATTCATCAAATGTTGTGTGATGCCCTTCTTTTTTCCTTTGGCTCATAAAAGGCATTGGTAACACAAAAATAAAAACCGAATAATACTCTATCGTTGAGGAATCCATATCTATCAGAGAGTCTACAAAGTTAAAAACATGGGCTCTAAGATATGCATTGTGAGAGTCATGTGTAGGGTTCCACAAGGACTGATGGAAGATCTGACTGGTCCAGTTTTAGGAAATCTAAGATTACTGAACTATCATGCCTGTGTGATCCTATGTGTGTGCTTTAATCTGTCTCATCTTCCTTTTCTGGATTGTTTAGATTTCACCCTCTCCACACCACATGATACTTCTGATACTGTCAATTATTATGTTCCTTTATCATTTGTGAGTGATCTTATGAGCCAGAAATCTCAAGAAGTTCCTCAACTCCATGGCTTTTGCATATGATCTGACATGGTCAGTTCTATCCAACTCTTCTCTGAGGTTCCAATAGGAATATGAACATTGGGAAAGAGTTGATTTTTATATCCATGGACTCATCAGGATGAGTCCCCTCTCCTGGATATTGAAGATTGAACACTCAAGAAACACCAAGGTAAGTGTAGAAAGCAAGTTTTATTTAAAGAATTGAACAGAGATACACTTCTCCAAAGAGAAAGGGCCCCAAAGCTTGGTGTCTGAGGAAGTAGCAGGGTCCTGTCCCTTTTATACATTTTAGATTTCCTTTGGGTTCATGCTCTCTCCTCCCCACATCTTGCCTACTTGACCAAAAGGTGGAGTGATTGAAGGGTTGGAAGAAGCCACCCAGGCAGGAAGGGAATCTCCAAGGGCCACTCTTTAACTCCTTGCTGGAAGGAACAATTCCCTGGAGGCAGGTAACCTTGGCAACAGATGGAGGAGGGGGAAGTGCTCTGGAGGTATTAATATTTTATTGCCTTTCCTCTCCCACCAGCACCCAGTTTCCTGATCTGAGCTGATTATTCATTACCTTCACTGACTGTCCTTTTGCTCCCACTCCACTCAATTTTACTATATGGGGATATTGGGAATATGTTTTGCCAAAAGTTATTTTGCTCACACTGGAGACTGACGTAAGAGAACAGCAGACAAAATTCCCCAAGGATAGCCTTCTAATTCATTTACCAAAGAAGCCAAGCAAAACAAGCTTACCAAAATAGTAGATGAGTTTCTAAAAATTTGAGTCACTTATTCTACCACAACCTGTTTTTTAAAGATAAATTGTTTTTATTTTTTGATAAAAATGTCCTGCTAATATTCCGAATGAGGGTAAAATGATAGAAAAACCCCTTGGAGGTGGAGATATTAAAATTACTTTTTAATGAAAGAGTTGAAGTTTGAGTGGGTGTGGGTACACCTATAACTGAACAAAATAAAATCAGCATGTGTAAGTTATCAAATAAGAAAGAATAAAACACATTCGGGAATGTACGCATGATGTGGCATTTATAAAACAGTGGTGGGCAGAGTCTAGACCAGAGAGAATTTTAACAATGTGATGGGGATTTAGAATTCATGGTGAAATTGTCAGAAAGACCTGAGGTTTTACTGAGAGGATTGAAGTTATAAAAATTATATTTTAAGATGATCTTACACTAATGTGATAGAGAAAAATACTAAAGCAGTAATGAAAAAGTCTACTGCAATTTGAGAATAATTAAGGTTTAAATTAAGGCATTTGCCAGGATATTTTAGTAGGAAGAAGTTCGTGCCTATTTGATACCAACACCATGTGTGCAGTGAAGACAAGTATACTCTAACATGACTACTGCTTGTCTGGCTCTTGCAATACAAAAGACTATGGTGTCATTCACTGAGATAATAGTACAAAGAATAAAGAATTGTAAATTGCAAGTGATAGATAAATCAGTTTAGCTAAAAATTGTGTGTCAATTGTTCTTTTTTGCCACCCATCGGAACAATCCCTGTAAAATTCCCATGTAAATATGTTTGACATTTCTCAAATATTTACCCATCAGCTGTCATGTTTTAGCAACTTCTCCCTTCAAAGTACCCCATTGGACTCATTCATTGGATAGTCTATAAACAATATGTGTGATTTCCAGTCTCCCATGAGATGCAGGTACTGTGGTTTCCTGGCATATTCAATATTTTCTTCAGTTGTCCATTTTGCTTCCTCTGGATAATGCTGAATTTTTCCAGCAATTGCCAAACTGCACTAAATTCTCCTGTTGCTGCCAATATTCTGGATTTTCAGGAGTATCTGTTGAAAGATTACTTTTGCACTAACGCCATCTTCTATTTGATTTGGAAGTTAAAATAAAATGTTTTCTCCTCTCAAAATGTGATTCCTCCAGTTGAGCATCAAAAGGAGTGTTTCTTAAAGTACTGAGGTGTTACAGAATTTTAGTAAAAAGTATTTTTCCATTTTATTTACCTAGCCCTACTATTCCAAAACCAGGTCCCAAACTGGATACCATTTTTTATGAGTCACCAAGTTACACCTTTCTGTCCTTTGGTATTTTTAATTAATCATCATGTCTGTTTAGACTTCTGTGTCTGAAGGAGTAAGTCTTACATAGAACACTTAATTGAAAGGACTTCCCTTACCACTTTCCCAGAGCTGCTCAGAACTCTCCAATTTGACTATAAAATTGTCAGATCCCTGAGAGTACTGACTTATTTGTTTACTTGTTCTGATGCCCATCTTAGAAATCAGGATAGGTTCTTTATTCCCCCAGTGTTGAAGATTAAACACCCAAGAAATGCTGAAGCAATCACAGAAAACAAGTTTTATTTAAGTGACAGTATAGAGAGAGAAACAGAGACAGACTTCTTCAGAGAGGAGTAACCCAGACCAGAGCCTGTGCCTGAGGGAGTGGGAGTGTCTTGCTTTTTTTATAGACCCCTCCACCTTCTTTCTTCCCTGTGCTGTGGACCTGCCCAAAGGCAGGGAAAAGTAGCCCCAGGGGGGAATTATGTTGGAACGTGTGATCTTTCTCCTCCCTAAGAGGTGTTAGCAACCAGTTGAACCAGGAAGTGCTATCTGGAGGTTTACTGTTAGCAAACCGTTTCCTTTTCTTTGATAATTAGCCACCATTTTTCCAACCTGATCATTTATTATCTATGCTGACTACCTGTCCTTTATCCCTGTCTCAACTCCACAGAATCATTCAAAGTACTTTTCCCCAATTAACCATAATGAATCCTAGCAAATGGTTTATATGTACTATCGAATTTTAAATGGCATTTTACCTAGAGGAGATAAGAAATTTATTGGGAAATAAATGAGATTTCCTCTATTTTTCTAGAACAATCCATTTGTCTTAAAATATCATGGAATGGGGCTTATATAAACTTCTTTAAAGAAATCGGTTATAGTTTTAATCACAAATTCAACTTACGATAAAGAGTATTATTTGGAAAGTTTCTGGGATTGATAAGTGTAACCAACCCTGCATAGTCTGTTCAAACTGATTCAATATTATGTAATGTACTATGTTCAAGCAGTGGGAATGCTGCAAGTGAGCAAAATGGCATAAATATAATTTAAATTTCAGTTTATTAAGACACCAATCATTTTTTGCACTTTTGGCATACAAACATAGTTTTATTTGCAGAGATAAGTTCAATACAGTCTAAATAAAGAATGACTTTTTTGTCGTTTGCCCCTTTAATAATATGCTGTTAACTAGTTTATCCTTTCCTGGAATAATTCTTATTGTAGGTCTCATAGTATTATTGCCATTCATAGGTGGTAAAAATTAAGTCCCTCCTCCTCAAATATTTTTTTAAATAAAAACTCTCATCTAATTCAAAGGTTTAATCTCCTACACTGAGGTCTGTTTCACTAATTCATTCTTTCCATCTTTTTTGCCCATTTCCAGGCAGTTTAGAGTTTAAGTGGTAGTAAACATGAAAACAAAACAAACTCCTACTTAACTTGTGATACTGTCACCTGATTTTATTGTCCTGTGGATAACATGAATTCTAAAATTCCAGCAGATGCCATCTGTTTTCATTAAGGTCTTCAGATGCCTGTCATGGTCACTGCTGAGAAAACCAACTTGAAAGAGCTAATGGCAAACACCAGGTATCCCAGAATTGCCACACAGTAGCTTCTGGTTTTCAGAATGCTCTGGGTTAATCCTTGGCTTCCTCCCCTGAGGTATACTGAGCAAGATGAAGACACAGAAGATGATTACTATTTCCACAGTATTCAGCAAGCACAATTCCTATAAGAAGTGCCAAAAGAACTCTGTACATCTGCTCTCCTGACTTAAGAACATCCAGATCAGAGACATCATCACCGAGGGCCAGCACCAGCTCCCCCAGCCCCCCACATGTGTGTTAACATGCTTCAGCACACCAAGAATGTCGGCATCAGGATGCAATTTCAGAAATTCTCAAACTGGGTACCTACCCGCTCCCCCAAATAAAATATAGTCATTTTCCCATTCAAAAGAAAGAAAGAAAGAAAATTCTAAAAACGTATTTATTTTGTCTTTTGAGGTGCTTTGAAAGTTTTATTTTATACTTCCTCTGGATGGAGAATAATTAACTATGGTTTTCTTAAAGTGAGAAATCTCATCTTCTGGAACAATGTGGATTGGACGTGGCCATACTTCTACTTCTCCAACTTAAGTGGCTCACCTCTACTCTTAGACTGAAATTGGGTTTCCTCGCCACTGCCTCTGAAAGCTGTTATCTGCCCCTGCTATCCTCCAGCTGTAATAGCTGCCTCTATACTCACTTTATTTGTGGTCTATGGACAATGCTTTTTCTAAAATATTACAGAGCATTCTCATTCAACTTACCTGAGTTTGCAAACAAAACCTGAGT
This sequence comes from Sciurus carolinensis, assembly GCF_902686445.1. Classification (NCBI taxonomy): domain Eukaryota; kingdom Metazoa; phylum Chordata; class Mammalia; order Rodentia; family Sciuridae; genus Sciurus; species Sciurus carolinensis. The sequence goes on along the minus strand of NC_062221.1, from coordinate 35,433,056 downwards.
ATACTCTGTTTTTGACTTTCCATTTGAATATGGATAGTTCTGTGTCTATATTTTTCAGTTATCAAAGAGCCAGGCCTGGTGGAACACAGCCATGAATGCAAATGCAGGTCCCTAACCCAAATGTATAGAAGCAGAAATTGTGGGTTTAGGACCAAAAATTCTGAGATCTTACAAGGCCTCCAGGTGATCCTAGCATAAGCCAAATGTGAGAACTTTCATTAGAGTATTAGAGACAATTCTTATACAAAACAATACAATTTATTGAAAAAACTATAATCATTATAGGACTAAGAAATTTCAGCAACTACTACAGCCTAAGGGAGAAAAGAACTGTGACTCATTCATTCATTTAAATATATTTATTAAACATCTATGGTGTTCGTGTTGCTGGTGCTAACTTTATACATGAGGCAAAACTGTATTCTTTGAAATCATAATATAACACAAATGGAGAACAATACTCAAATGCCACAAAAGAAATAACATAATTACACATTTTAATAATTTTGTAAAAAAGCAAGTACAAGTTGCTATTAGTTTTTGAAAAATGTAATTTAATGGTTAGGAGTGTTCAGAAGTAGAGTGCTTGCCTAGCATGTGTGAGACCCTAGGTTCAATTCCTACTTCAGCAAAACATAGATACATCAAATGTAATTTCGATTCTAAGTTCAGAAAAAATCTTTTCTAGGAACTTATACTTCCCCGATGACCTGAAAAATGAACCCAGATTTCCCAGCAGTATTAGTGGGGTAGTGGGAAAAGAGAGCATTTCAGTAAAAAAGAACATAAAATGTGTTAAAAAGCTCTGACTTGAGAGACATGCTCATCTGCTCAGACAAATCACATTTAGTAGATGATGTGAGCAACTTCCTAGATTCTATCTGCAAGGTGCAGACAGAAACTGCCTCCTTCCTCATTTGGGACAACTCCGAAGGGCCACCCAATCTCTAGAGATCCCCACTGAGGCATTGGGGCTTTTGTTTTAAGTGTGTCCCATTGAACTTCTGCCTAATCCTGCTTCTTCCTTCACTTCCTCACAGCTTCAAAGGAATTTCATAATGAAGCTCCTGAGTCCAAATCTCTTTCTCAGTAACTGTCCCCAAGGAACCTGACCCCAGAGAGCATTATGGTCATTGTTATCGAAGAGCATTTAGAAAAGAGTAAAGTGGTCTCGGATGGGCCTGGGCAGTTAGACAAATAAAGTTCATGTTAAATATAATGCGTTTGATTATAAGTGCAACAGAAGCCATTAAAGAGTTTTAGATATGATGAAAGATGATCATTCTGGTCACTGAAACAGGGCACAATTATCTTCCACTTGCTAATATAAAATAAAGGAATTGACATTTTTTTCTTCTCATGATGATATTCTAATCTTAACACTACATTGTCTTTCATCTTTAGAGTTCTCAATCACTGCCTTTCATAGAACAAGAATAAAATTATGTTGTAAGTGAGATTTTTAAGTTCCTTGAGAAGAGACCAGGCATTTTCTAACTGAATTCTCAGGAACAATTAGCATGATTCTGAATACATAGTAAATGCTCAATACTTGAAGTTGAAATAAAAGTTGCTCTGAGCACATGAGCTGCAAGAAAGGCGTTGGCTTTCCCTAGGCTGCCTCATCTGTCCTCATTATTTTTGAATGTTTGTCACAGCTGCCTGCAGTCAGCTCTTTAGGCTAGGCAAGCACAAGGACTGGATGTATCAACATACTAAGAATAGATTTGTCCCAGAGGAACAGGCTCACATTAACCAGCTCCCCAGAGACAGATGTTTAATGCCTGAACTCAAAGGTAGATCATCACATTTTCTCTTCTTCAGCAAACTACACTGAAGGCTCAAATATGACTAAGATGGTGCATGTACATATGCTAGACTAAAAGTCAAATTACAATCAGAAATGTGTTTGGTAAGCATCGAATCAGAAAAAAGAAAGTCACTATGTGATTTGAATGTGTAAAAGCATCATTTCTCCAATGTAACCTGATTCATATACATCTCAAATAAGGAATTTTCTTCCTTCTTAAGACTAGAAAACAAGTATCTTGGTACTTCAATAAACATGGTCAAAATTTATTTTCTTGGTATTTCTAGCATCAGAGAACTATCTTCAAAGAAAGACATTTTCTTAATGTTAATTAATGAGATTGTAGTTAATTTCTCCTAGAGTACACATTTACTTTTAGAATGATTTTCTCTTATGTCTGATAAGACTACATAAAAGATAATTTAATAATATGGCTACAGATTTTATTTTATTTCTGTTATATGAAGGTAGTGAAACTTTTTGGTTAGATTGAAGCTGAGTTTTACTATTTTTATCATTCTGTAGTTGTTAATGCTATGAAAAGTGTAACCATTGTATAGCAGATGATACTTCATAAACGACTTGTAAATGAGCATTTGAAGTACAATATATTGGGTAACAATTTGGTTTCTCAATATTATTAAATACAATATTGTTCAATATCACTGAGTTTAATATTACGGAATATTCTCCATTTGTTAATATTGCTACTAAAAATACAGTAACACAATATTTATTGAATGTTATCTCAATTTGCTAAAAGAACTGTACAGAACTATGGCAAAGCTTAGAAATATGAGTAGGTTAAAAATACAGGTTCTGGACAATTTAAAAAATTTAGAAAACTGTTCAATGGATCTTCTTTGCTTCTAAGTTTCTTTCCATAACAAAAGTGAGGAAACTGACCACGTTCCAGTAAAGTGTATATGTTTTGTCAGGATAATAATGAAATTAATGTAGTTAATTAATGTAATTCCCCCTTTCCCAGATTGTGTGTGTGTGTTTTGTATATTTATAAAATTTCATGCATCTAAGCTTAGACAAGATGTTTCACTCTCAATTCAATCAATAATGAATCCTGACAAGTTCAGTATTTTTAATTTTAGTTTTGGTCAGATATTAAAGAAAGAAAAGAAGTCCCTGATAAAAACAAAGCATTATGAGGAATAGCTGTGGTATAGTAAAAAACTGAGGAACTACTCTACTTCTGTAATTAGAGGGTAATATGAAATTACCCAGTATCTCTTATATTAGATTCCTCACCTATGAAGAGAAAATAATAACACATGCCCTCCCCAGACAAGTTGATTACAGCAGGTAAATAATGTCTGCAAAAATAGAGTCATGTAAAGCTACTTAAATATTGCTGTTAATACTTAAAAGTATTGTTGATGCAATTATAATATTCATAATTTTTACTACTAATAATGATATTTAAGTCGAGATATCTAGAGTATGACTTTGGTCATATTTGGTTCCAGGAAAGGAAGATGAAACTGAAAAATAAGAAATTAATATGTATCCACTGTCTTCTCAATCATCACTGACAAATATTTGAATGTTAAGCTTCTTACTTCTTGATACTTGCAAAATCAGGTTCTATGTTGACAAGCATATTTAAGATAAAAGGACAGAATAGTTTTGATGTTCTAAATGTTTGTTGTTCTTAGTTTTATTTTGAAGACCCTTTTGTTTCTTTGGCCCTCCATTTTCTGCAGGCACAGGCACAATGATGTCAATTTTAATATAAATGTAGAACAGATTTGTTTATATAACTCTGCTGCCAAATGTACTGGATGCAAAGCCTTTCCTTCTTGGTTCACTGCTTATGTATAATGCAAATGCTATGATAGCTCAGCAAGATATCATAAGGCATAAGTGTCAGATTGATTCAATTGATAGTATTTATAATGTTGGATTTTATTTTTTTGCATTTGAAAGCACAGATGATGAGATGTTCAAAACATGGCTGAGTCAAACAACAACCTCCAATAGAAATGGTCCATCAACAGCTCCCTGTAATTATTCCTCTAGTTTCATCTCACATATCCACTGCCAAAAACAACTTTCTAAACACATTTCATCCCACCGCTCTGTTGCTCACAAAGCTACAATTGATCCAAACTGCTTACCACTTCAAGTTACAAATCCATCTTCCATTTATTCATCAACTCAACAAATGTTCACTTCACTTGTACCCGAGGAAAGAAGCTGTTCTGGGGGCTGCAAATACTGAATATGATTATTAACACATGTCTGATAGGCTTGCATTCTATTTATCAATTTCTCCAGAACTATCATCTAGTATACCTCGGTTAATTCTATTATGGAAATGATATTCGATGCTTTGTGCATCCTTAACTATTCTTCACTTTTAAAATCTAAGTTGTGAAATTTTCTATTATTCAAATTGCTCTTGATTATAACCTAACTAACCATTGCTCTTTCTTTAAGTTATTCAGATCATTGTACTGTTCCAAAACCTATTCCTCTACAAAGCATATTTATAGTTTTCATACATCACACATTTATGCTAGTCACCAAACCCAGTTTATCATTTATTCTTTATTAATATATGTATACATCTTCTAATCTTCTCTTCCTACTTAAATTACTGGTTTCCAGAAAGATTGCCAGATCATTGTAATAAACTCATCCTGGTGTCTTCATAATTTCTAGGTCTTTATTGAATACCTAATGAACATCTCATTGATCTTTTATTAAGAAATAAACATGCATTTTTTAACTTTATTGTTCACGTTGAAAATTTAATAGTTAAGGTATGACCGGCTCTTTGTGGAAAGAAATAGTGAATTGATTACATGAAATGATTATTTCTACCAATAAATTTAATGTTTTTCCAATCACCATTTTGTTTGTTGTTTATATGAATTGCAAAGTCAGATTCATGGGCCAATATGCTAAATTAAAAAATTATGTAATGTGAACATATATCTTAATGTTACTAAAGCATATGTAAAATTGGTCATTATGTTCCATTTGTGAACATTTCCTTATCACAAAAATTCTTCAGCATGCAACAAACCTGTCTAAACCTATATCTATAATGATTTTTGTTTTCAAAATTGAGCATATAAGTGCATAAAATGTACAAACAGCCTCAAGAGGAATGAATAAAGTATTTTATTTTTTACAGTTTTGAACATTTTATTTTGCACTTGGAAGGAAATAATAAACGATTATTTGAAATAATGAAGTTTCATTTAATTCTTATGTTTATGTTTTAAGAAAATTGTTAAAGATACTTTTACAAAAAATGAATATCTGACCATGAAAATTACCTATTTATCCTTAAACTTTTAATGATATAGTAAATTTTAAAATAGTTTTAGTAATTTCTGAATGTAACATGTTTTCAAAGAAATTAAATTGTACAGTGTGATACATAACCACTTTATAATCCTCATTTGCACTTTTTTCCTTATAAGTTACATCTTTTTCAACATAGAGCATAACTGGAACTTTCCTGTTTAATTGAGTCACTAGGTATACATTAAGTACAGAAGAAAGTAGAAATGAGGAAGAAAATTTTTATAAAGTGTTGTGGAGTTAATTTACCATAGAATTTTTTATCGGTAGAAAATTGCCAGTCTAAACTATGCTAATTTTTCTAAAGCTTTGGCTCAAGGACTTTTATTCCATTGTGCTTTTAAAAACTTTCCTTGAAGCATTTATAGTACATTCTATCTTCAAATAGTTTAAAACTGTCAACAAGCTAGTCCTCACAACACCCCTTTGAGGCAGGTAACCATTATTATTCTCATTTTACACTTGTGGGAAAAAATAGTAAAATGTTTGAAAAAAAAGAACAGTTGGTGACTCAGTCACATGGTGAAGCTGAATTCTAGCCTATTGCACAGGTCAATCCTCAATCAAAGTTTTATTCTAATAGTTACCCTTATAATTATGTAACTTCAGTCTATTCAAATATTTAGTGGATACTAATTGAGCAAGAACTTTATAACAACACTTACCTCATATCCATTTAAAATTTTAAGAATTTCAAAATGAATACACACCTGTATATGAGCACACAAACATACACGCACAAGTGGTGATGTGAAATGGAAATCTATAATTGCAATTCTTAGCAATGTATTTTAAACTACAACAGCAGGATGTAGTGATTCAAAAAGGAGAGATTCTTTCTACCTGAAAGTAACCAAAGGAAGTCTTAATGATTAGGTATTATTTCTACCACCCATCAAAAACATATTGAAAATTTTTCTCCTTATTTCAACTCCAAATTTTTAAATTATTTCTTCCAATTATTCTATCTTCTAATAAAGTTAAGTCCCTTAATTTTTCCTCTCCATGTCTTCCAAAGGCAATTTCTAATATTCAAACTCATGTAGTCCTAGTCATATTTGTTATCAGATAAATTTGGAAAAATGGATCTTGAATGATAAAAATCTAACTTATTTTCCTCAAACCAAAGTCACCCTGTTCTTTTTCTTTGTCTCCAGTTTCTTTAGTCCTTGTTCCTTTAATAGTAGTGGGTGCTCTCGCCCTATGCCTGTGCATGCCTTTATTATATCACTTGTTGACTTCTGCTAGGATCATTTGTTTACTAGTTCTTTCCCACTTTAAGCTATCATACATAGAACTTCCCAAATTTCTTCCCATAGTGACTTAAAAAATAGATGTTTCATGTTAACTCAAAGAATAAATGATCCAATGGAATGCATAAGTTTGTCATTTCAACATGTATGGAATATTCCAAATAAAAGTCCTCAGAAATGAAAAACCATGGTGGAATTAGAATACAGTATAGAATTCTCCGTGGTAGGAGCTCTGGGTTTGAGTAGAGGAAAGAAAGAACAAGAAGAGGTTACATGGGATCAGATCATGCAAAAAGTTTTGCATAGGGATGTCTACTTTTAAGTTTTCATTTTTTTCTGACCCATTCTCTCATTTACTTTAGTCTAATGATCCTCTACTCCCTCTCCCTTCCTCCCTCTCTTTCTTCCTCACTCCTATCTTCCTTCCTTTCTTCCTTTTTGTGTTCAATGAAATATTTCTTATTCTTTCAAATTCAACTTGCCTGTAGGATCAGGTCATTCTGGTATTGCTGCAAAATTACTTCCAGTCAGGTATCTATTAACTGATTCTTGTTCCCATAAACATTAATTTATCTCCTACACACAGTCTATTGGATCAATTTTCCCATAATATAACTTTTATCTTATTATTCTCCACTCTAAGAGAACTTTAATGATTCTCCATCTTCTGCACAATGCAGGAAGGATTATTTGTTGCCTACTTTTCCTTTATCTATATTTGCCTGAATTTTAAAAATTGCACAATGTTATTGAGCTAGAGGAATATAAAATAGTGATATTTTGTAAGAAGAATAATTTATCCTTCGTGACAGACATTCCCTAATTCAATCTAACTGTAGGTATATGGTAAAGAGGAAAGAATCTATAGAGAAAAATATCATTGTATATAAAGGACTTGGAAGACTTATTGAGAGACTTTAACTTGCACTCATACTTTCTTTTTAGCAAAATCTTGTGATTCAGAATATGTAAATCATATGTGATTTTAGTTAACAAATTTTACACTATGAACTAAATTTATGAAGGCTGTTTAGCAGGTAGGGAGTGAAGAAGCCGTAAAGATAAGGTACCTTGGGCTGGGGTTATAGCTCAGTTGGTAGAGAGCTTGCCTTTCATGCACAAGGTCCTGGGTTCAATTCCCAGCACCACACACACACACACATACACACACACACACAATATATATATATATGTATATTTATATATATATATATATTCCTGAGAACACAAGATATACTACGAAATTTTGAGTCATTAGATTATTACCCCAACCATGATTAACCCCCCTTTTTAGCAAATATTTCTTATACATGGCATTAAAATTATCCATGAAAGAACCAATTGATAAATTATACTTCAACATTTTTTAAGATCCCTCACAGACATCATTTAGAAAATGAAAAACCAAGCCACATAATGGATGGAAATATTTTGTAAGTATGCAAAGTGTTTTTTTTCAGAAAAAAACAAATGATACAAAACTGTATCAGCAGATTAATCTCATAAAATGGAGACAATGTTTAAATGTACATTTAATCAAAGAATATATCAGATGTCAAAAGTAATGCAGAAGGATGTTTGACTCCATTATTCATGAGGAAATTTTAAATTCAAACTACAATGAGAACCACTGGCAGCTATTAGACTTACAACTTGAAAAGAGACACAAACCTTCATAAACGTCTGTCAAAAGGAGACAAGAAATTGACCTAACACCTTTCATAAGTTGGCGTATTTATGAGAATTAATGAATCAAATGTGATATAGTAGTATTAACTAGTGTTTATATTTTATTCAGATTTCAACACATTTTTAAAATATCTTTCTCCCCACATGACATCCAGGTTATGACATTGGGTAGTCATGTCTTCTTAGGCTCCTCTAGGTTTTGACAGTTTCTTAACTTTTTCATGTTTTAATGACCTTGACATTTTGATCATTAGTGGTCAGACATTTTGTAAAGTCACTATTAATTAAAAATTATATGATGTTTTCCTTATGTTTAGTCTACGATAGCCTTTCTTGCAGAGGAAGAACACAGCTATGAAAAGACCATTATCATCATATCAAATTAAGTCTGTATAGCTCATAATTTATCATAGTTGATGTTAATCTTGATCCCCAGGATTTAGATAGTATTCTTAAAGTTTCCCCAGTCTCTGGATAACTTTTTTCCTCCCTCCTTACCTTTGTCTACTGCAGGAGAAAAATCACAAATGTAGCCTACACTTAAGGGATAAGGAGGTGTGCTATACCTCCTTGAAAGTTGGATAATCTCCAAAGATTATTTAGAATAATATGCTTTTAAAATCAATCTGCGATATTTTTAGCTTATTTATTAAAATAGTTTCTTCTTTTTCTTTCTCTCTTATTCTTGCAGGACTTCAATGGCACACATGTTGTAATACTTAAAATTGTTGCACAAATCACAGAAACTTTATTTTACTACAGTGATTTTTCTCTTTCACAGACTAAATGATCTCCATTGATCAGTCAGTAAGTGCACTCATCTCCTCTGCTGTCTCATGTCTACATTTGAAATAGCCTAGTGAGTTTTTTTCATTTTCTTTGTTTTCTTTTAACTCAGGAATTTCCATATGAATTCCATTTGTAATATCACTCTGTTGAAATTTTCTGTTAAGTAATTATCAATATATTTAATTTTAATTATTTGAATATACTTATAACACCAACTTTGAATACTTTTATTACTAAATTCAATTATCTGTGCTACTGACAATCAGTTTCCACTGACTGCATATATTCTTTAGTGTGTATCACATTTCCTGTTTGCTTTCACATCTTATAATTAAAAATGGGTAATTTTAGATAATATGATCCACATAATATTTGTGGATTCTATTTTCATTTTCTTATTTTATTTTAACTATCTCATCTGGATTTAAACTATAGAATTGTTTTTCCCATGTTATTTAATTGCTGAAGTCTTTGTTTTTCTTCTCATTATTATCATTGTCTTTCAGCTGGGCATACCTTTGATTGTCTGCTTAGTGGTCAGCCAGTGACTGGATCAGGGTAACACATTAAGCCTTCTTGTGGTTCTCATTGCCAGAATCCTTTTCCTAATTTTCTGATGGATGTGCTGCTTATCCCAAGTGGGACTGCTATCTTAAGATAGCTTTTTGTTTTTAATCACATTCTCATATAACTATTATTTGTCACATTTACTTATATATTTATTTATGGATTTTGCCATGGTGGGAATCAAACCCAGGGCCTCACATAAGCAAGGTAATTGCCCTGCCACTGAATTACATCCCCAGCTCTGTTACTTTTACATGAAAACACTTCTTAGGTCTGTGCTTCCCAACAAATCAATTCTACCTCTCTAGAAGCAAAGGTTTTGGTCTCCATCCCCTTTTATCTTCTCCCCCAGTCACCTCTAACTTCATTAAGCAACTTTCTTCAAATTGAACAAGAGATGCTAATGACAGCAGCCAAAGGCAAGATCATCAGAGAACTGTTCTTTTCTAAAGAGCTAGTAGTTTTCCAAAAATGCAATCTATTCTATATATTATTGGCCTTTAGCAATTTGAAAAGCCCAAAAGAATAGTTTTTAAAATTTTTTTCCAGGATTATTCTTTGAGTGTTTGTAGTAAGGATTCACAATCATCTTCACATTGTCTTCTTAAAATTTAGTTTTAATTGACAAAATTGATCATGTATGTTTATGGGATTCCATGTGATGTTTTGATCAATGTATACATTAGAGAAAGATTCAATGAAGCTAGTTAATATACTCAACACCTCACCAGTGATCATTTTTTGTGATTAGAATGCTAAAAATCTATTTTGACAATTTTGAAATGCATATTATTATTGATTATGCTCACTATACAGTATGACAGATCACAAAATGTTCAGTCTAGTTGAAACTGTACGTTTTGATCAACAATTTTCTTTTCCCTCTTACTCACCACTACTCTCAGGTTCTGTTATTTGCCTTTCCACTCTCTGTTTTCATGAGATCAACATTTTTATATTATACACATAAGTGATATTGTACAGTGATTTTTTTTCTCTACAGCTGGCTCATTTCACTTAGAATAATGTACTGTGGTTCCATCCATGTGTTATCAAATGGCAGGATTTCCTTCTTTACTAAGGCCAAATGTCTCTTTGTGTATAATACATTTTCTTTATCCATTTATCCATCAAAGGACACTTTTCTAAATTATAAAAAAATACATTTGCATGACTTAACAACAACTGTGGTTCATGTAAGGTATAATTTGTAACTGAACATTAATAACATATTGCAGAGTATTTTTCCAGACTACAAGCTATTTTAACTGATTTAGTCAAATAACATCCCAATTATTCATTCATTAATGAGTTGCTGATTTATATAATAGGCAGGAGGACTCACTGAGGAATTCTTGTTAACTTTATTTTAAATACAGTATATTATGTATTATGGTTATTTTTAATTAGTGCATATGAGTATATACATACTCCTGAAATGCTGATGAGTAGGTGAGAACATGAGAACAGAAAATTCAATTTATATAATTCTAAATGACAAGATAATGTAATTTATTATAGGATTTCTCAGTCTTTTATAAATTTATATTGTCACTTAAGCAGGAAAAAGTACCCCAAATTTAACTTTTAAAATATATTTCATTGTCTAGGTGGAAACAAAATTTCATGACAAAAAACTATTTTATGTCAAAATAATAAAAGTTTTATACTGAACCATAACGTTTGAGCAAAAACAGTATTTTAGTACTGTGTATAAGATGCATATGACTATTAGATTAAATGTTTTATATACTTCAAATAACTCATTATTTATAAATTTATTTGGGTAGAATATCTCATGTTTTTCTAATAGAATTCTGGCAGTAATGAAATGTCACTTTATAGGCAGATGAATACATCTGATTTATATGGGTAAATGGAAAAACATTTGATTCTCCATGGATTTTAGGTTGATTAACAATCCATATCAATCAATAGCTAATAGCAAGACTAAAGGGACAGGTTTTTTTTTATTTTTAATAGGACATTTTTAATGTATAAGTAGTTCAATGCCAATTGTGAAGAGTCTGACAACAAAAAAACATTCTCCTCATGAAAACTGTATGACTTCAAATTATCTGGATCTGGGGAATAAGAGTTTTGAATGCTTTGCTTTGTACACTGACTTGATCTCAGTAAATCTGTATAGGAACTAAGTTCAACGTAGGATCACATGGGTTGCTATTCCTCAAATTGTTCTAAAAAATTGTTTTAGTCAAAAATATTTGAAAAGAAAAATATGAGACAAACTATTTACATTATTGCACTGATGCTAAAATAAATACTTTTTCCTATCTAAAAATCAAGATTTTTTACAATTTATAGTGTCCTAAGGTTATAATTGGTGGATTGTTTTCTAAGAGGCAGTTGGTATTATAATGCAGCAAACAATCAATGGCAATTTAGATTAAATATAGATTGTGCAAAATATGTGCCCGATATGAAAATAAAAATATATGCCTAAGAATATAAAAATATGAGAATAAGGGTAAAGGACATGGTATGATACATCTGAACTCCTTTGTATAAAATGATGACGAAGTTCAGGGGTTGAGAATAGAGGCAGAAGAAACTGTTCAAGCAAAATGGCAAGAGGACCAAAGAACTTTTAAGAACAGGATTGTTTGTGATTGTGAGCTCCCAAGAGGTAAATGTCTCCCCTAGGTGAAGGGAGCCATGACCAAGTTCAGGTGGGCATGGTGTTATGGCTTCTGTGGTCCAGGCAGTGGGACTACCCTGACTACCAGGCAATCCTGGCTCTTGGGGGAAGCTTCACAGGAGCACTCAACCCTGAAGACACCTATGCCCACCTGTGGCTCCCTCCAATCCATCGGAACCCACAAGATAGAACTTTGGGGCATAATTTACATTGTTGTAGGAGTTGCTCTCCTGGCTCCTGATATCTGTGTGTAATAAGAAATGGAGGGCACTGAGTAGTAAAGAAGGTGGATGAATACTCTGAGGGAAGATTTTATGCCTATTCCTGTGAATAACCCATGAAGAAAAGAAGAAACTGAAGTAGAAATGAAGAAACTTTTGAACTTCATTTCCAGAGAAATCTTTCCTAAACGACCCCCATAAAGATATAAAATATATATAAAAAATACTGAGAAATTCAAGGCTAACATTAAATACAGTGGACAGTCACTTATCTTTGTTTTTTAGTAAAAACTTTACTAAGATTATAATCACTGAATGAACAGATACATAAAAACTGAAAAACAAAGAGAATGAGAAGAAGTTATGGTGAAGATATTGATATTTGGAGGCTGTAGATGGAAAAAAACAAGTGAAAATTGACATACTAAAGAGGAATGGAGGTCAAATCTATACATAAAACAAAGAAGAAATGTGAATGAGCCTGTTCTAATAACAAATTGCTTTCTTCTTCTAGGACAGAATAGGTTAAAAAGAAAAGTGTTTTAATGTTTTCAGAAACTCTCAGGTTCCTAGAGCTCTTTTCCACCTCAGTGGAAAACTGCAACTTTACTTTATTTGGGATATCAGGAAAAAGAAAGAACCAAGAGTGAGTTGCTGTACTGAAAAGGGAAGTTAAATGAAAATTAAATAGCTACTAATGAGACTCCATTTTCCCTTCCAGGATACACTTGACTATATGCCTATGGAGAATAGATGGATAAAACACTGTTTAGATTGTGTAAATATAACATTAAGGAGAAGTTTTCTCACATATGAGGAACTTTGATCAACAGTGCAGTATTTAATTCTTTAATGAACATCCCAGGATCATCAAACATGAGAAAATTCTCCATCAAAGGCAGACTAGAAAAATAAAAAGTACATAGAAGAAAATGAGGTTAATGAGAAGGACAGAAGAAAATCACCAAGATAAAATAAAAACAAAAATTTCTCAAGACAATAAACCAAAAATAGCAAAAGACATAAGATCTATAATTTATGAGATAAAAGAGAGAAAATAGAAAGGAAAGGAGAGCAAACAACTGTATAATGAGATTTTTTAGAGAAAAATAAAAAAAACTAAAAACAGAGGAGAGAAAATTATCAAAGAAGTAGTAAAAGAGAAATTTCTACCAATACAAAGAACATAAGTTTTTAAATTATGAAGGTCCAAAGAGTATACAACATAGTGACTATAAAGAGAATCATAAGAAAATGAGTAACTGAAATTCCAGAATGCTGGTGACAAAGAATTCATTATAGCTCCAAATGAAAAAAATCAAGTCCTATACATAATATAAAGGTTCAGGATGGCATGAAATTAATATGTAACGGCAATATATACATATTATTTTTGTTTATTATATTTACTCTTTGTACTTATATATGACAGTACAGTATAGTTTACATACTTATAAACATGAAGTATGTTTTATTCTAACAAGATCCCACTCTTGTGGATAAACATAATGTGAATGTTCACTTTGGCGTATGTAGGAAAATCATGTTAGATTCAGTTCACTGTCTTTCCTATTCCTATCTCCCCTCCTTTCCTATAATTTCCCTTGTCTAATCCAATGAACTTCTATTCTTCCCCTCTACTCCTTGTTGTGTGTTAGCATCCATGAATCACTTGACCTTTGGGGTTTTTGGTATTGGCTTACTTCAATTAGCATGATAGTCTCCAGATACATCCATTTATCATTTACCAAATGTCATACAGTCATTTTTATGAGCCAGTAATATTCCATTGTGTATATATATCATGCTTTCTTTATCCAGTCATTTGTTGAAAGGCACCAAGGTTGATTAAATAGCTTAGTTATTGTGAATTGAGCTGCTGTAAACACTGATGTGACTGAGTAACTGTTGTTGTGCTGCTTTTAACTCCCTTGGATGTATACCTAGGAGAGGTATAACCAGGTCAAAAAGTGGTTTAATCCTCACTTTTTTGAGGAATCTCCATACTTCTTTCCAGAGTGCTTGCACTAATGTATGATTCCCCCCAAGGAATGTATTAGTGTTTCTTTTTCCCAACACACTCACCAACATTTGTACTTATTTATATTTTTAATAATTTCCATTTTGAGTGTAGTTTTATTTTACATTTCTCTAATTGCTAGAGATGTTGTACATTTTTCAGATACTTTTGATTATTCATATTTCTTTTTCTGTGAAGCATCTGTTCAGTTCCTTTGCCCGTTTATTGATTGGGATTTTTGGGGTTTTTTTATGTTAAGTTTTTTGAGATATATCATGGAGATTAATACTCTCTTCGACATGCAGGTGTCAAAGATTTTCTCTCATTCTGTGAGCTCTCTCTTTATGCTCTTGATTATTTCTTTGGCTGTGAAGAAACTTTTTCATTTGATACCATCCCATTTATTGATTCTTGATTTTACTTCTTGAGCTTTAAGTGTATTGTTGAAAAGGTTGGTTCCTCAGTCGACATGATAGAGATTTGGGCCTACTTTTTATTCTAGTAGTTGCAGTGTTTCTGGTTCAATACCTAGGTCCTTGATCCTCTTAGAGTTGAGTTTTGTGCAGGCTGAGAGATAAGGGTTAAATTTCATTCTGCTACATATGAATTTCCAGTTTTCCCAGCACCATTTGTTGAAGAGGCTGTCTTTTCTCCAGTATATGCTTATGGTGCATTAGTCTAGTGGGAGATAACTGTATTAATGTGGATTTATCGAATATGAGATAAATGTCTCTGTGTCTTCCATTCCCTTCCATTAGTTTCCATATCTTTTTTTGGTGCAAAGAATGCTCTTTTTGTTACTATAACTCTGTAGTATATTTTAATGTCTGTTATTATGAAGCTTCCTGCTTTACTTTTCTTACTAAGGATTGCTTTGGTTCTTCTGGGTCTCTTATTTTCCCAAATGAATTTCATGACTGCTTTTTCTATTTCTATGAAGCATGTCTTTGGAGTTGTAATAGGAGATGGATTAAATCTGTTTAGTGCTTTTGTAAATATGATTATTCTGAGAATATTCTGCCTACACAAGACTATGGGAAGTTTTTCCATCTTCTGATGTCTTCTTTGATTCCTTTCTTCAGTGTTCTGTAGTTTTCATTGTGAGGTCATTCACCAATTTTGTTAAATTGATTCCCAAATATTTTATTATTTCTGAGGCAGTTATTAATGAGATAGTTTTTCTAATTTCTCTTTCAGTTGATTCATCATTGATGTATAGGAATGTAATTTTTTATGTTTGTTAATTTCATATCCTGCTATTTTACTGAACTTGTTTATGAGTTCTCAAAGTTTTCTGGTGGTGTTTTTGGGGTCTTCTGAATATAGAATCAAGTCATCAGCAAATAGGGATAGTTTGAATTCTTCTTTTCCTATTTATATCCCTTTTTTTCTCTCTATTTAATATTTCTTTCTATTTTTTAGTTCTTTATTTAGTTTCTGTTTGGAAGATCTGTCCAGTGGTGAGAGAAGCATGTTTAATTCACCCAGTACTATTGTGTTATGGTCTGTTTGATTCTTGAAAGTGAAAAGTGTTTACTTGATATACATAGATACGCTATCATTTAGGGCATAAATATTTATAATTGTTATTTCTTGTTGCATAATTTACTTAAGCAGTATTAAATGAGCTTATTTGTTCTTTCTCATTAACATTGGCTTGAAGTTCACTTTTTCTGATGTGAGAATAGAGACCCTTGCTTGTTTATGAGATCCATGTGAATGATGTCTTTGCCTATGAATTGAGCCTCTTGGAGATGCCATATTTTGCATCTTGTGTTTTAATCCAATCTGCTAGTCTATGTCTTTTAATTGATGAGTTTAGACCATTTATACTCAATGTTATTATTGAGAACTGTTTTTTTTTTTTTTTTTTTTTTTGCTTGAATCAGGGATTAAACTCAAGTGTCTTAATTGTTAAGCCACATCCCCAGACCTTTTTTGTATTTTATTTAGGGAAAGGGTCTCATTGAGTTGTTTAGTGCCTTGCTCAGTTACTGAGGCTAGCTTTGATTTAGTAATCCTCTTGCCTCAGTCTCCTGAGTCTGAGATTACAGGAGTACCCCACTGTGCCCAGCTGAGAAATGATTCTTTATTCCCAGTCATTTTGAATTGTTTTGGTTATTAACTTGAATTATTTTCTCTTTTGATGGACTATTCCTCTATTGTAGTTCTTCCCTTTGCTGTTTTTAAATTCTATTCTTAATTTCTTCTTCATGAAATATTTTATTGAATGTGTTTTATTACAGGCTTTCTAGATGTGAATTCTTTTTAATATTATTTATGTGGAAGATTTTTATTCCACTTTCAAATCTGAAGTTTAATTTTGCTGGGTATAGTATTAGTTGGCATCTATTTTCTTTTAGATACTGGTGTATACAATTTCAAGACCTATAATTTTGAGAGTATGTGTTGGGAGTGGTGATGGAGGATGGGAGAGAAATTACTGAGATCAGGGGTCTCTGATGCCTTCATGACTGTGGCATGCCCATTATCTGGGAATGTTTCTGTGCCAGGGCACAGGATGCCTAGCTACTGTAGCAATGCCCTGCATGAGGAGGCTCTGTGCAAGAGCCCTATCAGTTCTAACCTTGATCTCAGGCACACAGCTCCTGGGAAGAAAGGAATTATTATGCTAGACAACCACAATGTTTCACCAGCTCCACTTCTCTGGTTCCTGACCACCTTAAAGCAACTTTTAGCAATGGACTTTTTTGAGAGCTACACAAAACTCCTAACATTGCACTTTGCAAGTGTGGATGGCAACTACGGAAAAACTACATAGGATGTCCTAGTTTCTGTACCTTTCCTGAATACAAAAAATAATGGTTGCATCGTCTTTAACCTGATAATGAGACATATATAAATAAAGATTGCTGGTGTAATTCTTTAGACCTGCATCTCCATCAGAGAGCAGACTCCACATGCTCTCAACCTAATCTTCAAGATCTGTGTCTGTGAATCTTTATTTTCCAATCCCCCTTCACTCCTCACCAGTCCCAAGAGTTGGTTCCCTGGTAGCTACAGGTATGAGTTGAGAAATCAGCTGAAATTCAGATTGGTTTTCCTGTAAATGTGACCTGTAATTTTTCTCTATCATCCTTTACAATTGTATCCTTATTCTATATATTTGAATATTTTATAATAATATGCCTTGGCATGGGTCTGTTTTAATTTTGTATATTTGAATTCTTGTATGTCTCCTGTATTTGATTTTCCATTTCATTATTAAGGCTTGGGAAATTTTCTCATATCACTTTTGAAAAGATTGCACATTCTTCATATTTGTATTTTAAAGTTTTCATCTATTCTAATATATCTAAAATTTGGTCTTTTCATGTTACTCTATATTTCTAGAAAGTTCTTTTCATGATCACTTAACATCTTTTCTCCATGTTCAACTTCATTTCAAGATTACATATTTTGTCTTTGTTGCCTGAAACTCTCTCCTCCAAGTGGTCTAGTCTGTTGATGATGCTCTCCATTAAATTTTTAATTTGGTTAATTGATTCCTTCATTTTGAGGATTTCTGATTGCTTTTTTTGAATCTCTTTTTCCTTGTTGAAATGATCTTGTTCTTCTATTATTTTCTCTCTGATTTTACTTCTTACATTGTCTTTCACCTCATGGATTAGTTTAACTTTCTAAATTCCTTCTCTGACATTTTTTCCACTGTGGTCTCTATGGATTCTGTTATTGAGGCATATTGGTTTGTTTGGGATGGCTTATTCTTTTGCTTTTTATGTTATTTGTGTGTCTAAGAGTATGAATCTGAGGCAGTAGAATTTCTACTCTGTGAACTTACAGTGTGCCAGAAGGGTTCCATTACCTCATAGTCTGGGGGAAGACAATTAAATAACAACAACCAATGCAAATGAAATAAATACAATTTTCTCATACTAGACATAGTTGCCAGAAATATGCCATGGAGAAAAGATAGCCTCTTCAACAAATGGTGCTGGGAAAACTGGAAATCCATATGCAACAGAATGAAATTAAACTCCTATCTCTCATCCTGCACAAAAATCAACTCAAAATGCATCAAGGACCTCAGAATCAGACCAGAGACCCTGCATCTTATAGAAGAAAAAGTAGGTCCAAATCTTCAACTTGTTGGCTTAGGATCAGACTTCCTTAACAGGACTCCCATAGCACAAGAAATAAAAGCAAGAATCAACAACTGGGATAGATTCAAACTAAAAAATTTTCTCTCAGCAAAGGAAACTATCAGTAATGTGAAGAGAGAGCCTACAGAGTGGGAGAAAAGCTTTGCCAATCACACTTCAGATAGAGCACTAATTTCCAGAATATATAAAGAACTCAAAAAACTCTACACCAAGAGTACAAATAATCCAATCAAAAATGGGCTAAGGAGGGCTGGGGAGATAGCTCAGCTGGTAGAGTGCTTGCCTTGCAAGCACAAGGCCCTGAGTTCGATTCCCAGTACCGCAAAAAAAAAAAAAAAAAAAAGAAAAAGAAAAAAAGAAATGGAAAAATGGGCTAAGGAAATGAACAGACACTTCACAGAAGATCTACAAGCAATCAACAGATATATGAAAAAATGTTCAACATCTCTAGTAATAAGAGAAATGCAAATCAAAACTACCCTAAGATTCCATCTCACACCAATTAGAATGGTGATTATCAAGAACACAAGCAACAATAGGTGTTGGCGAGGATGTGGGGAAAAAGGTACACTCATACATTGCTGGTGGGGTTGCAAATTAGTGCAGCCACTCTTGAAAGCAGTATGGAGATTCCTCAGAAAGCTTAGAATGGAACCACCATTTGACCCAGCTATCCCACTCCTTGGCCTATACCCAAAGGACTTAAAATCAGCATACTACAGATACTGCAGAGATACAGCCACATCAATGTTCATAGCTGCTCAATTCACAATAGCCAGATTGTGGAACCAACCTAGATATCCTTCAATTGATGAATTGATAAAGAAACTGTGGTATAAATATACAATGAAATATTACTCAGCCATAAAGAATGATTAAAATTATGGCATTTGCAGGCAAATGGATGAAATTAGAGAATATCATGCTAAGTGAGATAAGCCAATCTCAAAAAAGCAAAGGACAAATGATCTCGCTGATAAGCAAATGATGACACATAATGGAGCTGGGAGGGGTTAGGGTTAGTGTTAGGGTTAGGGTTAGGGAGGGGGCAAGAATGGAGGAAGGAAGGACTGTATAAAGGGAAAAGTGGGGTGGGAGGGGTGGGGGGAGGGAGAAAATAACAGAATGAATCAGACAACATTACCCTATGTAAATTTATGATTACACAAATGGTATGTCTTGACTCCATGTACAAACAGAGAAACAACATTTATCCCATTTGTTTACAATAAAAAAAAAAAAAGAGAGAGAGAGAATCTAGGACTTTTAAGCTGTTAGTCTTATCTTTCAAGAAGCTTTTATTGAGTTGCTGGTAACTCAGAAGCTCCAGTACATGATTAGTTAGTACTTCAGTTCCATTGAGCTTTTTAAAAATATACCATTGCATTATAGTGCATAGTTCAAGATTTAAATAAAATAGTAAATCAAACAATAAAATAAAAGAGAAATAGACAAATGAAAAACAAAACAAAAACTTACCAAGTATCCTAACCCTCAAAAAACTGAGCCATTACATAATGGCTTACCTAATAAATACCTTCAAAATGCTTGAAGTGAGAAGAGACAAACATGTACACACGTCCCTGAACAATTCATGTTACAAACAAAAAAAAAAAAAAAAAAAAGAAAAGACAGAAAAATCAATGAAAAATAATTGTTCCCATTGCAGTGGTAGTCAAAATTTTCAAAGAGAATATATATTCATTGTCTGTTCCCAGATACCTTTCTTTCCATTTCTTCTTGAGATATGTAGTGTGTACAAGGGTATTGACTACAGGCTGTCAAATTATTCCTCATTTGGTGTTACTCCTAAGGTTGCCAGTTGGAGTTCCAAAAATTGTCAGCTTCCCTTCTTGGCAGGATTGAGAGGAATGGCTGCTGCACCCTCAGGGTGGGGTCTTTGTTGTTCTGTGAGAGGAGTTCTTGAAGGCAGGGTTTAGGTCTAGATAGGTCACACATGCTTTGTTAAATGGTGATTTTTCTGAAAATTTTAAATTAACACAGTCACAGGGTCCTGAAGTTGCCAATCTATGCAGGGAGATTGCACCCTGGGAGTCTCCACTGGGTTCCATGTATGCGGGAAAGAAGCCAATCTTTCCTCACCTTCATCACCCATGGATGCTGCTTTTCCTGGTCTTCCTGGTTCAGACTCCAAACTCAGTTACACCTGCCTCCACCCACTCAAATTTCTGTCTGGGTTTGACCCTCCCTGCTAGTCCTTCAAGCCACAGGACTCAAAGGGGAGGAAGGATTATGGTGGGTTTCCATGACACATATTCCCCTGTATAAAACCCTTTCTGCACTTGAGTTTCTCCTGGTCACCTAGGCATGCTCTATAACATGCAGAGGGCATCTTCCAGGACTGTTTTTCTGGACCCCGTTTGCAGAACTTGGCACCCATTGCAGCCAGCCATCAGAGTACAGCCATAAGATGGTTTCTTCTGTGACTCATTGTACACAGCCACAAGAAATGTGGCCTCTTTACCACACAAAGATATTGTGTAACACATCTTCTGGGTCAGTCCAGTAGTGCCTTTGATCATTGATCTCTCTAGACAGAGACACACCACAGGCTTCCTGAAAAGGCACTTCCCTTTATACCATTATCCCTCCACTTTGTCAGCAGAGGATCTGCTCTGGCTGCCACATGCAGTGGCAGGGCAGACTACTTCTTTATTTTACTACATCCAACCTCTTGAGTCCCTGAGCTGCATTGACTGTCCAGTATTAATTCCCCCTAAAATCGCTGTTTTCTTCTCACCCACCTTACTATGAAGCTGCCTACCCAGTTTCTTGGTTACACACCACAGAGCAATCCAAAAGCAACCTCATCTTCTGCCTTCTTTTCATGATCTGGACCAATACATACACATTATTGACAAATTATGAAAGTAGAATGAAAACAATTTTTGGCAACTTGATATTTTCTTGAATAATTTATTTTTCATTTATTCTTTCTCAGAAAAATATTGAAGGATACATTCCATCAAAGCAATGGAGTATACCAAAAGGTGAAAGATATAGCATGCAATAAACAAACGATTCAATCCAGGAATGACTCAGAGATAATTCCTAGGAAGATATAAAATGTTCTATCACCAAAACTGTGCAGCTAATCTGGAGGACAACTACTCCATATAGAATCAAGAGGAATTTTCACCCAAGAACTTGCCAACATCTTGTAGGGGTATGGGGAAATTTATATTAATACTACATCTGACATACGTGAATGTATTAATAGATATTTTCAGTTTTATTGGGAAGCAAATAATGACAACACAAAAAAAAAACTAAGAAAAAGGAAAACTGGTGTAATTATTAAATTTTTTGAGTAAAATTAAAATATTACAATAAAACATAATCTTAGTAAACTAGCTCACTCAGGTATGAGTACTAAAGACCAAATAAGTATGTATATTATGTATTCTAAAAGTCTTAGGCTATGTATGATGATATATGGTGACTATTATATTGATAATATTAATAAACACTGAATGCCAATTAAGCTGATAATATTAATAAATACTGAATACCAATTATGTTGATGATATTAGTAAACACTGAAGACTAATTTAGAAAAAGGACCTATATAACTGAAATAGATAGATAGGAGGAGGATTTTAGACTTTCTACAAATGTGAATGTGGGAGTAATTGGTATATTAATAGGGGAATTAAATTCTTATATTCTATAGTAAATCAAATTCAAAGAATAATTATAAAACTGGAAAGTTGAGAAAGGATTTAGAATTGAAAGTAGCTTGTTTTGAGGAAAAGTAATTGGGACTGAATAGATTTAGTAAAGGGGACATAACAATGTCCGTTAGTAAGCTAAATTATTCATTTTACAAAACTAAAAGAATGTACCGTTTTAGTACAAATTGAATATACACTCCCAAAACAAAAAATGAGATTGTTTGATGGCACAATTACCAGTGGTGATGTTGAAATAACAATTCTTTTCCACAGTATTTTTAGCAAAGATTATAGTCACAAAAAGTTTGGTTGGATGACCTGCCGACTTTCCTGTCTGCCTGCCTGCCTTTGATTCTTACTTCCTTCTTTCTTTCCTTCCTCTTTCCCTCTGTTCTTTGTTTTCCTTTTTTATTTTCTTCACTTTGGAAGACCCTGAGTTATGACATTAAATTTGTATTTAAACTGATATTAGGATTAGCATAAAAGTAACTGCTAAAAAATGCCATATTGAGAACAATAAATCAGTAGAATTAGGATGTACAAACCTGAAAGGACCTCATTAACTTCTGGGAATTCACAGAAAGTTTGAGAAGGGTTTTTTTTTTTAACTTTTCAAAGGTATGATCATTTTTAAAAAGCAAGAAGACATCAGGAGACAACTGGGTTACTATGTTAATCAGCAGTCCTTACTCAAGTGTAAAAATTAAAATTGAAAAAATTTCACCTCATTCAACCTTCAAAACTAAAGGAAAGATTTATATTATACCTAATGTTTTCATGGGTAATGAGGGGTGAGAATCAGGACACTCTCAGTTAATAAATGCAATCCTCATTGCTTAACATTAAAATTAACACATGAATCACAGCAGAGAAAAGTAGTGTCTCCTAAGACAGACTTCTTTTCAATAACCAAACAATTTAAGTTCATCAGAGGACTAATATAAGGATGAAACAGTGGTCATTTAGCCTGGGAAGTATAAAAATAGTAATTGACAGAGGTCAAAGGTGATAGTAACTTTAAGCCAGCCTTGACTAGATTAGAAGTTTAGCTGAGTATTATGGTCTCCTTGGTTGTTGAAAGTGATTTGAACTTCTCAAATAGGGAGCCAAAGCTCTCACCTCAATAGTTTATTCTGATTCAGTTCTCACAAAATGCCTTTTCTGAGTGTTTAACTTACACAATTTACAAAAAAGAGAAAAGTGCTCTGAACAAATTGATAGAAAATTTTCTCTTTGGTAATACAGGTTATTAAGTTGGTAACCTGGTTGAAATTTGACTTCCAACTGGTAGGGAATTAAACTAATAAATTGTCATTCTGGTAATGAAGTCTATCTTTATGTGCTTGGTATTATGGTGGTTAGGTTGAGGATAGTAGATAGCTATTGCCTTTGTTCCAAAACATAAATTTTCATCATTTTTTAGTGCTGAGTGACAACCATTACTGGAATTTGATGAGTTAAATATGTAAATTATTTTTAGTGGTTGCTCTGTATCTGAAGCCAGTTGACTTTCTAGTTCAGGGAAATGAAAATGGAAGTTTCTGTGAGAACCTCATATGAGGAGAAGTTCTAAGATGGTGGCTGGCAAAGAGCCAGGAGGCGGTGCGGCGGGTCCTGGCGGACAAGGCTCGGGCAGAGCAGCGGGAGAGGCCAGCAGGTGGCGCTGGCAGCGTGGGGAGAACGGCGCGGCGGGGTAGGCACTCTTGGCTGGAGTAGTTCACTCCATGCGTGTGGACCAAGCACGGCCTCTGCGAGCCAACATGAAGAGAGACGTGCGGATCCTGCTGGTGGGAGAACTGCCTGTGCTCGTGCACTGATCATGCGTTGGCTACTCTAAGATGATTGGCTGTTCCATGGTAGATAAGACCCTCCTTCCCTGGAGCAAGGGAAGGAAGTAACGTTGGAAAATAAATACACGGTTCATTCCCAGTCCGCCTCCGATTTTCAGTCTTGCGGGCTTGTTGCTGCGGGCAGCGACAAGTTTCCCCAGATCTCCCTCTAACCTTTGATGATTTCAAAGCTGTGGTATTCAAAACTTTGGGGAATTGAAAAGCACATTCATTTTGAGAGTAACAATTTTCCCATATCCACTCACATCTTCCATATTCTGTTTATTAATTCATTGAGGGGGAAAAAAATCACAACATATAACCCCAGATTTTGTGTTTTCCTTCAAAAGTTCATGATGAATAAAGATAAAAAATGGATGGGATCCCAAATTCCCCACCTTCTTGACAATCCAGAATCATCTTGCAATGCTAGTAAACTCCGGACTCAGTTTTTTAAAAAAGCCCAAATAATTTCTTTCTTCTGTGCTAATTTTTCACCCTCATTTATACTTTCATCTCTCAGATATTGAACAAGTGTTCATTTCAGAGAAAGTGGTGGAAAGCATGTCATTCTCTTTGATGTTGGGTTTAATGCACCAAGATATGATAACAGGATACTTGGTGACTGAAAACACATAAATACCAAAAAAAATGAAATACAAATTGCATCTGCTAAATTTTTCTTAATTATAATGCTACTGTATTATTCTTTTCTCAAACAGTTATCCAAGTAGCAAACCCTTCATTCTTAAACCCCACCTAGACAAACAGGATGACATTTATGGGAAGGAGGAAAATTGGATCCCGAGAATTATTTTCCTTGTGAGACATTTGTGAAACATATCACTGGAAATGACTGGCAGGTGTATATCTGGTATCAAACAAATTTTGAAAAAATCACAAGTTTTGGCTTTCGATTTATGTCACAAATTCATAGAATATCTATGTTGTAATTTTAGAAAGCTTATGGTTCATACAAATCAAATTATTTAGAATGACTCTAAATGACAGAAAATGTTTTATACAGTTATAGATTCAGAATATATTATCCACAATTCTAAAATCTAAAAATACTTGTTCTGAAACAAGTTTTTCCTAGTCTGTCAAGTGATAATTATTTCCCCTGGACTGACATAAGTCAATTAATATTCTTTGTTATAATACCACTTAATAAGACTTTTCATGTTTTGCTGCAGTAATACTTAAATATACTTTTATGTTCTTAATTTGACACATAATAATTATACATATCTATGGGATACCATGTGATGTATTGATACATGTATACATTTTAAAAAAATTTTGTAGTTGTAGATGAATGGCATGCCTTTATTTTGTTTATTTTTATGTGGTATTAAGGATCCAACCCAGTGCCTCACACATGCTAGTCAAGCACTCTGCTACAACCCTAGTCCAACATGTATATGTTTTATAATCAAGTCAGAGTAAAAGTATGTCTCTCCTCCAAAATATGTCTTTCATTTCTGGTAAAAAAAAAAAAAATTGAAATCCTTCTACATTTTAGAAATCTACAGTATTATAATCTTTAGTCACCATGCCATTTAATAGAATACCATAGCTTATTTCTCCTGTCTATAACATATCAGGCATTGAACACCTTTCCCCATTCTTTCCATCTCCCTACCTCTCCTAGCCTCTTCTACACCAAACTATTCTAATAATCTACAATTATCCTCTCATGTTCTACTAGATAAACTTTTTCATGTTCCACATGTGAGTGAAATCATATGATATCCATTTATGTGTCTTGGCTTATTTCACTTAAAATCATTTTGCATGGTTCCATCTGTGTTATCATTAGTGACAGAACTTAATTCCTTTGATAGCTGAAAAGAAGTGTGTGTGTGTGTGTGTGTGTGTGTGTGTGTGTGTGTGTGATATAATTGCTAGGTTATATGGTAGTTATGTTTTTAATTTTTTGAGGTTGAATTGTGTAATACCTCCAGCCTTATTCCCTTTGCTCAAAATCACAAAATTGTATTAACTTTTAGGGTTTGTTAGGATTCCCTATGATTTTAGAACTTTTTTCTAGTTTAGAAAAAGAATGTCATTGGTATTTGATAAGGACTGTATTGAATTTGTGGGCTTTTTGAAATAGCACAAATATTTTAACAAAATTGTTCCTTTCAATCTATGATAATTCATATAATTTTCATTAATTTGTGGCTAGACACTTGGTTGGTTTCCACCTGTTGGCTATTATAACTAGTGCTATAATAAAACTGTTCTTTGACATATTTATTTCATTTCCTTTGATATAACCAAGAGTGAATTGTTAGATCATATGGCAGTCATTTTTTAGAAACCTCTATCATGTCTTTCTTAATGGCTTTATTAATTTACATTTCCACCAATAATGTATAAAGGTTATGTTTTCTCCCTATCCTCATCAGCCCTTATCTTTTGTCTATTTTATAATAGTAATTCTAACTAGAATGAAGCGATATCCCATTTTGGTTTTGGTTTGCATTTCCCAAATAATCAGTAATGTTGAAAATATTTTTCACATACCTGATTGGCAATTTGTACATCTTCTACTCATTCCACATATGAGTGAGATTATGTAGTATCTGTTTATCTGCCATGGGTTATGAATGGGGTATAGTTCATTTAGGTTTGCTACCCATTTTAAAATCTAGATATATGGATTTTTGCTAATAAGTTTTTGGAGATCCTTATATATTCTGGATATCAAGTCTTTGTTAGATATAAATACTTAAAATACTTTGTAACTTCACTCTATGAATTGATTTCTTTGTTGTCAGAAAGTTTTTTAGTTTTATATAATCCCTTTTTGAGATTATAATTTTCTCTCCTATGTTTTAGGGGTCCTATTCCAAAAAATCTTCGCCCCTTCCTTTGTCCTAATGAATTTTTCCCTGTTTTATGTTAGTAGTTTTGTATTTTGGGAATTTTGTATTTCATTTCTTAAACCATTTTGACTTGATTTTTATGTATGGTGAAAGATAGGGGTATAGGTTCATTGTTCTCCATGTAGATATATAATTTTCTCAGTGTTATTTGTTGAAGAGACTACAATGCATGTTCTTGTCTTCTTTGTCAAAAGTCTCTTGACTGTGAATCTGTGGGTTTATTTCTAGATATTCTGTTCATTCTTTTGTTCTATGTGTCTGTTTTTTGTGGTGGTACCTTGTTGTTTATCTTATTACCACTTAGAGGTTGACTTATATAATGACTCCTTGCCTTATTCACTTTGCTCAAAATTGTATTAGCTTTCAGGATTTGTTAGGAGTGCATATAAATTTTGAAATTATTTTTCTAGTTTTATGAAGAACATCACTAATATTTTGATAGGGTTTATACTGAATCTGTGAACTGTTTTGGATAGTGGACATTTTAACAAAATTGATTCTTTCAATCCATTAGCAAAGATCATCTTTCCATCTTTTTGTGTCTTCTTCGATGTCTTTCATTGATTTTTCATACTTTACATTGCAGAGATCTTTAATTTATTAATTCCCAGAATTTCATTTATATGTAGCTATTATAAATGGTAGTCATTTGTTGGTTTCATTTGCAAACAATCCACTATTGGCATGTAGTAATGGTAGTGATTTTTGTATGTTGTATGTTGATTTCTGTATCCTAAAACTTTGATGACTTCATTTATTAATTCTACTCATTTTTAGGTAGAGTCTTTGGGACTTTATAAGATCATGTCATCTGAAAATACTAACAAGTTGATTTCCTAGTTTCCAATTTATATGCCCTGTATTTCTTTCTCTTGCTTAACTGCTCTGCCTAGGACTTCCATTATTATGCTGAATAAAAAAATGGTGATTCTGGGCATTATTGTCTTGTTTCAGATTTTAGAGAAAAAGCTTGCAGCTTACCCCAATTTAGTATAACATTAGTACTTGACTTACATATGTTCTTTAATATGTGAAGTATGCTTCTTTGTTGCACACTTTTATCATGGAGGCTGATAAAATTTTAATGAAGGATTTTTCTGCATCTATTGAGATGATTAAATTTTTTTTCTTTTATTCTGTTAATGTGGTGTGCCACACTTATTAATCAACACACTGTCAGAAATTCTTGCATTTCTGGAATAAATCTCATTTGATGATGGTGAATAATCATTTGGACAGACACTTTAGGGAGGGGGGCAGGGGAGGGGTATCAGGGATTGAACTCAGGAGCACTCAACCACTGAGCCACATCCCCAGTGCTATTTGGTATTTTATTTAGAGACAGGGTCTCACTGAGTTGCTTAGTGAAGCAACTGCTTTTGCTGAGGCTGACTTTCAACTCAAGATCCTCCCGTCTCAGCCTCCCAAGTCACTGAGATTATAGGTGTGCACCTCCACACTTGGCTACAGATTCTTGATTTCAGTTTGCTAGTATTTCACTGAAGATATTTTTGTCCATATTCATCAAAGATATACAACTGCAATTTTCTTTTTTTGTTGTATTCTTATCTGTTTTTTGCATTGGTTAATGCCAACCTTACAGAATATGTGTGGAAGAATTCTTTTCTAATTTTGGAATGGTATAATGAGAATTGGAATTAGTTATTATTTAATGTTTGGTAGAATTCCTGGATTTTTCTTTAATGGGAGACTTTAATTCTGATTCAATCTTATTACTCCTTATTGACCTGTTCTTGATTTTCTATAGCTTCATGATTCAACCTTGGTAAGTTAGATGTGCTAAGAAATTTATCCTAGTTATTTACACTAGATTATTTATCCTAGATTATTTAATTTGCTGGTGAACAGATATTCATAATAGTTTCTAATGATCTTTGTATTTCTTTGGTGTCATTTGCAATGTCTCCATTTGTGTCTCTAGTTCTGTTTGATCTTGAACTCTCATTTTTTTTTTATCTAAGAAATACTTATGTATTTGATTATGAGTATCTACTCCATTCTTGTTTGAGGTGTTAAGTAATATATGGTATGTACGTTATTCTATAACATTTAAAAACACACTAGTTTTAAAACCCACTACACCTTAAAGATTTGAATCAAGGATTGTAAACCTATTGAGCAGAAGAGGGACTAGAACCCAGTATTTCTGATCCATAGATATACACCCTTTCTGTTACAGAAGACTACCTCCCATCAAAATCCAATCATAGAATTAAAAATTTACATCAATAACTGGAGAAAATATTCACTTTTAATATCTATAGTAGTTGATTCTCTGAACACATTAATGATAAAGCAAAGTCATTCTTTTTTTTTTTTTTTTTTTTTTTTTTTTTTTTTGGTGGTGCTAGGGATTGAACCCAGGGCCTTGTGCTTGCAAGGGAAGCACTCTACCAACTATGTTATATCCCCAGCCCATGAAGTCATTCTTGACAATCATTTGCTCTTTGCCAACACCCAATTTAAAAGTACTAATGTGGACCATTTCTGACCAATCAGTATTAACATGAAGTAAACCATTTATTCTGGGAAAATTTTGGCAAACTTTGCCAGAAAATAAGAAACACAGAAAGTAGATACCTTTTCTTTTTCCACTTGAAAATTATCATGGTATATATGCTGACTGTATCTGATCAGAAATATATAAGCAGAATAGGAATAAAGGACAAAACCCAAAAATAAAGAAGAGGGAGTACTGAAGTGGAGTCTGTAACTTTAATGATATTAGTAATCCTTTGATTGAGTCAGCTTTGGATCACAACCCCACCCCTGGTCTTTTGGTCAAGTGATATACCAGATTATTATATTTTTAATCCAACTTATTTATACTTCTAGGTAATTTTGAAGTTGTCATTTAAACACATAATTATGTTAATATCAATGCATATTTTTACCCTTTCCCATGCAATATGGGTTATGTATAGTTGACTATATGACAAAAATAAACACTAAGTAATTAATATCAGAAAATATTTGCAAACTCTATACGTTGGAAAGTATATTGAACATGTTATACTTAAAGAAATAAATCATTAGAAATTGTGAATGCCAGAAAAGAAAACATTGTTTTAGGACATGTAAAAGTAATTCACTGGCAAAGATTCAAAACAGTTATAGCTCTTCGAAGCTATAATTACCTTATATTAATATCATAGTGTTTTGATAAAGATAAGCTTCAGTCTATAAAGTATTTGAACACATTATATATAATTTTAAAAACATAACTTTAACAGCATTTCATTCCAAATTTTAACAGAGTTGTTCTAATATAATTTCAAAATGAAATAGCAAGAGAATTATTAGTGTTATGGTATAGACGTGAGGTGTCCCCTGAAAGCCTAGGTGGGAGACAATGCAAAAGGTTTTGTGGTGAAATGATTGGGTTATGAGAGTTTTCACTGAATCAGTGCGTTAATCACCTAATGGGAATTAACTGGGTGGTAACTATAGGTAGATCAGATGTCACTGGAAGAGGTGTGTTTCTGAGGTATATATTTTGGGGTATATATTTTGCCAAAGTGAGGGGAGTGTTTCTCTCTGCCTTGTGGTGTGATGTTATGGGCTGCTTTCAAGTGCCACACACTTCTGCCATGATGTTCTTCCACACTTAGGCCCTGAGGAATGGGTTAGCTCTATGGACTGAGACCTCTGAAACCATGAGCCCCAAATAGACTTTTCCTCTTCTAATTGTTCTTATCAGTTCTCTTGACGTCAGCAGTGAAAAGTTAACTAAAGCACTTAGCTAACATTTAATACAGGAACAGTCAACACAAATGTGAACAGGACCAATTAAGCATATGTATCAATTAAGTAGGCTGGATGAAGACAATGGCATTTTGGAGAATGAATAGCCCAGATAAAGCAATCAACTAATATATGATTTAAACAGAGATTCTGATTTGCTCTAATATTTCAATTAGACTATTAATTCAGTGGCTTTTAATTAATTACTTTCTATTATTCATGGTAATGTGAAAATTTCCTCCCACTGCAACTCATGAATTTGGCACTATGACTAGCTTTGGTCAATGGGATAGTTTTGTGATGCAAATGAAACAATAATTGTCAGGTGCTTGTCCTTTGAGGGTTTTCTCTTATAAGACTTCTTTTTGGAGCCTCAGTCTCATGATATGAAACAGCCCAAATAGTTCAGTGGAGATGATCACACAATGGAAAATCCAATGATCACTGGGTGATCCAAGACCCCAGAGGAATTCCCAAACTCATCTCTGTACCACTCTAGCCATCCTAGTTTCCTGTTCTATACCATCTACAGAGAGCAACGTCTGTTCAAATGTGGAATTATTAAGAGGTAACAAATTGGAGATTTAATGCACTACACTTTGGGATACCATATAACATACAGAAACAGGTAATTCAGATATTCCTTGGATTCAGATTTTGTGATCTCTTAATTAAAAAAAAAAACTATTCTGAAAATCTGGAGGGTAAACAGGAAAGACATAAGACATGTACAACTAATTCAGTTCAAACTCCACATTTTACCAAAGAAACTGATGTCTAAGAGATCAGGCATTAAGTTTTTAAATGGTGGTAATGCCACGGTATACAGTATTAATATCAAATAACTGATTAAATAAACTATCTAAAGTAGATGGATTTATAGGCTAGTCACAGTTTGGTCATTTTTAAAACTCCAGTGAAATTTAAAAATACATAAACAACAATTATTGTACACTATGAAATATACTGCACAAAAACCCTTAAAGCAAACCTCCCATTAGTCAATTCTCACCAGTTTGGTTTTCTTAATTTGTTTTGCAATAAGTAAGAAGAGTAAAGGTGACTGGTGGAAAGCTGAAGTCAAACCTAGAGCAGAAGCATGATTTATTTACATTGTTATTTGAAGGATATTTAAAACATACAGAATTAGTTTAATTTAGAACACATCTATTCCACTTCATTCTGTGTTATATATTTGTGTTCCTTAAATATAGAAGAAAAATAAAACGTATGTATGTCTCTACAGTCTGGGGGGGACAGAAACTTCTTTCAGTGTACCAATCCTAAATAATACTCTACCATATGTATATTTCATTTTCAACATTCTTCTTGTCAACTAGATGTAAATAATTCTAAACTCCTATCCCCTTCACTATACTGAGTAGCTGCTTAAAGTAGTCTGACAGTCAGCAAGAACTGTTATAAAAGCCTGTTATGAGACACAGGAGGAGATTAAAGCGCAGCCCTGTCAATCTGTAGAAAAAAGAACATGTTGCTCATAGCTGGTTATTCTCTTTACAGAGCACTGATCTTGGCAGTGAAATCAGTAAAAGTAAAGGGCAGAGGCATGGGACTGGCAGGGATATGGCAGCCCCTGTGGAGAAGCTGTCTACAGATGACATAACAGTAACCACAGGATCCACAGGGCAAATGCCTACATGTGAGTTTTACTGGAGAAACTAATCAAGTGGTAAGAATGAAGTTTAAGTTTTCAACATAGAAGTGCTTGCTTACTCAGAGATGGAAAGCAAGAAATTAGAGGCCGAATATTCAATAAAATATTCAGAGATGTGTAACTGAGAGCACATAAAAGGAGAGACAGAAAGAAAATGCACCACTTTTATAGACAAAGAATTCCAATTATTTTATTAAGAAATTGATTAATAAAAGTGATAATTTATTTTCCCTGTTTTCCTCTAGATCACTAGAAGATGTGTATGATGTTCATTAGGTCTTTCGTTCTTCACTTTAATTGTTCTTGGACAAGGTTGGTTCCTTAAATATATTTATTTCCTTCATATTTTGTTGTTATTGCAATTAGAGTTATTTAAAATAGACTAAAATATAAAATATTTTGAAGAAATCAATGTGAAATAAGTTTAAGAATTCTTTGATCAGTCTCTATGTTCACTAAATACCACTTATTAGCAATAAACATAGTAACATGAAGTCTACCATCCATGTAGCAATCCTGAAACGTGATGCTTAAGTACATCCATTTGTACCTAATAGCACTGGACACAGCTTTCTTTTCATCTGTGGCTCTAATATCTTATGTACAAAGATGAAGTCTAGAAGGCTTCATCTTTGTTAGAAGAGATAAGGGAATTCTAAATTTTAAATTGAAATTTAAAGAACCTGAAAAACCCAAAGTGACTTTAAAAAAGTAAATATCAAGGACTTACATGAATCAAAAAAAAAACTGAAAAAGGGAGCCAAAGCAATACTATCAGGAAAGGATAATTTTCTCAAAAGATAATGCTAGAAATATTGTATAGTAATGTCATTTATGGAAGAAAGAACTTTCTTCTAATTTTATACAGTGTATAAACATTTACTCAAAATAAATCATAGATCTAAATGTATTAGGTAAAACTTTAATATTTGAAAGAAAACTTTGGCAAACCATTAGAACTTTGGGTTTAAAAGACATATGAAATAGAAAAAAGTGAATCTAAAAAGAAAAAAATCAGTATATTGAGCTTCATCGGTACTTTTAAAAATTTGGCTTTTCACTGTGCATTTCCTTGATAATGAAAGGCAAGTCATAGATTCAGAGAAAATGTTTACAAAAAATTGTCAAAGAACTTGTGTTTAGAATGTATAAAGAATATTTATAATTTAATAGTAAGAAATCTAACATACCTAGTTTTAAAAGGGAAGATTAATGATTTTTGATGGATCAAATAATGCATATAACTAGCAAGCAAGCACTTAAGAAGATACTCAAAATCACTAATAACATTAAGAAAATTCAAAGGGAAATTATATTGAAATACCACAACTCATTCAACAAAATTGAGAAAAATATGAAGATTGATCATATCAAGTTTTTACATAAATATACATCAACATTTTTTCCTGCCTCTGTTATAAGCAACATGAAAAACAATTTTATAGTTCCTTAGAAATTTGAACATGCTTATTACACCATATAACAGTAATGTGATAGTATCAGAGATCTTTGAATGGCTTCCCAACAATATCTATAAGCAAGGCAATAGGTCAATGTCTTTTAGGAGCAACTCCTAAATAATAAAGGGCTGTGGACATAGCCATTTTGTAGCAATGCTGAACTCTTACTGGGCAATATTTGGTTTGAGCCCTCCTGACAAACTGGTTGAGGTTTTGATAAGTTTGCATTACAGTCTAATAATGACTCTTCACTTTCCTTTCTTAAGTTGCTCCCCCTTTTTTCATTGAGTATACCTAATTATCTCTTTGCTCCTACTCCCCAGAAAACTCGGTAAGCACAGATCCATTTATTGATTTGTAAATAATATATATTCATATAAAGGAATATCCCCCCACACTAAAAAGGAAGCACTGGTACATAAATCAAAACGGACAGATATCATTTTTGAGCAAAATGGACAAACTCATTTTTGAGCAAAATGAGTCAGACACAAAATAATACATAGTATGTGATTTACTATTAAGTTCAAGAAGTGGTAAACCTAATCAGTAGTGATAGAAATTAGAAGAGTTGTTACTTCTGGTTTGGGAATTGAATTGGAAGAGGACATGATAGAACTTCTGGATATAAAGGCACTATGTACTACTTTAGGTGGTGGTTCACTGGGGGGTATGTATGTAAAAAGAATTTTACTCTTAAGATATTTACAGACTATATGCACTTTGCTTAATGGATTCTGCAAATCATTTCATCCCTACATAAGGACACTTACAAAATAGAAACAATTCTGAGTTAATCTTTTGTTCTAGGTTTTCTTGGTCTACACTGAAGTTTGACCTGGAGAAATCAATTTATATCTGGTTATAAAGTTTAGGTGTATGTCCTCCCAAAATGTATATTTCGAAATTATAATTCCCAACGTGATGTTACTAATAGGTGTGACCCATGGTTTTTATGAGAAGGATTGGTGCCCTTGTAAAGAGGCCGAGTCAGACACTGTGGAACGTGCCTGTAATCCCAGCAACTTGAGAGGCTGAGGCAAGAGCAGGTCCTCAGCAGGTTCTCACCAAACATGCGGGCATGGAATCTATTGGTTCCTTGATCTTGGACTGTGAGAAAAAAATTATATTATTTATAAATCACTCAATTCATAGTATTTTGTTATCATGCCCAAGCTAAAACATGTATTCACTATATTAATGTATTAAAAAAGAAAATTCTGAAGGGATTATTGAAACCCATCTAGGCCACATATTTCATGTAATTTAATGAATCCCACTTAAAATTCCCCAAATTTTGGTGATCCAAGATGGTGGCCTAGAGGGTGACTGCATCCCCAGTCACTCCAGAACCCAGGAATTAAGAAGGGGAGGCATTGAGAGACTCGGACTGAAAGAGAACCACGGGTGAGTCTGCCCACTGGGTAAAGCTCGGCCCGGGTGGCAGGCCCAGATAGAGGTGGCTTATCGGAGCCGGGCAGGGCAGCTAGAGTTTTCCCAAGGTAGCCTTCCACACTCCGGCAGTGGGCTCCTCCCACACTTCCAGCTGCACGGTGCAGGCCCACAGTGAGAGCCTTTCCACACAGAGCCAGCTCCAAACCGTGGAACCAGTAGGGGGCTAGGGGCAGTTTTCTTCGGATGCACTGCATTATCAGATTCCTCCAAGGCATCAGGCTACTGAAGGCTAGGAGGTGATACACTGGAAATCTACAGGTACACTATAAGCCAATAGCGGAAAACTGCAATATCTCAGGGTCCCACTGACAGCTGACCAATATGGAAAACAAGGGAAGAAAATGTCCCAAACAAACCTAGATACTACATCAATAAAACCCAATGACAGCACAGAAGAAGAAATGTCAGAAAGGGAGTTCAGAATGTACGTAATTAAAACGATCAGGGAAGCTTATGAGGAGATGAAAGAGCAAATGCAGGCATTAAATGATCGCACCAATTAACAGTTAAAAGACCAAATATGGGAAGCAAGAGAACATTTCAATAAAGAGTTAGAGATATTGAAAAAAAACAAACTGAAATACTTGAAATGAAGGAAACAATAAACCAAGTTAAAAACTCCATAGAAAGCATAACCAATAGGATAGAACACCTGGAAGACAGAACCTCAGACATTGAAGACAAATTATTTAATCTTGAAAGCAAAGTTGGCCAAACAGAAAAGATGGTAAGAAATCATGAACAGAATCTACAAGAATTATGGGATATCATGAAAAGGCCAAATTTAAGAATTATTGGGATTGAGGAAGGCTTAGAGAAACAAACCAAAGGAATGAACAATCTATTCAATGAAATAATATCAGAAAATTTCCCAAATCTGAAGAATGAAATGGAAAACCAAGTACAAGAGGCTTATAGAACTCCAAACATACAAAATTACAACAGACCCACACCAAGGCACATTATTATGAAAATACCTAACATACAAAATAAAGACAGAATTTTAAAGGCCGCGAGAGAAAGAATCAAATTACATTCAGAGGGAAACCAATAAGAATATCAGCAGATTTTTCAATCCAGACCCTAAAAGCTAGAAGGGCCTGGAACAACATATACCAAGCCCTGAAAGAAAACGGATGCCAACCAAGAATCTTATACCCAGCAAAACTTACCTTCAAATTTGACGATGAAATAAGATCCTTCCATGATAAACAAAAGCTAAAGGAATTTACAAAAAGAAAGCCAGCATTACAGAACATTCTCAGCAAAATATTCCATGAGGAAGAGATGAAAAACAACGATGCAAATCAGCAACAGCAGGCACTAGCCTAAAGGAATAGCCAAATAAAGGAGAAACCAAATCATGTCAAAAACAAATATGAGTCAATTCACTGGGAATACAAATCATATCACAATAATAACCCTGAATGTTAATGGCCTGAATTCATCAATCAAAAGACACAGACTGGCAGATTGGATTAAAAAAAAAGAAAAATTCAACAATATGCTGCCTGCAAGAGACTCATCTCATAGAAAGAGACACCCATAGACTAAAGGTGAAAGGATGGGGAAAAACATACCATGGACACATACACAGCAAAAAAGCTGGAGTATCCATCCTCATTTCAGAAAATGTGGACTTCAAACCAAAACTAATCAGAAGGGATAAAGAAGGACATTACATGCGGCTTAAGGGAAGCATAAATCAGCAAGACATAACAATCATAAATATCTATGCCCCGAACATTGGCTCATCCATGTACGTCAAACAAATCCTTCTCAATTCTAGAAATCAAATAGACCACAACACAATAATACTAGGCGATTTTAACACACTTCTCTCACTACTGGATAGATCGTCCAAACAAAAATTGAATAAAGAAACTATAGATCTCAACAACAAAATCAACAATTTAGACTTAACGGACATATATAGAATATACCATCCAACAAAGAACGAATACACATTCTTCTCAGCAGCACATGGATCCTTCTCTAAAATAGACCATATTTTATGCCACAAAGCTACTGTTAGCAAATACAAGATGATAGGGATACTACCTTGTACTCTATCAGATCATAATGGATTATAATTAGAAATAAATGACAGAATAAAAACAGAAACTTCTCCAATACCTGGAGATTAAATAATACACTATTATATGATGAATGGATAACAGAAGACATCAGGAGGGAAATAAAAAATTCTTAGAAGTAAATGAGAATAAAGACACATCATATCAAAATCTCTGGGACACTATGAAAGCAGTACTTAGAGGAAGATTTATTTCATGGGGCGCAATCAAAAAATGAAGTAGAAATCAACAAATAAACGACTTAACACTACAGCTCACAGCCCTAGAAAAAGAAGAGCAGACCAATACCAAAAGTAGTAGAAGACAGGAAATAGTTAAAATCAGAGCCGAAATCAACGAAATCGAAACAAAAGAAACAATTGGAAAAATTAACAAAATAAATAGTTGGTTCTTTGAAAAAATAAATAAAATTGATAAACCCTTAGCCACACTAACAAAGAGAAAGAGGGAGAAAACTCAAATTACTAAAATTCAGAATGAACAAGGAAACATCACAACAGACACGAGTGAAATACAAAACATAATTAGAAGCTATTTCGAAAATCTATACTCCAACAAAACAGAAAACCTCGAAGACATCAAAAAATTTCTGGAGACATATGAATTACCTAATCTGAACGAGGAGGACATACACAACTTAAATAAACCAATTTCAAGCAATGAA
Organism: Sciurus carolinensis; assembly: GCF_902686445.1. Lineage (NCBI taxonomy): Eukaryota > Metazoa > Chordata > Mammalia > Rodentia > Sciuridae > Sciurus > Sciurus carolinensis. The sequence continues at coordinate 35,395,061 of NC_062221.1, read as the reverse complement.
ATAGAAGAGGTCATCAAAAGCCTATCAACAAAGAAAAGTCCAGGACCAGATGGGTTCTCAGCCGAGTTCTACAAAACCTTTAAAGAAGAGCTCATTCCAATACTCCTCAAACTATTCCATTAAATAGAAGAGGAGGGAACCCTCCCAAACTCGTTCAATGAAGCCAATATCACCCTGATACCTAAACCAGACAGAGACACATCGAGGAAAGAAAATTTGAGACCAATATCCTTAATGAACATCGACGCAAAAATTCTCAACAAAATTTTAGCAAATCGCATACAAATATATATTAAAAAGATAGTGCACCACGATCACGTGGGTTTTATCCCAGGGATGCAAGGTTGGTTCAACATTCGGAAATCAATCAATGTCATTCACCATATCAACAGACTTAAAGTTAAGAATCACATGATTATTTCAATAGATGCAGAAAAAGCATTCGATAAAATACAGTATCCCTTCATGCTCAAAACACTAGAAAAAATTGGGGTAGTGGGAACATTCCTTAACATTGTAAAGGCCATCTACGCTAAGCCCATGGCTAATATCATTCTAAATGGTGAAAAACTGAAAGTGTTCCCCCTAAAAACTGGAACAAGGCAGGGATGCCCTCTTTCACCACTTCTATTCAACATCGTCCTTGAGACTCTAGCCAGAGCAATCAGACAAACCAAAGAAATTAAAGGGATACGAATAGGAAAAGAAGAACTCAAACTATCCCTGTTCGCTGATGACATGATTATATATTTAGAGGAACCTGGAAATTCCACCAGAAAACTTTTAGAACTCATAAGTGAATTCAGTAAAGTAGCAGGTTACAAGATCAATGCTCATAAATCCAATGCATTTTTATACATAAGTGATGAATCTTCAGAAAGAGAAATTAGGAAAACTACCCCATTCACAATAGCATCGAAAAAAATAAAATACTTGGGAATCAATCTCACAAAAGAGGTGAAAGACCTCTACAATGAGAACTACAGAACACTAAAGAAAGAAATTCAAGAAAACCTTAGAAGATGGAAAGATCTCCCATGTTCCTGGATAGGCAGAATTAATATTGTCAAAATGGCTATACTACCTAAAGTGCTGTACAGATTCAATGCAATTCCAATTAAAATCCCAATGATGTACCTTACAGAAATATAGCAAGCAATTATGAAATTCATCTGGAAGAATAAAAACCCTAGAATAGCTAAAGCAATCCTCAGTAGCAAGAGCGAAGCAGGGGGTATTGCAATACCAGATCTTCAACTCTACTACAAAGCAATAGTAACAAAAACGGCATGGTATTGGTACCAAAATAGACAAGTAGATCAATGGTACAGAATAGAGGACATGGACACAAACCCAAATAAATACAATTTTCTCATACTAGGCAAAGGGTCCAAAAATATGCAATGGAGAAAAGATAGCCTCTTCAACAAATGGTGCTGGGAAAACTGGAAAACCATATGCAATAGAACGAAATTAAACCCCTATCTCTCACCCTACACAAAACTCAACTCAAAATGGATCAAGGACCTCGGAATCAGACCAGAGACCCTGCATCTTATAGAAGAAAAAGTAGGTCCAAATCTTCAACTTGTTGGCTTAGGATCAGACTTCCTTAACAGGACTCCCATAGCACAAGAAATAAAAGCAAGAATCAACGACTGGGATAGATTCAAACTGAAAAGCTTTCTCTCAGCAAAGGAAACTATCAGCAATGTGACGAGAGAGCCCACAGAGTGGGAGAATATCTTTGCCAACCATACCTCAGATATAGCACTAATTTCCAGAATCTCTAAAGAACTCAAAAAACTCTACATCAAGAATACAAATAACCCAATCAACAAATGGGCTAAGGAAATGAACAGACACTTCACAGAAGAAGATGTACAAGTAATCAACAGATATATGAAAAAATGTTCAACATCCCTAGTAATAAGGGAAATGCAAATCAAAACTACCCTAAGATTTCATCTCACCCCAATTAGAATGGCGATTATTAAGAATACAAGCAACAATAGGTGTTGGCGAGGATGTGGTGAAAAAGGAACACTCATACATTGCTGGTGGGGTTGCAAATTAGTGCAGCCACTCTGGAAAGCAGTGTGGAGATTCCTCAGAAAGCTTGGAATGGAAACACCATTTGACCCAGCTATCCCACTCCTTGGCCTATACCCAAAGGACTTAAAATCAGCATACTACAGAGATACAGCCACATCAATGTTCATAGCTGCTCAATTCACCATAGCCAGATTGTGGAACCAACCTAGATGTGCTTCAGTTGATGAATGGATAAAGAAACTGTGGCATATATATACAATGGAATATTACTCCGCAATGAAGAATGATAAAATTATGGCATTTGTAGTCAAATGGATGAAATTGGAGAATATCATGCTAAGTGAGATAAGCCAATCTCAAAAAACTAAAGGACGAATGATCTCGCTGATAAGCGGATGAGGACATATAATGGGGGGTGGGAGGGGTTTGCATTAGTTTTAGGGTTAGGTTTAGGGTTAGGGATAAGGAGAGCGGTAAGAATGAAGGAAAGAAGGACTGTATAGAGGGAAAAGAGGGGTAGGAGGGGTGGGGGGGGAGAAAAAAAAAATAAACATCATTGCCCTATGTAAACGTATGATTACAAAAAAAAAATAAAATAAAAGAAATAAATAAAATTCCCCAATTTTTTAAAAAGAAGCAAATATTCTCAACTCGATTATTTTTAACTCTGAGATAATTTTCTTATAGACAGCCACAGAGAACAACAAATGTTTTATTAAAAATTTGAAAAGATCACCTTTAAAATAAGCAAATAAGTATCACTTCTGATATGGTTTAAATATGAAATATCTCCCAAAAGCTCCTGTTAAGCATGAATATTCAGAAGTAAATGATTAGATTATGAGAGATGTAACCTAATCTATCCACCCTTGTTTGAATGGATTATGAACTGAGTTGTTACTGGATGCATGGTTGGAGGAGGTGGTTCCTGGAGGCATGCCCTGGAATGTTGCATCTTCTCTGTGGCCACTTTCCTCCCCCTCTCTCTGTTCCCTGGCCTGGTATGAGCTGAGACTTTTCTTTCATTGGACCCTTCCCCCATAATATGTTGCCTAATCTTAGGCCCAAAGCATTGGAGTCTCTTGTCAGTGGACTGGCCTATGAGTCCCAAATAAACTTTCTCTCCTCTAAATTGTTTTTGTGGGGTGTGTTGATCACTGTGATTATCTCACTAAAACCACTTCCATTCATCATTTTGCTGGAATTCCTCACCAGACCATTCTAAAAGAGAATAAATGAATAAATAAATAAATAAACGCAAGAATTAGAGTGGAAGAAACAAAAATTGCGATTAATTACAGATGCTGTGACCAATTAAAAATACCTGAAAATCATTAGTATCTGTAGTAGATCTTAGCAAGTTTTCTGGCATAATATTGGTATAAGAATTTGTGATTTATTACAACAACAATTTGTAAAAACTAGAAAATGGCAGAGTGAGATGTTCAAGTAATCATTTTTTTTTTCACAGAAATAACCATAATCAAGGAAATGCCAATAATCTTTTTTTTTTTTTTTATGTCTAAAATCTGATCCAAAGCTCATGGAAACGAGGTGAATGATTAATGAAGGAAAGAGCAGCTGAATTTCACTTAGTGTTGTGGTATTGTCACTCACCAAGTTACCACCCCTCCCCTCAGTTGCCAGTAGGATGTGGCTATAAGGATGGTGATTTCCTATTATAGTTAGCTGGGGCAGAGGGCTAATGTGAATCTTGTCTGCAGTCGTAAGTTTTGATCCGTTTGATAGTTTCCTGAAGAACAAAGGAAATAACCTTTGGTTAACTGTCTCCCTACCTTTCTTGTAGACAGTAGATATCAGGGTGTTGGTGGTGTCTGTTGAAAAATTTTAAAATATATAATTTTTATATATTTACATATATATTTATTTATTTATATGTATATACACATGTATATATGTATATATATAAATCACGCTTATCTGAGGGAGATAACAGCAGACGGTCTGAGTAGCAGCAAGATTAAAAGCCTAGGTAAAAGGAGTCTGAGAAGGAAATTTCTTTCAATAATGATTCAGAAAATACAGTGTATATAATAGGGGGAATAGAGTAAGATCTGTCTGCCCAAGGTTGACTGGTGGTCAGAAAAGAACTGAGAGATATGTCAGGCTGAGCTGAGCTGCAACTCAGATCTAACCTGCAAAGACTGGATAAATAGTATTTTTTTTCTTTTCTTTTGTTACAAACATTTAAGTAAATCTCTGTCAGATGCTTAGGTAACCATTAAAATAGCAAAATAGGTTACGGTGACTGCACACAAGAAAAGGAGCCTTTGAAACAGTTTGGAAAAGTCACTAATAAATGAGAAACTCCAGTATGAACAGGCAACAACAGAATACACTGGGAAACACACAGAATCTGATTTCTTGAGCTATCAAGCTATGACATTCAAAATATCCAGTGTTCAACCCCAGGGTTACAAATACCCCAGGCATACTGTTTACCAATCCAGAAGGAGAAACTAGAGGACTCAAGAAAGAAGTCTTGGATATTTGATTACTTACTTATTCCTCAGTAGTGGCGGGCCAGTATACGATGGAAGGCTATGCCCAGTACAAGCTGGGAGAATATATAGACTAGGTTGCATGCGCTCTGCACAGGTGGTTTTCTTCAGATATTTCATGAGTGCATTTCTTTACGTCCAAGGTCACTCTCTTCAGATCCTCTCCCAAGGACTGGGGATAAGCTGAGTGGCCAGTTCCCCCTCTTCATTTCCCTCATTACCACATTCTCTTAGAGACCTTATCTCACTGTCAACTTTCCTAGGCACTGATTAGTGTTTAACCCAGCATCCAGAATTCAAACAAACAAAAATTGACAAAAATCAAAAACAAAGCACAAATACAAAATCAAAAACAAAAACAGAAGGTATAACAAGAAACCAGACCCGTGTACAGAAAATAAATAAATAGATATAAACTCTATGATAAATCACAGACTTTGGACTTGTAGGCAAATACTTTAAACACAACGTCTTAAATCTTAAATATATACCAAGAGGTAAAGAAGACAAGGGACAAAGAACCAGTAAATCAATGTATGAACAAAATTATTATATAAATAAAGGTATAGGAATTATAGAAAATAAATCAATTAGAAATTCCAGCTCTAAAAACTACAATAATAGAAATGAAGAAAAAATAACTAGGAGAATGAATAGCAGATTAGGAAAGACTCAGCAAATTTGGAGATAAATTAATATGATTTATGAAACCTAAAATATGTAAACAAAAAATAATGAAGAAAAATGAACAGAACCACAGAGAAATGTGGGACATCATTATTAGGAAAGGAGAGAAAGAAACAGAAAATACTTTGAAAGTTACTATGGCAAAAACCATCACAAATGTCTTGAAAATTATGATCTCTACCTTTAATAGTCTTAATAAATTTCATGTTATCATATTTGAAGAGCTATATATCCAGATATATCATTACAAAGATGCTGAAAGCAAAAATAAAAACTCTTAAAAGCATCAAAATAAAAGTTTGCCACAAAAAAATACAAAGATAACTCAATTCATCACATGGTTTATCATCAGAAACTCAAAAGACTATCAAATGAAATATTCAAGGTGTTGAAAGTCTAAACTGAAAACCCAAAACTCTTAACCAGGAATCCTACATCCAACAAAACTAACAAAAAGTCAAAGTGAAACAAAAACATTTCCAGAGAAGAACATGAAGAGAAAGCTATCAGACTTGTGTTCAGAAAGTTTACAGACCTAAGTGAAATGACACCAGAAAGTAATTCAAATCCACATGAAAAAAAAAAAAAAAAAAGAAAAAGAAAAAATGAAAGCAAGAGAAGAAAGTAAAGAGTATCGGTAGGGCCTGGCTGGGTGGCAAATGCCTATAATCTGAGTGGCTCAGGAGCCTGAGGCAGGAGGATCTCGAGTTCAAAGCTAGCCTCTGAAAAAGTAAGGAACTAAGTGACTCAATGAGACTGTCTCTAAATAAATACAAAATAGGACTGGGAATGTGACTCAGTGGTTAAATGCCCTTGTGTTCAATTCCTGGTAACCAAAACAAACAAAAAGCAGTGGTAAAGGCAATAGGAATAATAGCAAAATTACATCTTTCCTTTTTTTACTTCTCTTAATGAGATTAAAAATCAATTATATAAAACTGCTGACTCTGGCACACAAGCAGATTCAGGGTCCAGACAGGGCAGCCAGAGACTTCCCCAAGTAGTCTGGACCCCTGCGCTGGGAGGTGGCGTTGAAGGCTAGCCTCTCGGAGCTGACCGCCCAGTGAGAGACTTTCTACATAGAACCAGCCACAAGCCCCCGAACCAACGGAGAGCCTCGATCCGCAAACAGCCTCTGGGATCAGAGCAGGGCAGCCAGACACCTCTTCAGGTGGCTCTGTCCACTCCGGCTGCAGGCTCTCTTCTCGGGGCGATCCAAGATGGCGGCCTAGAGGGAGACTGCACCCCCTGTCACTCCAGAACCCAGGAGTTAAGAAGGGGAGGCATTGAGAGACTGGGACTGAAATAGAGCCACGGGTGAGTCTGCCCACTGGGTAAAGCTCGGCCCGGGGGGGGGCAGGCCCAGATAGAGGTGGCTTATCGGAGCCGGGCAGGGCAGCTAGAGTCATCCACAGGCAGCCCTGCGCACTCCGGCGGTGGGCCCCGCCCACACAGCCAGCTTCTCCAGGTTCTCGGAACGGAACTGGCCCGCTGGTGAGAGCCTGTCTGACCAGAACAAGCTCCGAGTCCCGGAGCCAGTGCAGCTCAGCTTACTCTGGCACACAAGCAGAGTCAGGGTCCAGACAGGGCAGCCAGAGACTTCCCCAAGTAGTCTGGACCCCTGCGCTGGGAGGTGGCGTTCAAGGCTAGCCTCTCGGAGCTGACTGCCCAGTGAGAGACTTTCTACATAGAACCAGCCACAAGCCCCCGAACCAACGGAGAGCCTCGATCCGCAAACAGCCTCTGGGATCAGAGCAGGGCAGCCAGACACCTCTTCAGGCGGCTCTGCCCACTCCGGCTGCAGGCTCTCTTCTCGGGGCGATCCAAGATGGCGGCCTAGAGGGAGACTGCACCCCCTGTCGCTCCAGAACCCAGGAGTTAAGAAGGGGAGGCATTGAGAGACTGGGACTGAAATAGAGCCACGGGTGAGTCTGCCCACTGGGTAAAGCTCGGCCCGGGTGGCAGGCCCAGATAGAGGTTGCTTATCGGAGCCAGGCAGGGCAGCTAGAGTCTTCCCAAGGTAGCCTTCCACACTCCGGCAGTGAGCTCCTCCCACACGGCCAGCTGCATGGTGCAGGCCCACAGTGAGAGCATTTCAGCACAGAGCCAGTTCCAAATTGTGGAACCAGTAGGGGCCTAGGGGCAGTTTTCTTCAGATACGCTGCTTTATCAGATTCCTCCAAGACAGCAGGCTACTGAAAGCTGGGAGGTGATACACTGGAAATCTACAGGTACACTATAAGCCAATAGCGGAAAACTGCAATATCTCTGGGTCCCACTGACATCTGACCAATATGAGAAAACAAGGGAAGAAAATGTCCCAAACAAACCTAGATACTACATCAATAAAACCCAATGACAGCACAGCAGAAGAAATGTCAGAAAGGGAGTTCAGAATGTACGTAATTAAAACGATCAGGGAAGCAAATGAGGAGATGAAAGAGCAAATGCAGGCATTGAAGGAGGAGATGAAAGAGCAAATGCAGGCATTAAATGATTGCACCAATCAACAGTTAAAAGACCAAATACGGGAAGCAAGAGATCATTTCAATAAAGAGTTAGAGATACTGAAAAAAAACCAAACTGAAATCCTTGAAATGAAGGAAACAATAAACCAAGTTAAAAACTCCATAGAAAGCATAACCAATAGAATGGAGCACCTGGAAGACAGAACCTCAGACATTGAAGACAAATTATTTAATCTTGAAAGCAAAGTTGGCCAAACAGAAAAGATGGTAAGAAATCATGAACAGAATCTACAAGAATTATGGGATATCATGAAAAGGCCAAATTTAAGAATTATTGGGATTGAGGAAGGCTTAGAGAAACAAACCAAAGGAATGAACAACCTATTCAATGAAATAATATCAGAAAATTTCCCAAATCTGAAGAATGAAATGGAAAACCAAGTACAAGAGGCTTATAGAACTCCAAACATACAAAATTACAACAGACCCACACCAAGGCACATTATTATGAAAATACCTAACATACAAAATAAAGACAGAATTTTAAAGGCCGCGAGAGAAAAGAATCAAATTACATTCAGAGGGAAACCAATAAGAATATCAGCAGATTTTTCAATCCAGACCCTAAAAGCCAGAAGGGCCTGGAACAACATATACCAAGCCCTGAAGGAAAACGGATGCCAACCAAGAATCTTATACCCAGCAAAACTTACCTTCAAATTTGACGATGAAATAAGATCCTTCCATGATAAACAAAAGCTAAAGGAATTTACAAAAAGAAAGCCAGCATTACAGAACATTCTCAGCAAAATATTCCATGAGGAAGAGATGAAAAACAACGATGCAAATCAGCAACAGGAGGCGCTAGCCTAAAGGAATAGCCAAATAAAGGAGAAACCAAATCATGCCAAAAACAAATATGAGTCAATCGACTGGGAATACAAATCATATCACAATAATAACCCTGAATGTTAATGGCCTGAATTCATCAATCAAAAGACACAGACTGGCAGATTGGATTAAAAAGAAAAATCCAACAATATGCTGCCTGCAAGAGACTCACCTCATAGAAAGAGACACCCATAGACTAAAGGTGAAAGGATGGGGAAAAACATACCATGCACACGGACACAGCAAAAAAGCTGGAGTATCCATCCTCATCTCAGATAATGTGGACTTCAAACCAAAACTAGTCAGAAGGGATAAAGAAGGACATTACATGCTGCTTAAGGGAAGCATAAATCAGCAAGACATAACAATCATAAATATCTATGCCCCGAACATTGGCTCATCCACGTACGTCAAACAAATCCTTCTCAATTACAGAAATCAAATAGACCACAACACAATAATACTAGGCGATTTTAACACACCTCTCTCACCACTGGATAGATCGTCCAAACAAAAATTGAATAAAGAAACTATAGATCTCAACAACACAATCAACAATTTAGACTTAACAGACATATATAGAATATACCATCCAACAAAGAACGAATACACTTTCTTCTCAACAGCACATGGATCCTTCTCTAAAATAGACCATATTTTATGCCACAAAGCTACTGTTAGCAAATACAAGAAGATAGAGATACTACCTTGTACTCTATCAGATCATAATGGATTGAAATTAGAAATAAATGACAGAATAAAAAACAGAAACTTCTCCAATACTTGGAGACTAAATAATACACTATTATACAATGAATGGATAACAGAAGACATCAGGAGGGAAATAAAAAAATTCTTAGAAGTAAACGAGAACAAAGACACATCATATCAAAATCTCTGGGACACTATGAAAGCAGTACTTAGAGAAAGATTTATTTCATGGGGTGCATTCAAAAAAAGAAGTAGAAATCAACAAATAAATGACTTAACACTACAGCTCAAAGCGCTAGAAAAAGAAGAGCAGACCAATACCAAAAGTAGTAGAAGACAGGAAATAGTTAAAATCAGAGCCGAAATCAACGAAATCGAAACAAAAGAAACAATTGGAAAAATTAACAAATTAAATAGTTGGTTCTTTGAAAAAATAAATAAAATTGATAAACCCTTAGCCACACTAACAAAGAGAAAGAGGGAGAAAACTCAAATTACTAAAATTCGGAATGAACAAGGAAACATCACAACAGACACGAGTGAAATACAAAACATAATTAGAAGCTATTTCGAAAATCTATACTCCAACAAAACAGAAAACCTCGAAGACATCAACAAATTTCTAGAGACATATGAATTACCTAAACTGAACCAGGAGGACATACACAACCTAAATAAACCAATTTCAAGCAATGAAATAGAAGAGGTCATCAAAAGCCTATCAACAAAGAAAAGTCCAGGACCAGATGGGTTCTCAGCCGAGTTCTACAAAACCTTTAAAGAAGAGCTCATTCCAATACTCCTCAAACTATTCCATGAAATAGAAGAGGAGGGAACCCTCCCAAACTCGTTCTATGAAGCCAATATCACCCTGATACCTAAACCAGACAGAGACACATCGAGAAAAGAAAATATCAGACCAATATCCTTAATGAACATCGATGCAAAAATTCTCAACAAAATTTTAGCAAATCGCATACAAATATATATTAAAAAGATAGTGCACCACGATCAAGTGGGTTTTATCCCAGGGATGCAAGGTTGGTTCAACATTCGGAAATCAATTAATGTCATTCACCATATCAACAGACTTAAAGTTAAGAATCACATGATTATTTCAATAGATGCAGAAAAAGCATTCGATAAAATACAGCATCCCTTCATGCTCAAAACACTAGAAAAAATTGGGGTAGTGGGAACATTCCTAAACATTATAAAGGCAATCTATGCTAAGCCCATGGCTAATATCATTCTAAATGGTGAAAAACTGAAAGCGTTCCCCCTAAAAACTGGAACAAGGCAGGGATGCCCTCTTTCACCACTTCTATTCAACATCGTCCTTGAGACTCTAGCCAGAGCAATCAGACAAACCAAAGAAATTAAAGGGATACGAATAGGAAAAGAAGAACTCAAACTATCCCTGTTCGCTGATGACATGATTATATATTTAGAGGAACCTGGAAATTCCACCAGAAAACTTTTAGAACTCATAAGTGAATTCAGTAAAGTAGCAGGTTACAAGATCAATGCTCATAAATCCAATGCATTTTATACATAAGTGATGAATCTTCAGAAAGAGAAATTAGGAAAACTACCCCATTCACAATAGCATCGAAAAAAATAAAATACTTGGGAATCAATCTCACAAAAGAGGTGAAAGACCTCTACAATGAGAACTACAGAACACTAAAGAAAGAAATTCAAGAAAACCTTAGAAGATGGAAAGATCTCCCATGTTCCTGGATAGGCAGAATTAATATCGTCAAAATGGCTATACTATCCAAAGTGCTGTACAGATTCAATGCAATTCCAATTAAAATCCCAATGATGTACCTTGCAGAAATAGAGCAAGCAATTATGAAATTCATCTGGAAGAATAAAAAACCTAGAATAGCTAAAGCAATCCTCAGTAGCAAGAGCGAAGCAGGGGGTATTGCAATACCAGATCTTCAACTCTACTACAAAGCAATAGTAACAAAAACGGCATGGTATTGGTACCAAAATAGACAGGTAGATCAGTGGTACAGAATAGAGGACATGGACACAAACCCAAATAAATACAATTTTCTCATACTAGACAAAGGTTCCAACAATATGCAATGGAGAAAAGATAGCCTCTTCAACAAATGGTGCTGGGAAAACTGGAAAACCATATGCAATAGAATGAAATTAAACCCCTATCTCTCACCCTACACAAAACTCAACTCAAAATGGATCAAGGACCTTGGAATCAGACCAGAGACCATGCATCTTATAGAAGAAAAAGTAGGTCCAAATCTTCAACTTGTTGGCTTAGGATCAGACTTCCTTAACAGGACTCCCATAGCACAAGAAATAAAAGCAAGAATCAACGACTGGGATAGATTCAAACTAAAAAGCTTTCTCTCAGCAAAGGAAACTATCAGAAATGTGAAGAGAGAGCCTACAGAGTGGGAGAATATTTTTGCCAACCATACCTCAGATAGAGCACTAATTTCCAGAATCTATAAAGAACTCAAAAAACTCTACACGAAGAATACAAATAATCCAATCAACAAATGGGCTAAAGAAATGAACAGACACTTCACAGAAGAAGATGTACAAGTAATCAACAGATATATGAAAAAATGTTCAACATCCCTAGTAATAAGAGAAATGCAAATCAAAACTACCCTAAGATTTCATCTCACCCCAATTAGAATGGCGATTATCAAGAACACAAGCAACAATAGGTGTTGGCGAGGATGTGGTGAAAAAGGAACACTCATACATTGCTGGTGGGGTTGCAAATTAGTGCAGCCACTCTGGAAAGCAGTGTGGAGATTCCTCAGAAAGCTTGGAATGGAAACACCATTTGACCCAGCTATCCCACTCCTTGGTCTATACCCAAAGGACTTAAAATCAGCATACTACAGAGATACAGCCACATCAATGTTCATTGCTGCTCAATTCACCATAGCCAGATTGTGGAACCAACCTAGATGCCCTTCAGTTGATGAATGGATAAAGAAACTGTGGCATATTTATACAATGGAATATTACTCCGCAATGAAGAATGATAAAATTATGGCATTTGTAGGCAAATGGTCGAAATTGGAGAATATCATGCTAAGTGAGATAAGCCAATCTCAAAAAACTAAAGGACGAATGATCTCGCTGATAAGCGGATGAGGACATATAATGGGAGTGGGAGGGGTTAGCATTAGGTTTAGGGTTAGGTTTAGAGTTAGGCTAAGGAGAGCGGTAAGAATGAAGGAAAGAAGGACTGTATAAAGGGAAAAGGGTGGGAGGGGTGGGGGGGAACGGAAAAAAAAGAAACATCATTACCCTATGTAAACGTAAAAAAATAAAAAAAAAAAATGATCCCACAAAGAAAAAAAAAATAAAAAAAATAAAAAAAAAATAAAACTGCTATAAAATTGTATTGTTAGATCTATCACATAAAAATGTAATATATTTGACAAGGAGAGAGGGCAAAAAGTGAAGCTATATTGGAATGAGAAAGTAACACTAAGGATAAATTGAATCTGTCAGAAAAAAAATGAAGAAAATTTGAAATGGTAAATGTGAAGGTTAATATAAAACTTCTGTGAATAAGTACTTACTGTTCTTTACTCTTTTGCCTTTTTAAAAAAACAATGTTTTATAACAACACAATATAGTGCAGGGTTTTTAATGATAATGGATGTGCAACACTCTAAATATACTAAAAATTATACTAAAAATTTATCAAAATAGTCTTGATTTTTTTAGTATAAAATTTTATCTCAAATTTCTTTTCTAAAGAAAAAGGAAGCTCAAAAGGCTGCTATTCCCTGGAATGGAAAAGAAATAGTTATTTTATGGTAGTGAAAATCAAGAAAAAGTAATTACTATATAATGAATAAAATAGAAATAAGTCATTAACTCTCTTTCTCCTACTGGCTAATTTGTTCCTCCAATTTAGAATTTCTCAAAGTTATATTATTACAAAAATACAGAAAATTTAATGAGAGAAACTTCTCACTGCTGCTGAAACTACAGTTGGTTTGTTTTCCATCTGGATTAAAATCCTTTTGCATTTAGCTAAGAGATTCAGATTTACATATTCATAAGAAAGGTTTAAATTCAAAGGACCAAGCCATAAGGCAAATCACCTAGTAGATCGTTGAATTGGAAATAATAAAATTATTGCCATTCTCTTTGGTATTACCCACCATTAACCCTATATGCCGGTACTGAAACCTGCCAAGTACAAGCAGACTTTTTAAAAATCCTATCATCATGTTTGAGAGTCAAGAATGAATAGCATAAGCTAAAGGAGGTTCTGATTAATAGTTATAGATTATCAGAGTTTCAATTTCTTCAAATAAATACCAGGTACTTTTGTTAAAAAGTATCAAAAGAAAAAAACATGATCCAAATAATAACTATCTTGGTTAATGAACACAAGCTCGTGTCTTCTATTAGTGTTCTAACTTGCTATGCTGATTTTGCGTTGAGCTTTAAAAGAAAACAGTGGAGGGTTGGGGATGTAGTACAGTGGTAAAACACATGCCTAGCATGTGCAAGGCCCTACTTTTGATCCCTTGCACCAGAAAAAATGAAAAATAAAAAAGAAGTAAACAGTTGTATGCATTATATGCTCATTCATTTTTGCTGCTACTGTAGCTAGTATTCATGAGAATGAAACTAAATAATGAGAAAAAATACAAACTAAGTATGTAGGTATGTGTCTCATGGTAAATTAAGGTATGGATCAATCTTCACTATATTTGCCATTTTGGGGAAGTAACTTTCAGGTTCAAATAAACATCAAGTTTTTATCAAAAGAAAAAAAATTATCCAGTTAGGGTAATTGCTGTGAAATGTAGTAAAATACATGATGATTTGTATGTTTGTGAATTTCAGCTACATTCTAATAAAATAAACTTCCTCAAATGGGTGTCTCCATGGACATGCTCTGAAATATATACCTGGAGATAGCTCTGATACTTGGATATATTAAGATATTATTTACTAGTCAGTTCTTTCAATCTCTAGTTGTTGCCAACCAAGGACATTTTTGAATTCATACATAAATAATTGGTAATTTTACTTTTTAACTTAAATTGATTTTAAATGATATATAGAAACACAAAAATGAGCTAATGAGATGCTTTGATTCATTATACATAGTGAAATATTTTTATCGAGTCATATACATCTGTATAGTAAAACACTTAGTATTTATTTATGGTAAAAATTTGAATGTAATTTTTTAGCCTTTTGAAATGTACAGTACATTATTACTGCTATTTATACTCACCCTATTGTGCAATAACAAGCCAGAAACTTCTTGCTTCTAGATGTCACTTAGCACCCATTGATATTCTTTCCCCATTCCTTCTCCCCATCCCCACTCCCTAACCACCATTCTACTATAAAGTTTTATGAGGTCAGCTTTTATTGATCCATGAGTAAGATCACATAATAGTTTTCTTTTTGTGCCTGAATTATTTTACTTAACATAATTGTCTCCAGTTCCATCCATGTGTCACAAGTGACAGGATTACATTCCCTTTAATGGGCCGATAGTAATCCTTGTGTATCGCATGTGGTATAGGGTGCAACTTAACTCCATTGTGTCTTTGTCCATTTTCTGTCTAGACAATCTGTCCATTACTGAAAGTAGAGCATTAATGTTAGCACCTATGATTGATTGGAGTTTATATCTCTCTTTAAGTATATTAATATTTTCTTTATGTATTTTGAATGCATTTATATTTATTTATGCTGTTAATCTCTTTCTTTATGCTGATAATCTCTTTATTATTATACAATGACATGCCCTGTCTTCTTTTACTGCTTTTGAATTAAAGTCTGTTTGATCTAAGTAGGGCCACTCTTGCCTTCTTTTGAATTTCATTTGCACGTAATATTTCATTCCATACCTTTACTTACAGTCTATGTGTTTCTTGTAAGCAACATAGAGTTGGATCTATTTTTTGAATCCTGTAGTTTTTCTATATTTTTTTAAATTTGAGAATTTAATCCATCAGGGTAACTATAGATAGATGAAGGCTTGCTACAGTCATTTCATAAAGTGTTTTCTAATTTTATTCTAGTTTATTTTTTTCTCACTCTCTTGCAGCCTTCCTTTGTGATTAAATGATATATTCTGGCAAATTTTTTTTAATTCCTTGTTTATTATTTTTACTTAATCTATTTTAGAAATTGACTTAGTGATTACCATGATTCTTACAAAATCATCTTTGATTAAAGCAAACTATTTTAAAATAATGATAACTGAACATGATCAGATACTGAGAGAAAGAGAGAGAGAGAGAGAAAGAGAGAGAACAGAGAGATAAACTAGTAAAAAAACTACCCTTGGCCCTCCATTACTCCCCACATTTTGAATTTTTGATATTCTATTTTAAATCTTTCTATACCATCTATCTATTAATATAGTAATATAGTTACCATTATTACTTGTCTCCTTTTTTAATCTTCATAATAAAGATGTGAATGATGTATGTACCAGGTTTACACTATTAGAGTATTCTGAATTCATCTATGTAATTACATTTACCAGTGAGTTTTATACCTTCCAATGTTTTCTTCTTATTCATTAGCTCTTTCTTTCAGTTTTAAGTACTATATATACATATATATATATACACACACACACACACACACACACACACACACATATACATACATACATATAGTTATAAGGTGGAAGTGTTGCATCAGGTCTTGTGTGTCTGGGAATGGCTTTATTTCATTTCTAAATGATATTTTTGCTGTGAACAGTGTGCTTTCTTGGCAGTTTTGTTTTTCTGTTTTTGTTTTTTTCATTTGGGCTATAAGAATCTCTTTTAATTCTCCCCTGACCTATAAGATTTCTGCTGTCAGGTAAATTATGACACAAGTATCTGTGTGTTTTTTACTTATATTTTCTTGAAATCTTAAGAATTTTCTCTTTATCTTACAAATTTGAGAGATTATAAGATGTTTTGGAAAGACTTGGTTAAGTTTATTTGACAACCTTTGACCTTCCTATACCTAGGCATTTTTACCCTTCTCTAGGTTTGAGAAGTTTTCCATTGTTTCTCTGATTAAATTCTCTATCCTTTTGGAATTCTCAAGTCCCTCTTTTAATCCAATAACCTGAATATTTGCTCTTTTAGTACTGCCCCAAAGTTGATATAGGCTTTTTAAATTCTTTTTTTTCTTTTTCTCCTGTATTTTCAAATAGTCTGTCTTTGAACTCATTAATTCTCTCTTCTTTTTGATCTATCCTGCTTCTCAGTCATTCAAGTTAGTGAAAATTTTGTTTACTGTATTTTTTCAGCTCAATAATTTGTTTGATATTTTAAGTTGATTCTCTTTTTTTAGTTTATTAGCGTATTGAATCATTTCTCTCTGTGTGTGTATGTGTGTGTGTGTTTCTTCTGGAACCTGTTGAGTATCCTTAAAGTAACTGCTTTAAATTTTCCAAGAGAGGGTTTTTCCATAGTGATTATTATCTAGTCAACTTCTGGTACCTTATTTTACCTATTAGCTGAGATCATGTTTTCCTGAAAGTTCTTGATATTTGCAGCCATGTGAAATTTCCTGGGCATCAAAGGATTAAATATTCATTCCAATTGTCTTCATCTGGCTTCATTTTGCCTGTTTGTTCAAAAATTGTAGGCAGGTTGCTTGTTTTCTCAGAGCCTTTCATCATCACTTCTACTATCTCAGCACTGAATCATGCCCAAGTTTGTCAATAGTGTGCTCTTAGCGTATTGTCACTATTTCTGTATTAGAGTGGATTCCAAGTCCAAGTTTGTCCTATATCTAGTTGATGTGTTATTCATAATGAACCAATTCAGTACTTAGAAAGGTGTAATGAGACCAGGAAATGATAGGAATTGCTATAGTTGTGTGTTATGTAGTAATAATAAGCTGTATTTGGTATTTGCCTGGACTTGTAAAACTAAAGTCATAAAAGTCGCCTGGTGACAAACTTGCTGTTTGGAAGGATGACACTCCTGAACAATGCTGATATGAACCTTTATCTATGATTCAAGTGGTGGCTCCTAGTATAGTCGTGTTCTGGTCTTTATCAATGAAGACCAGAGCATGACTGGGCTGAAAATCACTAGTTAAACCCCCGGACTTTTGGAGAGAACTGTCAGCAGCATTGTGACCAGGGGACTCCATGTCACTCTGTCTCTTGACTGCCCCGGATGCTGTTCATATTATCGCTGATTGCCAATTGACCTTTGTCACCGAGGCCAGATGACTAACCACCACTCCTGCAATGACGACTGCCATCCAGCCTCCGGCTTATTGGACACCGGAGGACATCTGAAGACATCTGAGGAGCTGAGAGAGGCTATGGCCGAGAAGAATCCCCTCGTTCTTATTGACTGACTTCTTGTCTAAGAGATGTTGCATTGAGTAAGATCATGGGGATTGGACTCTAGGTGAGTAAGGGAGTGAATCTTCAATGTATTTGTGACTTGCTATTATTAGGAATGTTAAGTTGAGTATGTATTGCATGAGTAAAATCCACTTGTTGGAACCAAACTTGATTCCTCTCTTGCTCATGACAAAAGGAGAATCCATCTCTACAATCCTCTCCCTTGGGATAAGGTGGGCCCAGATTCTTTGTTCATAGTTACCAGACTGGTTAGGCCTTGCAGAATTCTTCTCATCTCTGGACAGAATCACTAAAGTAGATGAACCGCAGTCTCTTATGCCTTATCTGTGATCATCAGTACCACCAAGCTGAGACCATAGTCTCTCATGACCTCTGAGGCCACAGACTGCTGTGACCAGTCCAACACTGATATAAAACTAAGGCTCTTAATGCTATGGGCTGCCTACTCTTGAGGTATACTCCTGGCCTAAGACCACGAAACCAATCACACATGATATTAGCTAGATGTGTTTGCCCTGGTGCCAGGGCTTTTCCACAGATTCCATTCACAGGCAGGTCTGGGGATGGGAGCTGCTAGAATCTAATCTAGATTAAGTTTTATCTTCCTGACATTAAGTTAATGATCAAAGTCCTATTCTAACTGCTCTGTCCTACCAATAGCAAATGACCCGCTATTTGAGGTCTCAGTGTTATTGGTGAAGGCAGTCCCTTGGCCACTTAGATTGACACTAAGTTGGATTTTGCCTGAACCCCACAACTGCAAGAATTTGCACAATCTTAGGGGTGCACTGGGGACACATACAAAATATTGCTTCATGAGTCCATCCCACTAGAGCACAGTTCTCTGCCTGGTTCCATGGTGCTTCTAATACTCCATCTGCAAGCATTGGCCTAGCAGTAGTTGTGCTTTCTGTTTTTCAGAAATGAATATCAGAGACAGTCATGTGGTCATCAAGGCTGCTGAAAAGCTGGATTACACAAGGGTATATCATACCTTCAGGAACCTGCACACTTTAAGGATAGGGGAGCATGTCCCAGGTCTAGTTCAAGGTTGAAAATCATGTAGCCTGTTTAAGTATGTCTCACTGTTTTGCAGGTCTCTGCCTACTGCTAATGTAGGTCTAGAAGTCCAATCTATGAGCTCTGGTCCATAGTGTTGGATCTCACTACACTCCAAGAGAATGTCCTATGGTAACTTTTGTGCCCTGCTCCCAAGCAATTGGACTGTGGCTTCATTTTTCTGCCACCTAAGGTTAGCAGAGTGTTGATGGGCAATGTCTGCTGCCTGGCTAATGCTGTTTCACTGGTCTATTTTGTGAATATTGACTTCGTGGTAGGAATCATGGGGATCCACCCAGTAGCAGTTTCACTGTGGCACACATGTACGGGGTTTCAAGTCTAAAGCTTCCTCCTCCCCATCCCAAGAGGGATTCATATATCTCAATGTTGCTCTGCTTGGAGTTTGGGGAGGTTTGACACAGACAGCACTTTCCTTCTGGCTTTCTTCAAAGAGTGTTTTCTTTTTGTTAAACTAAAACCAAGCTCTATGGTCTCTCAATCAGCTTTCTCAGCTCTCATAAAAGTACTTTGGTTCATAAATATCTGCTCAATTTAGTGCGTTTATGAGAAAATATGGATCACAGAGAATCTCACTCAGCAGCCATCTTGCCTCTCTCTACTGGTACTTGTTTAAATAGCTGATATTTTATACTTCCTGTGTTCTTTTTTAAATAATACTTTCTCTCAAAACCATAATACTGATGTATTTAGCAATCTAAAACCCTTTTGATACTGTGCTTAATAGAATTGCCAGTATGACTTGCAAGGATAACCTAGGAAATAATATAAGAAGACCATAATGATGATTATAAAGCTTCATTTTAATTTTCTGTTTGATGTATTGTTTAAATGTTATCATTCCTTCCTCAAATGAGATAAACAAGGGAGGTATTATTGCACCAGTTTACAGATGAGGAAATGGATTTGGATAAAGTTCACACCGTGAATAAATGGAGATGATATTTTTCAAACCCACCATTTTTCTGAATCTAGCTTGTTATGTGATTTCTTCTAAAGGAGTACTTAAATTATCAAAACTCTACCCTAGTACACAATCATAAACACACACAATATCATTCAGATTTATTAAATTTATTTCTCTTAATAGGAAAACATATGGCAAAGTTGTATTTGAAGACACTGTATCATAAATGAAAAATGGTTTTTGTCTTTTATCTATTTACATAGAAAGAGAAAGAAAGAGATGGAAGAATTCCATTTAAAGAGGAGACAAAGGAGCCTTCATTTTATATAAAATAAAATAAACTTATATAAAATAAACTGGTGCTTCAGGGTAGAGTCTAGTTTTGATTCCGATCTTTTTTTACCTTTCTCTATTTTTGAAATAGATGCTCAGAAAATGACCTAGATTTTGGCTGTGATCTCTCAGGGAATTTTTAAGTGACTGGCTATTTCTGAACTGGTTCACTGTAGAATCAATGTATGTGAAAGAAATCCCTGATTTTAAAAAGAGTTTTTAAAAGATTGCCCAATCTAGTGGTCAGAGTAGCATGTGCCCCTGGGAATGAGGAACATTCTCCTTGACGATATGTATCACCAATGTCAGGAAAAAAGTAGAGATGAACAAGGACAAAAATATCTGGTAACAGCAACTGAGAATACAATGAAAATTTTTGTATCATATTATTTGAATACAACAAATGACATATTGCAAGGAATAACGTTTCTAAGAGATTTATTGATAGCCACTTTGAATATGAAGCATAAGTAACCAATTTTTCCAAGTTCTCAAGTTCTGCAAATTTGGTCATCTACTATATATGGTAAGGCAGGAATATATTTTGAACAAACATCTTTCATTTTCAAGTCTGATTCATTCAAGTTACAGCCCATTTGAAGACTCAAGTTGAATCCGGGACAATGAGTGAGGTGTTTCAACCAGATACTTAATGTTCAAATACAGTAAGGATATAACAACTCAGAAAAAGAGGATAGATTTGGGAAAATGCCCTTTTCTGCAACTTTTAACTATATATTTTCAAAATTTGATTATCTAAAGTGTTAAAGTTGGCCATTATTAAGAAGTAATGTAGAATGCATATTTCTGTGTCCTCTACCTACTTTCTAAGTGGGTTTTATCTCCTTTCCCACTGGGTTCAGATCCTACCACTACATTTCTGACTTCTAACACCTAGGGCTTATACTTAGACTACCCACCCCCCAAAATTTTTCTTCTCACCCCAAAACTAAAAGATATTTCCCTTTAATATTTGTATTATCTACTAAAAGTTGTGAAAATTAAATTTAATACATCCTAAGTGATATTAAAGAAGTAGAATAAAATTCCCTTCCCCACTCCCTCTCTTCATAATTTTAGACTCCATTGAATCATTTATCAATATATTTAATGACTCTATTTGGTGTATCTGCTTTGTGCCAGATACAACTGAGTGGTAACTGGAGTCAGGTAAGGTGTGGCTGGAGGAGATGGGTCCTTGGGGGTGTGGCTTTGGGGTATATATTTTGTATCTGGAGAGTGGAGTCTTGCTCTGCTTTCTGATCATCATGTGAGTTGCTTTCCTCTGCCACACACTTCCACCATGTTGTTCTGCCTTACCTCAGACCCTGAGAAATGGAGATGACTATCTATGAACTGAGACCTCCAAAACCATTAGTGAATATGGAAAATGAAAAAGTCCCCAAGATAATGTGGCCTGGGAAAAGGGAGTGAAAAGAAGGCCTTGTACTGAAGGCCTTCATCTCCCAAAACAAATGTTGTCCATGTGCTGGTTGCAGATGGGGAGGAAGTGTTTTATAACCCCTAAAGTAACCATCTCCAGGAGATGCTGATCTCCTTCAAAGTAAATCCTCTCCAGACACTTCCCACAGACTCCAACCCAAAAAAGTTAAAATTCCTGAGAGACCGAGGGAACTGATATGTTCACTAGACCCCCTACAAAATAACGTATATAGACCCAGTCCCTTTCTTTTTTCAGTGGCTCTTTTTCCACCAGGAAAGTGAGTTCACCAGTGCCGTTAATCCTGTTCTGGTGTGAAACTTCGTTCCTGAATAAATAGCTGAGATAATTCATGAGGTTTGCATTCTGCCTGTTAGAAATTTTTAGATAACATATACTTATACATTTTAGAAGGATTTTCTGGAGATAAAACTTCACCACAGCAAATTAAATAAGAACATTGTAAACACCAGAGCATGTTGTAAGGAGGGCAAGTTTCTGTGAAGGGGATTTGTGCTACCTGCAATGCAAAACTCTTTCTATTGCAGGTGCACTATGTGATATGGAAAAAAGAAAGGGGGAAAAAACACAGATTCTGTGATTTGTGCTTTTGTGTTCTTTAGGTAAATTAAGAAGATCTGTTCATGATTGAATTCCAATTTGGGTTAGATTGAAAGCAGCTTCCAAATGGTTCCTACACTCCAGGCAAGCCCCAATGTCTCTCTCATCCTCATCCAGGTTCCTGTCTACTCTAGTCAAATTATTGTAGTAAATTATTTTGTGGCAACATTTGAGAAGTGAGCTGCTAAATTAGCCTGCAGAATTTATATCAAGATTCAAAAAAGGGAGCTGCTCATTGAATTGTAAATTTAATATTATATAGAAGTATGATGACAGAAGAGAATATGGTATTTTTTTTTCATACAAGGAATTCAATCTTGGGCACCCTGCCATTGAGCTACATCTCCAGTTCTTTTTACTTTTAATGTCTAATTTGGGACAGAGTCTTTCTAAGTTGCTGAGGCTGGTCATGAACTCACAATCCTCTTACCTCAGCCTCCTGCATTGGTGTGATTGTAGGCGTGTTCCACCACAGCAAGATTATGGAATCCCTGAGGTAGAAATTATATGAACAAGATCACCAAATGAGTAGGTCCATGACTGCCTAGAGAAAAAAAGGTACTAGGTTGAAGGGTGCTCCTGCCTGTTCTTTGTCTATCTCTTTCTGAGCTCACCATATCATTTTCAGGAGGGGCAATATTAGAACTTGAGAAATGATAAACATGTGTTTGCAATCCCTTAGCGGGGAATAGTGAGTGTTAATGTAGGGAATGGCCAGTGCAGATTGTGGAGTTATTAGATTCAAAACATGTGGACTACAAACTGGGAAAACTAATATCCTTCATTTAGTAAACTCCAAATGGCCTGAAGAAACATCATTTAACATTTTTGTTAGATTTACTAGGGTTTCTTTACTAGGCTCATTGTTCCATCAAAAGCAAAAATAAAAAAATTATATGGCAGGATTTGTTTTTGTTATTATTATTTTTATTGTTTGCTTGCTTGTTTGTTTTGGAGAGGTAATCATTATTTTAACCCATGAGGATTTTACCTGATCAAAGCCCATCATACACACACGTACAAAAGAGAAACTGTTATAACACCTTCTTCCACAAAACTTGGATTTTCCCACTTTACTTTTACTCTCAGTTCTCATTGGACTTACCTTTAGGTAATAGTAGGGCAATATTTCTAGTTGTCTTATCTTAGAAGAGGGTTGGAAGGGAGAGTAAGCTATGAGTTTGTAAAGAGGTTGATTTATACTCAGCCTTCCTCAGTTTGTCTCCCAATCTCCATCTTCCTCCCAAACACAGGATAACCTGAATACTGGACTTAAATAACAGAACTTAAAATCAATTTGAACTCTAAACACAATGTTCTTTGTGATACACTTAAGAGAACAGTAAATATCTAAGTATAGTGTGTTAGCACAAAATGACCAAGCTGGGTGCAAACCTCATGGATCAGCAAAGCCTTTATTCAGCAGTGGATACATGCATCTGGTGGACACACTTCCCTGATGGAAAATAAGCCACTGGCCAAAGGAGGAATCTGTGCTTATATATGTTATACTGAGCTCTGACTTAATTATTGACAGAGGGTGTCAGTTTGGGCACTCAGGAAACAGGTTGTGAGAATTTGAATTTTTTTTTTTTACGGGGCAATGTTTTGACTTGGGAAAGAATGGAGGGTCTGGGGTCAGTGTTCAGTGCTCATCTCTTTCCCTTCAGGGTCCCATTGTACTGTCACTGGGAAAGAATTTATTTGGGGAAGGATCAATTCTTTGGCTTCCTCCCAGAGACTGCCATTTTAGGCATGATGGATATCTCCTTCCCGGGATTGTTTTGTCACTGGGTGATATTTGCTTCCTTCTAAGAGATTGTCCTGTCACTGTGAAAGGATGTATTGGGAAAGAATCAATGTTATTAACGTATGGCCTTTTTTCTCACTCCCTCTTCCCAGGCCTCCCGATTTTGGGGTTTGTCATTTTCCATATCTTACAACACACTGGGTTATATACCTGAGAATGCTACATCATTTATGAATAAGCTTAGTGCAAAGGTAACCAAGTTAAAATAAGGTCATTATGATGAGCTTTAATCCAATATGACTATTGTGCTTATCAATAGAGGTCATTTGGTCACAGAGACACTCACATAGGAAGAATACCCTGTGATGATTGGAATTATGCTGGCATAATCCAAGGAGATACCAGAAGCTAGGAAATGACCCCAAATCATTTTTTCCTTGGTGGCTTCAGAAAAAAGCATTATGCTGTCAAATCTTGATCTCAGATTTCTAAACTGAATTTTGAAATAATAAATTTCTATTGTTTACACAATTCAGTTTGTGATATTGAGACAGAGCAAAGGACAGATGGTGTAGATAATAAATGATCAGATCAGGAAGATGGAGTCTAATTCAAAGACAAGGACATGAACTTCAAACATTTCCAGAGCACTTCCCCTGCCTCAAGGTTACGCCTCTGGGAAATCACTCCTCCCAAAACAAGAATTACTCCTTGGGTGTTTTTTTTTGCCTGCCTTTTGATCAGTAGGCAAGATAGGAAGAAACCTGAGATCCATAAAGGCATAAGACACACCCCCTCCTACTGGCACCAGCTCTGGGTCTGGGCTCTTCTCTGAACCACGGACTATCTTTGTTCTGTCTTTTAAATAAAACTTCTTTTCTAAACTTGCCTCAAGGTTTTTTGGGTGTTTAATCTTTAACACCAGGGAAATGAGGACCAATCCTGATTTCCAAGACCAGAATCGATATTTTCTTATAGTAACAGCAGCAGACTAATACAGGTACCTAAATCTTTCTTAATCATATTGAGAACATTTTTTAAATTTTTCCTGTTGTGTAAATTCTAGTGATTGAATATATAACTTTAATCTTTAGCATTCTGTCACTAGAGACATAATTTTAGATCAATTTCAATAAAAAACTAATAATACCACAAAACTTTTTTCAATATGTCAAGATAATTCTTGATATTTTAACTTGTATTTTTTTCTATTTGTTTCCTATCATAGCAATGTAGTCAGAGGTTTATTTTTGTTTGTTTTTGTTTTTTTCCCTCATGGGAATTGATAGCATGGGATTTTAGAACTTCTAAAATGTAAACCAGTGAAACACACATTTCAACAGTCATTTTTGGAATCTCACTTCATTGAGAAGATTATGTTTGGGGAAGAAAAAAAGAACAAGAGGGGACTGATTTACTGCAAACCAAGGACAGTAAAGATTTCTATGGTTTGCAGATTAGGAGGAATTCTTATCGCCTAGAGGAATCCTGGAACAAGATAAAACCTAAGAATGGGATAGTTATGCAAATTCATGGGTGAAGTAAAGCCGAAATAAATGTTCCTGGCCTCACTCAAAATATTCATATGTAAGAGGTAGAAATCTAAAAGATGGCCCAGAATCCTTTTCTCCAGTTACCTAATCGAACACTAATCTAGTGCTGTGAACTGACTTTGTAAGTGTAATTAAGGTACCCACTTTAAAATAGAGATTCCCCAGAGCGAACTGGGTCAGAAATATCTGATCCCATCAGATCTTAAAAATAAGATATCTTTCTAGAATCTAAGAGATATGGCAAAAGAAAATGTGGAAGAGAAATCTATGCATGAGAGATGTTTGATGTACCCTTGCTGACTCTGACACAAAGGATCTGTGTACAAATACATGGAAGTAGCCAGCTCCCAGCCCCTAAGGGCATTCAATTAGAAAACTGGACATCAGTCTTAAAAGCATCAGTTAGAGGATTCTGCCAATAACCTGAATGTGCTTAGAAGTGTATCATTACTGATCCTCCCAATAAGAGGTCTGCCAGCTGTCACCTTTCAGTTCTGTGAAACTTGGAGCAGAGAAATTTATCCAAGCCAACCTGGATTACTGACCTATAGAAGTGGGAGATAATTTTGGTATTCTATTCTGAGCTTGGTTTGTGATACTTTGTTATGGGAGAAATAAAAACTAATAGACTGTGCTAAAAGGGTGGCATGAATGCAGAGTTTCTAATACTCCAGACACCAAGGGACTTTGGACAAATCAGAGCATCATCAGTGATCTCAATACACTGCAATTGGAGGTCAGTCTCTTGTGTGGGGAATTCCACATAAGCCTCCAAAACTCTTGGACAACTCAGAAATCAGAAGTTTCCAATAAACTCTGAGATTTTATTTTCTGGATGTCTGGTAGGAGTAGTATTTGAATCTAAAAGAAGTAATAAAATAGCATCTTTTGTGTATCAGTTTATGTATAGAGATTTATTTCCACTTTCCCAAGACAAATTGTGAATTTTGTTTTTAACTACTTGTTCACATCCTTTTGTTAATATTTCTTGTGAAGATGACTTATGTGTTATGTTACATGATCTAAAACCCCAACTTGTTTCATTACTCTCTGTCTCTTTCTTTTCCTTTTTTTTTTTTTTTTTTTGAGGAAAAGTTAAAAGAAGTTTTATTGCTATTCTAGAAAAGGAAAAATATAGGGGACTTTTGTCCCAGAGGCTGGGATTCTGCTGATCAAGGGTAATGGGAGGGGGGGGGGCGCTTTTAAAGAGGAGATTCAAAGGCTAATTTCCAGGTGTTTTGTTTGGAGTTGTGATCCACCTGTTAATTGGGAGATAGTCATTTGTGATAACTTCTGTAGTGGGTGTATGTTGAAGAACAGATAATTCTGCCTAGGATGGGGAAGAAAGGTAATCTTGTTTCCCCTGAGACTAAAGATGGGGAGGAAATAGAATTAGGGAGAGGAAGAAAAAGAAACATGTTCATTTAAAAAGTAAGACACAGTAGCAGCGCAGCAAGGGCTATATTCAAGCATAAATTGAACCGTTGTTACATTTCCCCACTGTCAATTTCTATATTCCATTTCTATGGAAAAATGGGCAATGACATCCCCAAGCTGTTTCCTGCTGAGAGGGCACAGTTGGAGGAAGTGACCAAAAGTTCTTTTTCTCTAACAAGTGGGCCATGGACATTTAAGGGTGCCAAAGGTCCACAGTGGCAAATGGCAGATGACTGGACAAGGCACACATAGGGCAGGGATCATGGTAAGACAACAATAAATGAGAAAGAAAAGCATTACTTTTTCTGTAAACAATCAGCCCAAAAATCATCTAATCTCTGAAAACCATGAAGAGAGTAACTCATAATTGCATCAGTGAAAAATAGATCGAGTTTATCAATGCAGGAGGTTAGGAAGGTTTGTGGTTCTCAAATTGACTCAGGAAAAACTTATGATCGTTATTATTAGGTACTCCCACACAAGAAGCCCTCCCTTATAGTTTTCAACTTTATTCAGTTTTGGTAGGGCTGACACAAATATACATCTCAAATTACATTTTTTAATGTAAATGTTCGTGTAGGACTGTGCTTGAGCTATACTCTCCTGCCAGGTGTTTCAGACCAATGTGATCAGAACTGACCTTGTATGTATCTACTTTTACAAGTCAGTTAAGATTCCTCAGAGATCACTCTTGAGGGTGTGTGCAAAACTTCTTTGGTCCTTCCACTTTCCTCTACCAGTGATGCATCTGCCAGGATGGGTCAGAGTCTTTTTAACTATTCGTGGCTTCTCTTGGAAGCATCATGGACATTTCCCTTTCCAACGACTCCTTTTTGCAGAGTGTGCACTGGTTGACTTCCTTTTCTCTAGGGTCTTCTCAATCGCATTCATCAGCAGATCAGGAGACTGGTGTTGCAGAACCCTTAGCGTGGTAACAGTCTTCTCTGGGTTTAAGCTGAATTCACAGATCAAGGACAAAAATATTGGCTGCCTTTCCCATAGCCCTTTTATATCCTTGAATTTGATCTCCAAATATTTGTCTTTAAACACCCAGCATACCAGTTTCAACACACATAAAGTGGGAGTAATGGATTATAACTTCAAAATCTATAATTTCACAGTTACACCTTTGTTAAAATTAGAGTCAGTATTAATACTGAAAATTAGCATTGTATCTCATCTGTCCAATAGGTGATAACTTATTATCTCAAATTAATTCAGTTTGTTCTGTTACAAGTAGTATTTCTGTAAAACATTAACAGGCAACAATTCTAAAGTATTACATGGAAAATACAAAATGAACATTAATGTATCTTTGATGTCCAGTTAGTCTCCCCCAAAACCCATGTTTGTCAACTCAATTACATACAAGTTTTACTTATAAAAATCTTTTATAAAACTAAATATATTTTATAATTTACCCAAACCTTTACTTAATTTTTGTGTTATATCCTGTTTACTTTGATATCACAAATAACCTTACAACAACAACAAAAGTATCTTTTGAACACAATTTTAAATAAGCTTAAATCTAGCCTACTTCAAAGCCATCCTAACACAGAGAAGGATGTGAGGCAGAGCCTTAACTCAGGTGAGGCTAGCATCTTGACAAATTTTAAAAAGTGTTTTTATTTCTGAATCTGATCTTCACCCCCTTTAAAAATATCATTCTATGAAGTTTTCATGTATTATTTTCTGAGTCTCTGAATATCAGGTAATATAATATATTACATCTGAAACATAATCAAACAGAAAAATTAAGAGTTCTTAAGATCTCTTTTGTGTAAAAGGTGGTAGAATGTTTTCATGTCAAACTTTAAACAGATCAGGCTCTCCTTAATACCTTCCAAAAATACATTTAAATTCCCATCCCTGTGTAAAGAGTAATACATATATATAAACTTATTCACAACAGGTTACCTTTATCCAGTTATAAAACATGGAAGACATAAATAAGTAAAAAACATATTTTTTAATTCTATATAAATCTGAAGGAGACTATTGTTACAATTTTAGTTTAGAGAACACCAACCTGGTGAAGTGCTCTCCTAAGCTTTACATTTAATTAAGTTTAAATTTTAAAGTACAATTTAGAATCTGTAGTATACAATACAATTAATCACAGGTCTGCTTGATTTAGCAGTACTAGCAAAAATCAAACAATAGCCTTAAATCTCATATACATTTAAGAAACATTGTTAAAGATCAGAAATAGACTTAGTCAAAGCAAACAGATATAAGACAGGTCTTCAGATAATAATGTGGCCCCTCTATGTTAGGTAAAATGTATAAAAGAGAGCACTTATTAGTTACCTTGCCAATAAACCAAGATAAAATTTCATTTTTCAAACTTATATATAGCACTTAGATAATGCTCATTCAGACTTCTCATATGTATACATATATCTAGTCACATGTATTTATGGTGTCAACTATATTATAATCTGAAATAAGAGTTGTTTATTTAACCATTTACAAAGTAATCATTTAAAAGTCTTTAAAACACATACAAACCCTAATTCATTTAAGACTTAGTTTCTCTATATAATGAAACATAACAGATACAAGAAAATTATCTTGATAGATAAGAGCAGATCAGTGTTTCAGACTTTGCTTCCTATCAGTACATTAAAATTCAAAAACATTATTTAGTCTCTAGGTGTTGGAACAATTTCTGTTTTTTACTTTGTCATTGATTTCTAATTTCATTCCATTATGGTCTGATAGAACACAAGGTAAAATCTCTATACTTTTGCATTTACTAAGGGCTGCTTTGTGGCATAACATATGGTCTACTTTCGAGAAGGTTCCATGTGCTGCTGAGAAGAATGTGAATTTGCTCGTTGATGGATGGAAAATTCTATATATGTCTCTTAAGTCTAAGTTATTGATTGTGTTATTGAGTTCTACAGTTTCTTTGTTTAGCTTTTGTTTGGAAGATCTATCCAGTGGTAACAGCGGAGTGTTAAAGTCACCCAGAATTATTGTGTTGTGGTCTATTTGATTCCTGCCATTGAGAAGGATTTGTTTGATGTACATGGATACACTGTTGTTTGGGTCATAATATTTATAATCATTATGTCTTCCTGATTTATGGTTCCCTTAAGCAGTAGGAAATGTCCTTCTTTACCCCTTCTAACTTTGGCTTGAAGTCCACTTTATCTGAAATAAGGATGGAAACCCCTACTTTTTACTGAGTCCATGTGCATGGTAGGTTTTTCCCATCCTTTCACCTTTAGTCTGTGGATGTCCTTATCTATGAGATAAGTCTCTTGAAGGCAGCATGTTGTTGGGTTTTTCTTTCTAATCCAATCTACCAGTCTATGTCTTTTGATTGATGAGTTTAGTCCATTAACATTCAGGATTATTATTGAGATATGATTTATATTCCCAGTCATTTGGGCTTATTTTTGGTTTATAACTTGACTTGGTTTCTCCTTTAATTGGTTTTTCCTTTAAGGTAGTTCTTCCCTTTAGTGACCTACATTGTTGTTTTTCATTTTGTCCTTTTGGAATATTTTGTTGAGAATATTCTGTAGTGCAGACTATCTATTTGTAAATTCTTTTAACTTTGGTTTATCATGGAAGGATTTTATTTTGTCTTCAAATCTGAAGGTTAGTTTTGCTGGGTTTAGGATTCTTGATTGGCAACCATGTTCTTTCAAGCCTTGAAATATGTTGTTCCAGGCCCTTCTAGTTTTTAGAGTCAGGGATAAGAAATCTGCTGATATCTGTATTGGTTTTCCCCCATATGTAATCTGATGCTTTTCCCTTGCAGACTTCAAAATCCTATCTTTATTTTGTATGGTAGGCGTTTTCATTATAATGTGCCTTGGTGTGGATCTGTTGTGATTTTGTGCATTTGGTGTTCTGTAAGCCTCTTGTATTTGATTTTCCATTTCATTCCATTTCCATTTCATTTGGGGAATTTTCTGATATTATTTCATTGAATAGGTTGTTCATTCCTTTGGTTTGTATCTCTATGCCTTCCTCAATCCCAATAATTCTTAAATTTGGTCTTTTCATGATGTCCCATAGTTTTTGGAGGTTCTGGTCATGATTTCTTACAATCTTCTCTGTTTGGGCAACTTTATTTTCAAGATTAAATATTTTGTCTTCATTGTCTGAGGTTCTGTCTTCCAAGTGGTATAGTCTATTGGTGATGCTTTCCATTGTGCTTTTTATTTGGTTTATTGTTTCCTCCATTTAAAGGATTTACATTTTTTTTAAGACAGAGAGTCTCTATCTCTTTGTTGAAATTATCTTTTGCTTCCTGCATTTGCTCTTTCAACTGCTTATTGGTGTGATCATTCATTGCCTGCATTTGTTCTTATCTCATCCTTTGCTTCACAAATCATTTTAATTATGTATATTCTTAACTCCTTTTCTGACATTTCTTCTACTATATTGTCACTGGAGTCTATTAATATAGAATCTAATTTGCTTGGATCATTTTCTTCCTTTTTTTTTTTTCATGTTGTTCATGTATCTTCCCCTCTAGCAGTGCAGATCTGGGGTATTGCAGCTTCTCCCCTTTAGGTTTATAGTGACCCTATAGGTTTCCAAATCCTTTCCTTTAAGGGGGAGATCAATATTAGCAGTTCCCAGTACAGACAATATGCAACCCTAAACAAAATAGCCCCTAAGAGGATGTTAACAATATTATCATAATAAACACAATGAGTTTAATTATTATGTACAGTATAACAAATTATATGCTATTGAATGAAGCATGGATAACAGAAAACATCAGGGAGGAGATAAAAAAATTCTTAGAGATAAATGAAAATGATGATACAACATATCAAAATCTCTGGTATGCTATGAAAGTAGTACTAAGAGGAAAATTCATTGCATGGAGCACATTCAAGAAAAGAATAAAAAGTCAACAACTAGCGACCTAACATTACAGCTCAAAACCCTAGAAAAAGAAGAACAGAACAACACCAAAAGTAGTAGAAGACAGGAAATAATTAAAATCAGAGCTGAAATCAATGAAATTGAAACAAAAGAAACAATTTAAAAAATTGATAAAACAAAAAGTTGGTTATTTTAAAAAGTAAACAAAATAGACAAACATTAGCTACACTAGCAAAGAGAAGGAGAGAGAAAACTCAAATTATTAAAATTCATGATGAAAAAGGAAATATCATGACATAATGAAATACATAACATAATGAGAAGTTACTTTGAAAATCTATATTCCAACAACATAGAAAATACTGAAGACATTGACAAATTTCTAGAGACATATGCTCCTCCCAAACTGAACCAGGAGGACACACACAATTTAAACAGATCAATATCAAGCAATGAAATAGAAGAAGCCATCAAAAGCCTATCAACCAAGAAAAGCCCAGGACAAGTCAGATTCTCAGCAGTTCTACAAGACCTTCAAAGAACTCATTCCAATACTTTTCAAAGTATTTCAGGAAATAGAAAAGGAGGGAACCCTACCAAACTCATTCTATGATGCTAATATCACCCTCATACCCAAACCAGACAAAGACACATCAAGGAAAGAAAATTTTAGACCAATATCCTTGATGAATATTGATGCAAAAATCCTTAACAAAATCCTGGCAAAACAGATCCAAAAACATATTAAGAAGATAGTGCACCAGGATCAAGTTGGGTTCATCCCGGGAATACAAGGTTGGTTTAACATCCGTAAATCAGTAAATGTAATCCATCATATCAATAGACTTAAGGATAAGAATCACATGGTAATTTCAATTGATGCAGAAAAAGTGTTTGACAAAATACAACACCCCTTCATGCTCAAAACAATAGTAAAAATGGGGATAGTAGGAATATACCTCAACATTGTAAAGGCTATTTATGCTAAGCCGATGGCCAACATCATTCTTAAGGGAGAAAAACTGAAACCATTCCCTTTAAAAACAGGAACAAAACAGGGATGCCCTCTTTCACCACTTCTATTCAATATTGTCCTTGAGATACTAGCCAGAGCAATTAGACAGACTAAATAAATTAAAGGGATACAAATAGAAAAAGAGGAACTCAAGCTGTCACTATTTGCTAATGACATGATTCTCTATTTAGAGAATCCAAAAAACTCCACTGTAAAACTTCTGGACCTCATAAATGAATGCAGCAAAATAGCAGGATATAAAATTAACATGCGTAAATCTAAAGCATTTTTTTACGTGAGCAATGAAACATCTGAAAGGGAAATGAGGAAAAACAAATCTGCTCGCAATAGCTTCGGAAATAAAATAAAATCCTTGGGAATCAATCTAACCAAAGAAGTGAAAGATCTCTACAATGAAAACTACAAAACATTAAAGAAAGAAATTGAAGAAGACCTTAGAAGATGGAAAGACCTCCCATGTTCTTGGATAGGCAGAATTAATATTATCAAAATGGCCATACTTCCAAAGGCGCTATACAGATTTAACACAATTCCAAATAAAATTCCTATGACATTTCTCATAGAAACAGAAAAGTAATCATGAAATTCATCTGGAAGAACAAAAGACCCAGAATAGCCAAAACAATCCTGGGCAGGAAGAGTGATGCAGGAGGTATCACAATACCAGACCTTAAATTCCACTATAGAGCAATAGTAACAAAAATGGCATGGTATTGGCACCAACATAAACAGGTAGATCAAGGGTACAGGATAGAGGACATGGACACAAACTCAAATAAATACAATTTTCTCACTCTAGACAAAGGTTCCAAAAACTTACAATGATGCTGGCAAAACTAGAAATCCATATGCAGTAAAATGAAAGTAAACCCCTATCTCTCACCCTGTACAAAACTCAACTCAAAATGGATCAAGGATCTAGGAATTAGGCCCGAGATCCTTCACCAAATAGAAGAAAAAGTAGGCCCAAATCTACATCACTTTGGCTTAGGACCAGACTTCCTTAATAAAATCATTATAGTGCAAGAATTAAAAGCAAGAATCAATAAATGGGATAGATTCAAACTGAAAAGCTTTCTCTCAGCACAGGAAAGAATCAATAATGTGAAAAGAGATCCTACAGAGTGGAAGAAAATCTTTTCCACACACATCTCAGACAGAGCACTAATGTCCAAAGTTTACAAAGAACTTCAAAAACTTTACACCCAAAATACAAAGAAGCCAATCAATAAATGGGCTAAGGACCTGGGCAGACACTTCACAGAAGAAGATATATAGGTGATCAACAAATTTATGTAAAAGTGCTCATCATCCCTAGTAATTAGAGAAATGCAAATTAAAACCACCCTAAGATTTTATCTAACTCCAATTAGAATGGTTATTTTCAAGAACACAAGCAAGAAAAAGTGTTGGTGTGGATGTGGGGAAAAAGGCACACTCATACATTGCTGGTAGAGTTACAAATTGGTGCAGCCACTCTGGAAAGCAGTATGGAGATTCCTCAGAAAACTTGGAGTGAACCCACCATTTGACCCAGCTATTCCACTCCTTAGTTTATACCCAAAGGACAAAATCAGCATTCTACCGTGATGCAACCACATCAATGTTCATAGCAGCGCAATTCACAATAGTTAGATTGTGGAACCAACCTAAATGCCCTTCAACTGATGAATGGATAAAGAAGTTGTGGTATATATACACAATGGAATATTACTCATCCATAAAGAAGAATAAAATCGTGGCATTTGCTGGTAAATGGATGAAGTTGCAAAATATGCTAAGTGAAATAGGTCAAGCCCAATAAACCAAAGGCCGAATGTTTTCTCTGGTAAGTGCATGACGATATATAACTGGGGTGGGGGTGGCGAGGGAAAGAGAAGAGTGAAGGAGCTTTGGATGGTGTAGAGGAAAATGGGGTGGAGGACAGAAAGATAGTAGAATGAAACAGACAGTATTACTGTATGTATATGTATAATTACATGAATGGTGTGACTCTACATTGTGTACAACAATAGAAATGAAAAGTTGTACCCCATTTGTGTACAATGAATCAAAATGCAGTCTGTAAAAATAAAAAAGATTTTAAAAAATTAAAACAATTTTGACTTACTGTGTGAATTACAGCCAATTAATACAGAAACTTTTTGAGATTTACCTTCCACAAAGCTTCTGCAACTTACTTGGACATTCTAGAACTTGTTTACATCCTTCATTTTGTCCTCTCTTTCAACTTGGACTTTAGGGCAAGAATATTATTTTAATATACAAAATACCTTCTTATCCAGAATCATTTCTTTCACCTTCTAATTCTCCATAAAATTATATACAAAAAATGCAAATCAAAACTACCCTAAGATTCCGTCTCACCCCAATTAGGGTGGTGATTATCAAGAATATAGGCAACGATAGGTGTTGGCAAGGATGTGGGGAAAAAGGTACACTCATACATTGCTGGTGGGGTTGCAAATTACTGCAGCCACTCTGGAGAGCAGTGTAGAGATTCCTTAGAAAACTTGGAATGGAACCACCATTTGACCCAGCTATTCCACTCCTTGGCCTATAACCAAAGGACATAAAATCAGCATACTACAGTGATGCAGCCACATCAGTGTTCATAACTGCTCAATTCACAATAGCCAGATTGTGGAACCAACTTAGATGCCCTTCAATAGATGAATGGATAAAGAAATTGTGGTATATATATATACAATGGAACATTACTCAGCCATAAAGAAGAATAAAATTATGGCATTTGCAGGAAATGGATAATGTTGGAGAATATCATGCTAAGTGAGATAAGCCAATCCCAAAAACCCAAAGGACGAATGCTCTTGCTGATAAGCGGATGATGATACATATGTGGGGTGGGAGGTAGGCAAGAATGGAGTAAGGCTGGACTATGTAGAGAAAAAAGAGGGGTGGGGGTGGGGGTAAGGTAAAATAACAGAATGAGTCAAATGTCATTGCCCTATGTAAATGTATGATTACACAAATGGTATGCCTCTACTTCATGTACAACCAGAAAAACAAGTTGTACCCCATTTGTTTATAATAAAAAAAAAAAAAAACCTGCAGATAGAAATAACAGGTCACATCCATTCTACAATATTAAATTCTACAATACTAAATTAAGGAGTAGCAATGTATAACTATCCTAAAATGCTGACAAAATACTACCAAAAGTATCATAACATAGACTATTTCAGTCATTCCTCTATTCTATGAAAATAATTCCAATTATTTCTGTAGGATAATGATAGTCATTGAGCACTTTATGTCTGTCTATGTGGTTCTAAACTCTTTAAGGGGTCAATCATTTGATCTCTTGAGAAAATGGCATGTTGGTTGTCTATTTCATGTAAATAAATTCTGAATGAGCAAATTTAATAAACATTCTTTGAGTTAAAAATATATATATTTACATACCTATAACTTTCTTTTATCTCTTTTCTAGTTTTGGACCCTTTCTTATATTCATATTCTAAAACAATCCTTATGAATGCTATCTGTGCATTTAATTTATACAAATTTTCATTCTGAAAGAAGAATCATTTAATGTGATAAAAACATAAACTGTACCTTAATCTTTTTTCTCCCACGTTGCATTCAAGGGATTGGAGCACAGAATATTTTTGAGCCTGACCTTTCTGCCTTATCAATATCACTATACCATCAACTTTAAGTGAGTTTTCCACTGTTAGTTGTCCTTTATCTTACCCTAGGCATATTGATATTCAATGGAAGAGGGTCTTTCCAGCCTTTCCTCTAGGCTTCTTTGAAGATCCCTTTGCAGAGGTTACCAACCAAACTGGTTGACCTTAGTTTATTTTTTTCTTCTCCGGGTACAGTTGTTTATCCTGCTAGTCTACCCATGCATTTGGTTTGATGGGATATTGTCATAACAAGAATTGCTCTACCTCCGTGGTGGATATTTCCCGGCCAAATGTGGTGTCCTGTCAGATCTTCACGTGGGAGACTATTACTACAGCCAGGACATAAACTAATAATACTGGAGCTTACTGCCGTGTTTTTTTTTGTGACCAGTTGCCACTACCCTCCATGGGCCAAATGGATTGAAAGACAGGGCAGAGGCCAGGTTGTTTTGTTCATTTTTCTATAACCCAGGCTTTCTTGGAATTTTTTTTTTCAGTTCAGGTATGGTGTCCCTTACCCACAGTGAGATGACCTGCAGCTGCCTGGGGCCAGGCTGAGAAAGAGTACTGGGACTGCAGCACTGGGTTGAAAGAATTTAAAGCTATTTTTTTAAAACTTTTCTTCTGGAGTTCTATCTTTTCATACCACATGCAGTGCCCTTTTGAATTCTTAACTAAGTTTCTGACTATTCTGATTCCTTATCATGTAAATGCATAAATGTCTGTACATGCAGAATCTTTTCCATATACTTTATCTCTGACAGACCAATGTTAACTGCAAGATTGTATGATAATCCAGAAAACCATTCAAAGGTGAAATTGTATTGCAGTAAAACATCTTTCTCTTGGACAGACTTATGCCTAGAGATGGTCCATTTAGCCAAGATCAATGTAGCAGGGCTCATGTCTTAAAGGGCAAGTAACAGATATGAAAAACACAGGGACAAGAAAGGATCACTAAAACTAGGGCTGATAGATGGGAACCTTTAAATCAGACAGACCTATATATACAAATTTCTTCCACTTACTTTACCTCTGACAGACCACCTGCAACTTCAAGACTGTATAATTCAAAAAGCTATTCAAATGTCAGATTGTTACAATAAAACATTTTCTTTTTCTTAGACAGTTGATAGGTGGTCCTTTCAGTAACAGATGTAAATAAAAACCCACTCAGATAACCTGAGGAAATTCTCAAACCCAAAGCCAATAAGCAGATGAGAACCTAGAATAGACCAGAAGTGAAAAAATCTCTCTAGGTTCTTGAGTTCTGCTTAACTGCAACTCGTATACCAATGGTGCCACAGATGTTCCTACAAAGAGGAACCACACATGTGGAATCAAGGGTCTCAGCCTGCACACTGAGAAGACTTACCAGATGGCAAAGTGTGTCATGACTCTACTGCATTTAGTTCTTTTTCTCAACATGGATGACGATGGAGCAACATCTTTCATTATGGGAAAGAAGGTGGGAGTTCCCAAAGCAGAAGGAGCTTTGGCAGTTGCTGGGACTGTCCCTCAATCCCTCCCTTTACTCAGAGGAATTGCTCCTCTGATTTAACAAAGGCAAACTCACCCATGTCCTAACTTTCCAGCAGTTGGTTCTCAGTCACCTTGCATCCTCTGCAAGGAAGTGGGGTTCCTTGGAGAACTAGTCCTGCCCAAGAAAGCTGGAGGGGGGTCCCACCTGGAGTACCAAATTTGATAGGAAAATCTCAGTCCTTGTCCCTGATGCCAATCCAGTAACAAGGACACGGTTTTGAGTAAAAGGGAAAAGAGGTTTTACTGCTTTGCTAGCAAAAAAAGAAACACGGGGAACTCCTATCCTAAAGGCTATGATTCTCTATGACTCTCATTTAATAAGCACTTCCAAATTTCTCCCAGAGTAATGTTCTATGCTCTTAACATCTCCAACACATAATGCTGGTACTCTCATGTTTTCCAAATAGATTTGATGAGTATATTTTGATCAATGATTATGCTAGCAGACTGTTCTAGCACTTTTATGTGATTGTCTCATTCATCTTATAAGTGAAACATTTATCACTAGAGTGTATCATAAAACTTATTCTCCAGAAAATAAAAAATAAATAAATAAAAGGATCTTTTCCAGGTTGCTATAGTCATCAAGAAGGAAAGCAGAGATACACATCTATGTTGACTCCTGTTCTGTTTGGGTATGTATCTATTTAGAGGAGCATTGGGATAACAATTTCTATGAAAGAAATAATTGTGCAATATATAATGCATTATCCTTCCCTGTGGTCTTTTCATTTCAACAAAGCATGAGGCCCTGAATCAAAGGAATGGAAGCACAAGAATATAAATCTACCCAGGGAGCTGAAAGGAAGTTTGACAGCAGGAATACCATCAAAGCATTATCCCAATTGTAACAACATGCTATGTAAAGATTACACCTAATAGAAAACTAGAATTCACTTTTCTTGTCCATCTTCTTACCCCAAGAAGATAAAGATATGTGCAGTTTTGATTCATATTGTAATTACTGTAACTACTGCTATGGTATTTTTTTCATCTCTTCTTTGCTAGGCATGTCTACCTAGCTAGCATATGTGCATAAGCAGATGCAGGACATCTGTATCTGTGTGGATCTCACCTTCTCGGCGAGAACGTATACATTCTGCCTCTCAAGCACTGGCCTTTTGGTTAAGATGGTCTGAATGTGCTAGTCTTCAGTATGCTAGTCCTTCGATGCTTGGTGTGTGTCCAATTATCATTATTGTTTCCCTAAAATAAATATAAATAACAAAGCAATTATTGCTCCAAGTTAATAATGATAGCTTGACTTTAAACATGTGAATATTCTTGACTAACTTAAAATTGTAACTTTAGTAAACTTCATTTACAACAGAGTAACTCCTACCTTTAGTTTGAACTAGTTAAATAAAAGCTGTCAATTTAATATGAAAGGTTTATAGTCTTACTAGGCTTGCTCTTTAAAAATTTGGGGAATTAGAAAGTTTCTCTTGTCAAAGGGTGAACTTATTCAGGTTCTGAACTTTTAACTTTAAAGCAAAAAAACCACTTTTTTTAAGAAAAAAGAAGACCTGGAAAATTCGCATTATAAACATATAAATGAAATGGAGGTTTATGAGGAAAAAGTCGAAAAAGAAAGAAGAGTTTCAGTTTCTCAAACAATTAGGTAAACTTTTTCTTAAATGATATAGTTTAGAAAACTTGACAAAATAATATTTATCTTATTTTAAGTATCCTGATTGTTAAACGTAAGTTCAGTATT
This sequence comes from Sciurus carolinensis, assembly GCF_902686445.1. NCBI lineage: Eukaryota > Metazoa > Chordata > Mammalia > Rodentia > Sciuridae > Sciurus > Sciurus carolinensis. The sequence continues at coordinate 35,355,426 of NC_062221.1, read as the reverse complement.
GTAGTACTCTTTTACTCTTTCCAAAGATGTTTTATAAAGCCTTAGTTCAGAATAGCTACAAAAATTGAGTGCCCTCTGATGATCAGAATATGTCCTTTGAAGGACATTAGTTCCCAGCTGGTAATTTTCCTATAAAACTTTTAGCAGTATAAAATCCAGAGAGAATTGTGTAATATATCATTAGATATTGGGAACCATTACTTCTTTATGGTATATGTGAAGCTGAGCTATATTCCTGAATAACCTCTATCAGAGTAAGTAAAGAAATACTAGACTAGAATGTTCAAATTTTGTTTTGTTTCTTTTTTATTTTTTCACTATGTTAATTTTTAAATAGAGAATTTTGGAACATGTGTAAGGTCTGTCTAATATTGCAAAGATTTTGTGCTTATAAAAGTTGGAAAGTGATCATCATGTTATGATTTTAAGCTTTGATGTGCATTAAACTGCCTTATTTGACCTCTAGTTTATACTGTTTTTGAAAGTAATTACTCAAAATTTTAGTAATCTTAACATTCACATTCAATAAAGCAGCCATTTTTATATTGCTTATCTCAGGTTGAGGTAAAATCCTCCATGTTTTCCTTGATTCCTGTCTTCAACTAGTCATTTTGGGAATGGTGGGGGGGGTACTGGGGATTGAACTGAGGGGCACTCAACAACCAAGCCACATCCCCAGCCCTATTTTGTATTCTATTTAGAGACAGGGTCTCACTGAAGTGCTTAGCACCTCCCTTTCCCTGAGATTAGCTTTGAACTCTCGATCCTCCTACCTCAGCTTTTGAGAGCCACTGGGATTACAGGTATCCACCACCGCACCAGCTCAACTCATTGTTTTGATACTTTTTGTTTGTTTGTTTTATGTTAGCTATTCTCCAACAGCCAGAATGGTATTTTTTAACCAGAATGGTTTTTAAACTCCAAGCAAATTATATGATTTCCAAGTGAAATTTTTCATGTGATTCCTATTTGCATATAAATAGTTTTACCTTAACTTTCTTTTTTTTTTTTTTAAAGTCATTTTTTTTTTTGTATAAGTTTATTTTATTTGTTTTTGCATGTGGTGCTGAGGCTCTAACCTAGGGCTTCACATTGGCTAGGCAAGAGCCCTACCACTGAGCCACAACCACAGCCCTTACTTTAACTTTCAATGTCCTAAACAATTTGCCTTGTCTCGTTTTCCAACCTTATTTTATTTTTTAAAATTAACTTTAACTGATACAAGAAACCAAAATAAAATTTCACATGAATGGAGTTTCACATGATGTTTTGATACATGTTTAAACTACATAATCATGCAAAACTTATTTATCTTCCAATATTTTGGAATTTATGGCAAAAAAAAACATAAAATCATTTCTTTTAACTTTTTGAGATATACAGTACACAAGCTATCTAGTCAACCTCCTGTGCAATGGAAACTTTGAACTTTCTTATTTCTATTTAAATGTAATGAAGTACCTGTTGATCATCCTCTCCCCACCTCCCTACTCCCTCTCCCCCTACTGTCTCGAGACTCTATTAACAACATTCTAGTCTCAGTTCTTAAAAGATCAACTTATATTTATCAATTAAACTTAATTTATACTGAACACAGAAAAACATAAAAATTATACATTGCGATGAGAAGTGATGTTGCAATACATGTATATACTGTATAATGTTAAATCAGGTTAACCTTACGTATCTCCTCAACATTTATCATTTTTTCATGGTGAAAACTTTCAAAATTCTTTTTTCTAGTTTTTGAAATGCACAGTACATTTTTGATGTCTGTAGTCAACGTACTATGCAAGAGCATTTCAGAACTTCTTGCTCCTAACATTATCTTTATGCCCATTGATTAAAATTTCCCAATCTCCCCTTTTTCCCTACTCTGGCTGGCCTCTGGTAACCACTATTTGGCTCTCAACTTCTGTGAGATCAACCTTGCTGGATTTTACATATGAAATTATGCAATACTTATCTTTCTATGCCAACCTTAATTCACTTAACATAATGATCTGTGGTTACCATCATGTTGCTGTAAACAATGGCATTTCATTTCTTGTATGGCTTTATTGTACCCTATTGTGTTTATTCACACAATATATTCATCATTCATCATTAATGAGAATTTAGTCAGCTTCTATTTCAGGGCTAGATTTTGGAGTTGTTATCCCAAAAATCCTTGCTTATTTCATTGTCCTAATGCATTTCTCCAATGCTTTCTTTTAGTAGTTTTCATTGTTTTGAGATTACATTTAAGTTTTCAGTCCACTTTCACTTGAGTCTTTTAGCTGTGAAGAGACAGTAATCTAATTTTATTATCCTGCTTGTGGATACTTAATTTTTCAACCACAATTTATTAGAAAGACTGTCCTTTCTCCAGTACAAGAACCAGTGACATTTCTACACAGATCAATAGCAATCTATTTGAAATAGAACTCAAGAAATTAATCCCAGGGGCTGGGGAGATAGCTCAGTTGGTAGAGTGCTTGCCTCGCAAGCACAAGTCCCTGAGTTCAATCCCCAGTACTGCCAAAAAAAAAAAAAAAAAAAAAAAAAAAAGAAAAGAAATCAATCCCCTTTGCTATAACTACAAAAATAAAATATTTTGGAATAAATTTAACCAAAACCATGAAATATCCTACTATAAAACTATGACATTTTGATGAAAGAAATTTAGAAAGACACAAAAATTTGAAAGACATTCCATGCTCAATCTATTGATTGCAAAAATCAATACTGTTAAAATGCCCATAGTAGCCAAAGTTATCTACTGATTCATAATAATCAAAATCAAAATGCTGATGACATACTTCACAAATTTAGAGAAAAAAATTCTTAAAACTCTATGGAACCAAGGCAAACTTGAATAGTCACAGCCATCTGGAAGAAAAAGAACAAAGCAGAGAGTACTACTTTATCTGAATTTGAAATACACTGCAAAGCTCTACTTATCAAAACATGATGTTAAAAGCATAAAAATAGACACATAGCCCAGTGGAACAGAATAGAGAATCTAGAAGTAAACCACACATCAACTGATTTCCAACCAAAGGTACTAAGAACCAATTGCATGTTAAAACACTGGCCTTCTCCTTTTCCTATGTTCAAGTTAAATTTTATTGTTTTATTCCTTAAGAGCCCCAAACTTATTTTGAATTAAAACCATTAGACCTGCAGAGACTCATGCCTACTGAATCCTTGCCTCAAATCTTTGCATGGTTGTGATCTACTTGCCATTACAGGCTTAGTGTAAATGTTACTTTCTCACAGAGACCTTCCTTGCCTACCCAGTATTAGTCATATCATCCTATTTATTTTCTTTGTACCTTGTTCATTCATTCATTTATTTCTTCGTGTGTTCATTCAGTTTACTTCTCAGATTCTCCATGAATATATAGGTACCAAGAATATAAGAACCTGACTTTCAAGTTCACAACTGTACCCCTAGTGCCCAAAATGCTTTCTAGTATATAGCAGGTACTTAATAAGTGCTTTTTGACTGAATGAGCAAGTGGATGAAGAGCTAAATAACTGTAGTTGTAAGTATTGTTTAGATTTAAATTTTTAAAAAATTTTCATTCTCAAAAACAATCTTTTGTACTAAATTATGTAAAAATCATGCAATATTTTATCTCAAAGGTCAAATCCTTATCAAATTAAAAAGAGAATTGCCAAACTGATGCTATATTTTTTAAGCTGCGATATAAATATGTCTGATATTTAAACAAAAATTTTATGTGTTTTCATACATTTTTCCATGTATTGTATATGAAATGTATAATTTCTATTACATTTTCCTATAGATTTAACTATAGATCACATTTAAATATAGATTAAATGTAAAATAATCTTAAATGCAAATAATTTATCTGACTATTTGCCATGCAAACAATATATTCTTTTTCTAAATCTAAGGAAAGACTTATGTTGGTACTGTATTAATTACTTCTTTAACTTACTTTCTTTTAAATTATATAATCCTATAATAATTAATGTTACAACAAAAGAAGCATTAAGAGTGGATTTGTAGCACAATGAAGATTCAGTTATAAACATAATAATGATTTTTAATACAATTCTTTATGATCACCAGTGTAAATAATAAATTTTCAAATAGTCAATATCTACACCATTAATACTTCGTAGTAATCCTGAGATTGTGATTAAATGAAGGCAATTCTGTTGTTGGAATGACTACAATGCACAGTTAGCTAGTTTGAACCTAAGCTTTATAGTTCCTTTTTACCTGTGGGCAGAAGACAAATTGACCTTTTAACAGTCACCCTCATTATCCAAGTATAAACATTTCGATGGGCAGAGTTCCTCACTGGTAGTGACTTAGGTGCTTAGAAAGCCTATTAACTCTAAACCAATAGGGTACCACTTAATGAACTGCAGCAATAGCACTCCAAGTGGGTCCCTTGTGGACTGGGGAGATTTGCTGCCCTAGATACCTAAATACAGGGAAGGAGTAATTTAGATACTTGGAAAAATGCAGGCCATGGAAACTGCTACCTATAAAAGCAAGGCAAAGTCAAGACTTAAGGCACTTTTCCAATTATTCAGAGTAAAAGAAAAGTGCCTTTAAAACTTAATTAGGTAACAGTGGAAACAGAGGTTTTTATTCAAAATTGCTTGAGGAGGTTGATGTATGATCTTTATTTTCACATGAATTATAATGTGTAACATGAGGTAAGTTCTCAGTAAACGTTTTTTAGTATGTTGATCAAGAGAATGATTTGATAAATTATTCATTTCAATGTTTTAAATAAATGTTATTTAAGTTTTTCTTTTCCTTTTCCGGAACAATGAACTAATAAAGATGTAATAATTTGGTGAATATTATTTAGTTTTCTAAATCTGTAAATCACAGCAATTTATGTGTTACAATATATACAACATTCTTTGATTTAATCTTAATTCACCTTTCCTATGAATGCTTTGTGGAAGGACTTTATATAAAAAAAAAAAAATCAATTAATTTCTGTTTGGAAAAATCTCAAATTTCACCACAATTTATATCCTGATTTTTATAGCGCAGTGTTTTGACATTACTATTGCAGTATTAAAAATATTATTCTTCAAAAACTGTTGCTTTTTCACACACAAAAGGATCATTTTTATTTTACTTTTTCTTTGTAAATCTTTTTCATTGAAAGAAGTCTTTTAGTTCTTAACATCAAAGGTTGGCAGATTAGTTTGTACTATTGTTTTACCTGCGATTAGTTTTCTGTAACTTTTTTAAACTTCCCTAGTCTGCATTATTTCAGACTGACGAGTTCTAATAGCCTTTCTCATACAATTTTTCTTTCTCATGATAATTTAAAAAAATAAACTTTAAAAATGTGTGCTGAAAGCATTTCTTGATTAAATAATTAGAACCTGTGAAAACTCCGTTATCATAAACTTTGTCCTAATAGTTTCCCAACATATGACAATCATCAGATTGCTTTACCTACAGAATTAAAGGGGACTGATTTCTTCAAATAGTCAATCAATGCCTATACTCTTTTCTAGCAGTAAAATGTAGTTATTTCATTCTGTAAATGTAATTTAGATTATTGTTTATCTAAAGGCCCTTTTTGGATTAAATAATCAGAGAACCACGTCCAATTAGTGTCAAATATTTCCCTCCATTTTATCTTGACAGAGTTGCAATTATATGTCCAATAAAAGCATAATATCATCTCAAAATGGACAAATCAATCTTTCAGAAAGTTTTTGTAAATATATTCATGCATAATATGCCACAATGAAACCCACTATTCTGTTTTTATGCACCAATAAAAATATTAACTCACTTTAAAGCATAGATGTTGGCATATGGTTTTTAAATATTGGTCTTATTTTTAATCAGAAGTGTTCTAACTTAAGATGTAGTTATATTAATTTTTTAAACGTTCCAAAGTGATAATATATTTTACATATATTGTTGGGATGAAAATTGTAGTTTTACTAATAAATAAGCATGCCTTTGCTAGTATTTGTAACTCAAGATTTAATATGTTTAAATACTGATGGAAATACTTGTAATTCTTAGAAGAGGAAAAAATCCAGAATTATTTTTCTCTGACATTTACTCTTCAGACCTCTTATGATCTAAAATATGGTTTTTTTAGAATCATGCTTCCATGATGATTTTTTTTAATAGTTTTAGACACAAAGGGGGTTTAGGAAAAATTAACTTCAGTGTTATTATAGTATTATTTAAAATATTGTGGGCATCTGAAAATGATTTGGTGGAATCAGCCAACATATTTTATCTTTTGTAACAAGGTATAATGTTAAAATTAACTTTAAAATAAAGATACTAATTATAAGCAACAATTTAGATACTATTGGTTTCTATCTGAAGCTTCCAGGTCCAAGAGTAATACCATTACACAATAATGCAACTTATGAGCTGAGTCATTGCTTCATAGGAGAAAATTTTAAACATTATAAATACTTAGACTAGTCTTTGCTTTAGAGATAATTGTAGTTCTTTAATCTTTTGGTAATATTATGTGTGGAAGTTTGCATGGATATCTCAAAGCACAAAAACTTCAATCTAAATTAAATTGAAGATATTTTGTAACAAAAATATTAAAATTGGGGCCAATTTCTTGCCATATCACCTCTCAGAAATTTGAATAATTTTATGTGAATGAAGAAGTTAAGGGAAAAAAAGACAAACTCTGCTATAGGAGTGAAGCTGAAATATGTAATCTCAAGAATTCCTCTCTTTCAAGGACAGTGACAAACTTAGGAAAAATGTAGTTTCATCAGATTCAAAAAAGGTAAGTTCATTATGATCAAGTACTTTATAGTTTTTTTTTATTTTGTTGTTTTTAAATAAGGTAAATTTGGATTATAAGTATTTTGTGAAAAACAACTCATTAAAATACATTAAACAAAAGACACTTTTCCTATAATAATATATTTGATTTTTCAATTTAAATAATGTATTAGTAAAATTAATTATTTTCTATTTCAGAGTTTATTATATGGAGAAAATTTTTATTAAGTGTATAAATTCTTAGATTATATCAATAATATGCAATTAACTTTGAAGTAATTAACCAAGTCTAGAGTTATCAAATGTAGCCACTATGTCCAAATCTAGATTTTTTTTCTCTTTCCTCTCTGCCAAAACTTGATTTCTCAGACCACAAATGTTTAATCTAAACTCATTTCTAGAAATAAGGTCATTCCTAGGAAAACTTAAAATAATGTATGATATGATGCTCATTTTTTAAGACAGTTTTCTTTTGAATTGCATATGCTTACTTTGAGAACTTTTCCATTTTTTCATTATAAAAACCTCTCAAGAGAAGCAAAATAGGAGAGAGCTTACTGGCAAGTCTGAATTAATCATGAAGAAGGAAGATAAATATGATAAAAGCAAAAAGAAACCTGTAAAATTTAATTTTCCTCAAATTCCAAGCATTACAAAGCAATTGTGTTGAAGAATATTTTCTGTATACGTCCATTAAAATGTCAGAAAAAAGAAAAGTCTTACTGCAATGATAAGAAACAGGGAAATCATGTTTTCAGCAGAGATAGAGATCTCGTTTTTCCTACAAAACCTCGAAATAATTTTTACCTTAGGAACTTATGAAAACCTTGAATTTTAAGTAAATAAGAAAACGCCAGTTAGCTCTATGTTTGTATTTGCACACTGTTCATTGCTTAAATTATGGCAAACAGTTTCTCATTCTTTTATACTACATCTCTCTTAAATTAAAATCCCCCCAAAAAATCTATTTGGAAAGTTTCTGTGAACTTCATAAGTGAATAATTTCTTATATAACGGCAATAAAACCTCTGGGAAAGAAACTATTATGAATACTGTGTCAGCAATTTTAGATCATTGTACACATCTTATTCTCTTTTCCACTTACCTATTTATAATTTAAACTTCCCAAATTATGTAATTTCATAGCTGCTATGAGCCTTGAGTCCTCCACCCTATTTCTTTGTTGTTTGCATTTAAAAATTAAGTTTACCAACCTCTTTGGGAAGAAATTTTAATGAAGAAAATAATTCTTAACTGATACTGAGTGGTGTTTGCCTCACTCATATCCTTGTGACTAGCACCAGATCAGATCTATCCAAAATGTGCTGATGAATTCCAAACTATAATTCAAATTTTATGGAGCTAAAATCATGCTGTACATTGTTGACTACATAGAATCAAAATTATTAGTCAATATATCCTAAAAAATAGACATTGACCCACTGGGAAGACTTGGCATAGTACTCTGTGTTTGCTGTCAGCATTTATGTTGTCACTGTTGTTAAATGCTTAGCAGAGTGGGATCCTGAGGAAACCAAGGAGGTACTAGCAAATTCAGTTGTGCATGAGAATATACAGAAAAAAAATGTTAATTGCCTACCTGTGGGCAGAGATTTTTTTTTTTTTCATGTAGGAAAAGGAGCTTAATTTTCATAAGTGAAATGAAATAAAAGAAAAAAGAAATTAAGATTTCAGAAAGACTGGATTCTGGTATTTATCATTTTTATGCCAGTTAGTTTTTCTTCTGAACAATCTTGACTTGATGAAAATGAAGAAATAGTTGCTTTCCTTACAAGGCAGCTGTGATAGTTAAAAGAATTCTTTGATTCTCTCTCTCTCTAACACACACACACACACACACACACACACACACACACACACATGCTGTTATGAATGTTTTATTGTGTACAAATTGTACCAATACAGGCTATTTCATTTGGGCACTTTAGGATATTGGTTTTATTGTCTACATTTAATTCTGGCATTTTTTTTTTTTTTTTTTTATGTCACTAGCAAATCTTTTCTAAAACTCTGTATAGGATGTTTTAATCTACAATCCCCACTCAGCTGAAATCTCCCCTTACCTACTACTACGTCATCTCTCATCCACTCTGGTCCTTCTCTAATCAATCCCCCACATTGCAGCCACAGTGATTTACGAAAATCTTGTGATGTCATTCACCCTGCTTAGCCTCCATTATGAACCATGGAACTCCGTGCAGTCTGATTCCTGCTACCCTCTGGAGTTTTATTTATTACTTCCTGGTTTAGTAAACCCTGGCATGATGACATTTTGGTTGCTCAGGATTGCCATATAATCTTCCACCACGGAGAAAGTCCTCTTATCAGCCAGAAACACCCACCTGATACCCCAATAGCCATTTGAATGTCAGATAGTATTCATCCATTTCTTTTGTTTAGATTTTACTTTACCAGAAAACTTCCTTTCTCTTTTCTGGCTTAAGTTCTTACAGTGCATTCATGGGGATGAGGGATTTTTGAATGAAACCTTTATTTGAGTCATTCTACATTCATTAAAATGAATATTCAATTAATATTTACTTCCTTTACCAGATTACAAATTTCTTGAGAATAACGTTCTCTCTTCTGTTTACTGGTAAATTGTACCATATCATAAGATATTGTAGAGGATGAATTATTTTATGAAACTTCTAAATATTATGATAATATTTTACAGGCTAATAATGTAAACTTTAAAATTACTTTTTTTCTTCTTTTAAAAATTTCTTTTAACTGAAAAATAAAAACATAAGATTGTAGGTTCTATGAGGTCAACCTTTGTTTTGATTCCACATAGGAATGAGAGTATGCTATACTTGTCTTTCTGTGGCTGGTTTATTTCACTTAATGATTTCTAGTCCCAGTCATCTTACAAATGACAGCATTTCATTTTTTTATGGCTGAATAATATTCCATTGTGTATATGTATCACATGTAATTTATTCACTCACCGGGTGTTTACTCATCCATACCTTGTCTATTGTGAATAGTGCTGCAGTGAATATGGGGGTAGAAACATCTCTTTGAAATGGTGATTTCTTTTCCTTTGCATATGTACACAGCAGTGGGATTACTGAATCATATAGTAGTTCTATTTAAATTTTTTGAGTATTTTCCATACTGTTTTCCACAGTGACTGCACTAATTTATACTCCCTTAATAGTGACCAAGTGTTCCCTTTTTTCCCACAGGCTAGCTTGCACTTCCTATTCTTTATATTTTTAATAATAATCATTCTTATTAGGTAAAATTATATCTTAGAGTAGTTTTTGATTGGCATTTCCCTAATGATTACTGACCTTGAACATTTTTTTCATGTACATCTTGACTTTTTATATGTCCTGTTTTGAGAAACATTTAATTAGATCTATTGCCCATTTTTAAATTAGATTATAGTGAGGATATTTTTTAATATTGCACTTCTGTGGCTCCTAATATAATATGAAAATCAATCTCTTTCTAAATGTATAGTGTGCAAACATTTTCTCCCATTCTGTGGATTGACTCTTCACTATGATGATTGCTTCCTTTGCTGGCAGGCACTTTTTCACTCAATTTCATATTTGTCTTTTGCATTTTCCAAATGCTTTTGAAATTTTTGTCCAGAAAATTCTTTCCCAATCCAATGTCCTCAAGTAATTCTCCTGTTTTCTTCTATTAGTCTCATAGGTTTAGGTATTATATTTAAATCTTTAATGTATTTTTTTATTGATTTTTTTAACAGATGAGAGATAAGGTCTAGTTTCATTTTTCTGAAAGTATTGTCCTTTCTTCAATGTATATTCTTAGCACCTTTATCAAAATTTTGTTGGCTATAGATGTGTGGGTTTATCTTTAGGCTCTCTATTCTGTTCCTTTGATCCATGTATCTTTTTGCACACCAACACTTTGCTGTTTTGATGACTATGGCTTTGTAGTGTGTTTGAAGTCAGTTAGTGTAATGCCTCCTGCTTCATTTTTTTATTCTATTATGTTCAAGATGGTTTTGATTACTCAGAATTTTTCCTGTGATTTCCTGTTAGTTTTAGGGTTGCTTATTCTAAAAGATTGCCATTGAAGATTGCCTTTGGTATTTTTGTGGAGATTGTATCACATCTGCTAATCACTTTGGGTATTAAAGACATTTTAAAAACATTGTCTCTTCCCATCCAGGAATAAAAGTTGTTTTTCTATATTTGTATGTCCTCTTCGATTTTTCATATCAAAGTTTATGATTTTTTCATTGTGGAATTCTTCCGAGACAGAAGTTCCATATATGAATATATGATGGAATATTACTCAGCTTTAAAGAAGAATGAAATTATGGCATTTGCTGGTAAATGGATGGAATTGGAGAATATCATGCTAAGTGAAATAAGCCAAACCCAAAACACCAAAGGCCGAATATTTTGTCTGATATTCAAATGTTGGTTCACAATAAAGGATGTGGTCGGCTAGGGAAGGATACAGTTACTTTATATTAGGTAGCAGAGTGAAGGGAGAGGAAGGGGTGTGGAGGTAGAAAGGATGGTAGAGTGAAACAGATATTATTACCTCATGTAAATATATGACTGCATGATCAATGTGATCCTACAACATGTACATCCAGAAAAATGAGAAATTACACTCCATTTATGTGTGATTTATCATATTGAATAAATACATTCTAGTGTCATATACAACTACTTAAAGCAAATTTAAAAAAAAAAGCAATGAGCAAAAAGAGGAAGGGGGGAAGGAAATTAACTTCTTTCTTAGGGAATTTTAGAATATTCTGCATTCCATCACATTTCATTTTTTTTTTTAGAACAAGGAAATTTTAAATTCAATAAATTACTAGGCATTGGACTGTCATTTGGTCCAAAATGTATCCAAGATAGTTGAGTGACCTAGTAGAGCAAGAACTAACTTATTAAGACAATGCCTTAAAGAATAGGAATGTAGGAAAATGAGAGAGGAAAAAAAAAAAAAAAAAAGCTCAACTATTCTGCCTACTTCTTGATGCAATTGCTGTGGTAATGTGCATTTTTGAGGTTTTTTTTTTATTTTCCACTAAAATATTAAAATATTTCCATGGATGTGTGAGATAGCGATGGGGTCTCCATTTCAATAACTATAATGGACATCTTCTGGATAAAATACTGAAGTGTGATATGTAAAAAAATTCTTATTCTGAGTATCTGGCCACAAATAGTTTGAGTGAGGATTACATTAAAAATAATTATAACAAAGAATGTAAACTATAATAAGAAAAAGATAATGAAGTTATTTAGATACTCTGAACACCCACAGCTTTAAGTTACTTTTGGAATTCTTTGTTATGCTACTTGAACTATCAGTACAAAATTTTTGCATGCAGTTAGCACTCAGGGGTCGCTAGTCCCAAAAACAAAAACGAAAGAACAGTGACAACAAGACAAATACGAAATTTTTCTTACATTCGTCTTAACTATTTTGTGATTTCATTTCATGCTAGTTTATCTTATATACTGTGGTCAGTGAGAAATGGCCCTTAAAAATATCCACATCATAATCTTCAGGACCCTTGGAATTTGTTAGGTTATGTGGAAAAGAAGACAATTGACAATGTGATTAAGTTAAAGACCTTGAGACAAAGAGAAGGGCTTGAATTAAACCAGGTGGTTCCAATCTAATCACAGGAACTCTTAGAAGTGGAAAAACTGTTCATGTTTCAGGGATCTAGAGAGATGGCATACCCAGCAAGAACCTAGCCCACAGTTGTTGGCTTTGAAGGTAGAGGGAGGTGCTCTAAGACAAGAAATGTGGGCTGTGAAAGTAAAGTTCCTCCCTAAAGCCAGAAGGAATGCAGCCCTGTCAACACTTTTATTAGAACCCAGGGGGCTCCAGTCAGACTTTTAACCTACTAAAGTGTGAGATAACAAATTCATATGTTAAACCACCAGGTTTTTCTAATTAGTTACAGCAGCCAAAGCACAAGAGCATCTAGAAATATAATGGCATATTTATATATAAAGAAACTTAAAATTTGAGAGGAATAAATGATAAAAGGATCACTGGCTGGGCACCCTGACACATGCCTGCAATCCCATTGGTCGGAGAGACTGAGACAGGAGGATCCCAAGTTCAAAGCCAACCTCAGCGATGGTGAAGCCCTAAACAACTCAGTGAGACCCTGTCTTTAAATGAAACACAAAATAGGCCTGGGGATATGTCTCACTGGTGGAGGATCTCTGAGTTCAATCCCTGGTACCCTCCCCTGCCAAAAAAATGTAGACTCCACTGAAAAAGAGTTTAGAATTCTAGCTATAAATTAGCACTATTTTTAATTCTTTTTGTCATGAAGGTAGAATCGTTTCTTTTTTCACTGCATTTAAATTTTATCCTCAAAATATTATTCCAAGAATGTGTAGTTCTTTATTTTCAGTGAAGTTGACTTCCCAGAGAGTCCCTGAATAATCTGTACTTGTAGCTGTAAATGTGCATTTATCACTCATTAATCAACATAAAGAGTTCCATCAGGACTGACTTACATCCTTCACGATAGTTCAATCAAATAAACTAATTAAACTTTATTACTGAGCAAGCTTTTAGTAAATGAAGGTAAGCATATTTTCAGAACATATATTTAATTTCCAGACCTGTATAAATAAAATGATTAAATATGTTTCTATAGGTTGTAAGACTGTGGCCAATTATAAGAAGGTATGAATTCAGACCACATGTTGTTTATCATTGAAGTTACATATATTATTTAAGGAAGTATGAGAAGTGTGTTTATTATCAGCCATCAAGTGTTATTCATTTTTGTTTCTGCTATATAAAGCCATACCACATAATGATAACAAATAAGTTTACTGTAGATCACTCATCACTTAAAAAAAATGAATCAGTGTGATCTTCATCATATGAGCTCTCAGAAATAATTCTTGCTGCAGTGTTAAGTACGTTATTTCAATCAAGTATTAATAATCACATCAGCTAATGTAAGCTATAGGCATCTTGTTCTCTGCTTTGGGATTTGAATGGTGCCCAGCAACCTAAACATACTCCACACATCTTTGTTTAATGAATATGAAACTAAATAGTTTATTTTTGCTATCATTTGATTTTAATAATTTTACCCTATTATAGAAAAAGAAAATAATGTTTCAAGTGAAATATTCCCAAATCCAATTTTTAACTATCTATTACTTAGCTTCTTACCCAAAATTTATCCAGAAGTACAAAACTTATACTGTACTTTTGATACTAAAATCACATCTCTAAGATTTTATTTTGTTTTTCCAGAAATAAGGAAAAAAATCAAACGAGTGTGAAAAAAATATTTTTCTTTTTTCCTTTTTATCTCACTGCTGTTTCATTTTCCTTTATTGTGTTTAGCTATGCTATTCAGAAGGTACTTCTAAAATATTTTAATGTACCACATTCTAAACTATTATAATAGTACCATCGACTGCTGCTATAGATCTTCAGAGTTAGAGTGATTTTATGTCAGTTTTATATTTCATTGTTTCTCTAGTAGTGAGGTCAGTATGTTTCCATTAGCTTTTTATTTCAGTTCACTGGCAAAGCTGAACCACAAAACTATAAGTAATAACTTTGAATTCTGCAAGTATATTTTATTCCATTAATATGTCAATACATAGAGACTTGATAACATTCAGATTTATTTTTATTATCTGAGGACATGTCAAACTCCAAGAGAGATGTCCAAATAGCTTCTTAAAAATGTAAGAAACACATATGTCAGGATTTCCTTTTATTATAGCCAATGATTTCCACAGGAAGCTTATGGGGCCAGAACTCAAGTTCTGCCAGAGTAAAATGATGATCAGATACTAGTTTCTTTAGATTATAATCTGATGTTTATTAGGTTAAGATTATAGGCTTATTTTCCCACAAGAACACCCTCTAATTATTGAAAAGAAACTCAGAGCTTTCCGTTTGCTTGTACAGATATAGAATAATAGCAACAACTTATGTGACAGTAAATGAAAGATATAGCACTACTTAGCAGTGTTATTAGAAAGTGTTCCTAAGTGTATATGGGTAGGCAGTCATCAATTTTGAGAGAAAATTGGACTAACAAAAGATTTAGATATCCATTTTCAATTAATAATTCCTATTTCTTTCATCTGATCATATTTGCACTCTGTAAAGGCAAGAACAATAAGGTACAGAAGTAATTTTTCCACATTATAATACTAAAATACATTATATTTCATAGCATATTTGATTGTTATGAGAACTAATATTGTGTTGCTGCTGAAAGCACAGTGACAATATTATATGTAAAAACCATTAAATCACAGGTCTAGGATTTACATTGCAAATGCAATGTGACTTTATATGAAATTAAAATATAAAGTCAGTTAGGAGACCCTGTTTTAAGAAACCTACACTTGAATTGAAAAGGGGGAAAAGATACATAGCTCTTTTGCTAAAAGCATTCCATGGGCTGGAATATGACCCAGTGTTAGAAGATTGCCTGGTATATGTAGGATCCTAGGTTTGATCCCAAATGTGGAAAAAGAAAAAGAAAATATGAAGTCTGTTTGGGGGTAATATTAGATTACAAATAATAAAAAAACAATACTTTCAAGTTTCTTATTTTGGTAAAATGAGCTTTAATCACATCCTAATTCAGTAAATATACTCATTTTTCTTGTCTGTGACTTGATGTTTGTTTTATTTTTTGTCTCTTACATTAGCTCACTGTAGTTTTGTCCCTTATTCTGCCAATTATTTATTTTTTAAAAATATGAAAGTATCTCTTGCTTTGTACCAAACAATACATTAGCCACAGGGTCTAGGATTATAAATGAAATAGAAAAATATCCCGGTGCCTTCGTGATAGTTTCTGAGAAAAGAGAGATGACTAAACAAATAAATAAAATTAAGTTCAATGAAGGGAGAAAGAAGGTTAAAAAGAAGTTGTACTGTTATCTTAGAGATGTTGTGAACTTACATCCCTGTTAAATCCTGCATTCTTCATGCAAATGTATCTCATCAGAAAGCTATTCCTTGAATGTCTGAAATCTAAGTACAACACAATTTAGAATTCAAAACACAAAAACTGTTAAGCAACAGGGCTAAACCTAAATGATAGTACTGCAATTCACCTCATAATGATCCTACCCTACATTTTCAGTTCAAAAATTAGTTTAGAACCTTTGATTGATTTTGATTGTATAATCATTGCATGGTATAATTCTGTTTGTCATGCCACTTAAAAGGTAAACAGCAGAAATGCATTCACTGGTGGCACATGGACGTGCTTTTGTCTTCTCATGTACTGGGAACAGCAAACCTAGAATTCTCAGTGGACCTGCATTGTCTATATTTCCAAAAGCCAATTTGCGGTTTGTTTACAGAGCTGCAGCATTAACTGCAAACTCATATTACATGAGTGACATGGAACACTGCATCAGACAATGCTATCAGTGTTAGTGGCATAGAACCACTGAATAAAGGAAATTAAATTTTGTAAGTCTAAACTTTGCATTGCTGTAGTAAATATTCTTAAGTGTAATATTTCAACAATAACACACAAATCAAAAGCAGCTGATGTGTTTTTTTTTTTTTTTCAGACTGGAAAATGTTTGCTAAATTGTCATAAAGAAATGATGTGTGACAATTTGAACCATTTGGTTTTAATCACAAGTATTTCATACATCCTGATATTGCACAAAAGATAGTTTCTAAAAAATTATTTTTAAGTAATACTGGCACATTAAAAAAAATACTTCTTCACAAGAATGGTTGTACCCACATTTTTGTAAAAGAAAAAAAAAGGCATAAAATCTGCACTAATATTGTGGTGAAATATGGTATAAGAATTCTGTGCAGAAAATCAGAAAATGACATGTGATGGCTGAATCAGTAGTATTATTTGTTAGTGTATTGATACTCTAGAAAGATACCTTAAAAATAATTAGAACCAATAAATAGAATTACATTAGTGAAAGGTATTTGAATATAACCAGTTCTGTACCTGAGAGAGGTATTAGAAAGAGGAAGAAAAATAAAAGCTCCCAATATACACTAAATTTATTACTTTTAACCATACCAAGTATAATAACAGAAAATAAAATGATGTAACAAAAGATATCAACATTTTAAAGTTTTGGAAACTTTTTCTGTTTTGTGAAGTTAAAATTCAAGCAATATGTCCATTCTGCTTGGGTGTCATTTTTCTCTTTTGAAGCATCATATTAAGTGTATGAGACAGCAACTACAGTGATAAAAAAATCTGAAACTCAGGACAGGTAAATGATTTATTCATTACATTCAAACTATCAAAACAAACAAAAGATTTAATGTGTCCTTTGCACAGCAAGGCTATTTTAGCTACAAAGCATAATATGGGGAGCAGTGGCAAGTGAGAAAGCCAGACTATGTCAACATTCTCATTTAAATATGCCTTTTTGGATTCTGCCATGTTTTGTGGATTCTGCAAGAACAAAATGAGCTGTCATAGCATCATGCACACAGTTGAAACTTCATACCACTGAGCATGATTGTCAGTTACTTGCACCTTATCACCCTCTAATTATGTTGAGCCTGGTTTTAGGGAACCTTCCACAAATGTGGCATTTTTGTGGAAACAAATTTCTTGACATTAAATTCTATTTTAGTTAAATTGTTTTCAATTAATTGATTATTACTTTTATAAGTACATAACTCTGACTAGGGTTTAAAAAACCATTACCTTTAGTCCTGTTTACAATAGTGAAAAGGAAAAAAAAAACAATTGTTTTATATTGGATGATATGTTTAATAAATAACAGTAAATGTGTGAAACTGAAAACAATGGTGTGGAGTAATAGGCAATGCCATAGAAAGATATCCATGATATAGAGTTTAATGATAAAATATACTACATTATGCTTACATAAAAGATATTCTTCAGAATATGATTTAACTGAGAAAAATAGAAAAAATAAATAGTACAAAAATCTAATGATTAATGCGGATAGAAAACAGGATTGCAACATTGCATGTAATAGAAAACTCCAAAAGCATTGTTTTGGAATGTTTACAGGAATTAATTTAAAAATATGTTATATTTGGTGCCAATTGATAGAAAGTTGCACATGTTTAATTGATACATTTTGGTGAGTTTGTATACAGACATACAAACCCCAAGAATTTCCTTGTATTCTTTATGTATGTATTTGTGCATTTCTCTGTGTATGTGCATATGTGTGTGTGTTAAGAACACTTAAAGCAAGATCTATCCTCACCATACTTTAAAGTGCACAATGGCACATTGTTAACTGTAGTAAACAGTTAGGATGGCTACACCAGCAATATGATAATAAATGTTGACAAGCAAGTAGAGAAATTGGAACTCTTGTGCACTGTTGGTGGATTAGCAGAATGGTATAGCCACTATGGAAGAGAGTATGGAGATTTCTCAGAAAATAAAAAATGGAATCATTATGTGAACCAGCAATCTGACTTCTGGATATTTAAAATCAGAATATGGAAGAGTTAACTGCATCCTCCTGTTCATTGTGGCATCATTCATGGCGACCAGGATATGAAAAAGAAAGTCCATATGGCGCATTCATAACAGTAGAATATAATTCAGCCTCAACAAAAGGAAATCCTGCCATTCACACCAACATAAGTGAACCAAGAAGACACTGTGCTAAGTGAAATTGGTCAATAACTGTGGTTTAAGTTTTTTTCTTTTGTAAAATACTCGCATGGACAATGCAGTGACAGTGAGGAAGCATCATGTAATTAGAGACCAGGCAAGTTCTAACTTTACTTTCCACCTTCATGATTTTTAATCTTCAAGGTAGTCTCATTTATCATCTGGATGCTCAAATTCCAGTCCTTGTCCACATTTCAGGTAGAGAGAGAACATGAAGGACAAGAGAACATAACTTCCAGATGAGGCAGCCACCTTCAAAGCATTTTGCAAAAGTTTTATATGTGAGCAAATGTGTAAGGAAGATTTAAAAAATCTCAATCTCTGTGTGGCAAGAATGGTTATACTGATGAGATGCAAATGTGCCCTTATACTTTGCTGTCAAAACTCTGAAAATTAATTTATTTGAATGGTACCAAAATGATCTATGAGTCATACTGAAACAAAAAATAAAAAGAGGTTAAGGAACAGACTAATGTTTTTTATTTGAGATTAAAAACAAAATTATAGTTTTATAAAAAATACATTTAAAAAACACAATAGTGCTTTAGGTGGAAGATATGTGTTCACTTTATTTTTTTTTTCCTCAAATACCTCATCTTATGAGTTGGTGCTTCTATTCTGCATTGGGAATATATATTAGTGCTTTGTATTTCTATATACTAGTTTCTATATATCTTATATTTTTTCAAAGAAAAATTGAGTAATATGAATATTATTTTTTTCAATTGTTTGGTCAACAATACTTTTTTTTCTTAATTTATTTAGAGGTCCTTTTCCATTATACATGACAGTAGAATCCATTTTATAATAATTATACAAGCATGGAATATATCTTGTACTAGTATAAGATATATAGAACTCCATTATTGTGGATGTACATGATGGTGTGATTCACTGTGAGTTTTTCATATTTGTTGGTGCCCTTCAATAGATGAATGGATAAAGAAAATGTGGTATATATACACAATGGAGTATTACTGACCCATAAAGAAAAATTACATTATGGCATTTGCCAGTAAATGGATGGATCTGGAGACTGTCATGCTAAGTGTAATAAGTCAGTTCCAAAAGCCAAAGGCTGAATATTTTCTCTGATATGTGAAGCTAACTCACAATGGTGGGAGGTTGGTGAGGAGAAGAATCTTATTATATTTTTAATATTTGAATGATATTCCAACATGAGTATTTCTACTAAAGGAAAACAGTAATATTGTACTTAGAATCACATGGACATAAAATAAAGTATGATAACAGAAAAATGACCCTCCATATGTCATCAAGTCAAACTGGAAAGAGACAAAGAACACAAGAGAATGATTCGTTTGTTTTCTTCATATTAAATATTTCACATCACAGTTTGTATACAAAACTCAGTTTTACTTTGTAGGGTAGCACAAAGTCTGTTCAAAAACATATATTGCCACTTCCTCACTACCATCAACATATTCAAGTGCCTAAAATTCCCTATATTCAATTTCGTTTGGTTTTAAACTCTGTATCCAGAAAACTCCATTACAAGATTACATAGTATCTAGCAAATGTTATGTATCTCCAGCTACGTAATTGCCTATTGAGAAAATATTTTCAATATCCACCCTCATTTACTTAGCTACAGAAAGTAGTTACTTTAAAAAAAAAAAAAAAAAAAAGACTTGCTTTGTACTCCTCACATTTTTATCTGTATCAGAATCATTTCGGGACCATGTGAATGAACAGATGACTAGTTGCTGATCCCAGAATTTCTGATTCAATAGTCTGTAATTGACCCAAGAATTGGCATTTCTAATAAGTTCTTAAGTGATACTATTGCGTTAGACTGGGAGCATGATTTGGGGACCATTTCTTTAAACATTCTTTTCCCCTTGTTTTTGTTCTTTCTGTTTTCTTTGCTTGATTTTGCTTTCCTTTCCTTTCACTTCTTCATTTAAAAAAGTGTCAAATGATACTTTCTTTAAAAAGTGTACAAATTCTTCTGAGGAATTTTTTTTTTCCTTTCTTTTGTTCATAACAAATAAATCTTTCTGTATTTTGACAAGTACATTTCACATTGTACTCATTATCTTATATTACAGTTATTTGATTGTATAACTTTCATAACCTGTTAGGTTTTAACTTTTCTTCTTTTAGGCAATTGAACTGCTCCTTAAATGAGCCTGAACTCCTGCAAAGAAAAAACTTCCTGAAACAAAAATTATAATGAGGAATAGGGTGGCAAATGAAGTCAGATGATGCCTTTGGCTTGACTTCTTGACCTGGATGAAGTACTCAAGGAAAGTTTGAAACTAAATTGACAATCACCTAGCTATGCAATCTCTACCCTTCCAACTGTTACCCACACATGGACACCAGGTGCAGTCCTCTGAAGGACTGTCTACCCGGGAGAGATGAGACATGTAGCACAAAAATATTAATTTGTCACAAGAAAGGGATGTGGTGATGATAAGGGCCAAAACAATTATTTTTTTCTGTGAAACACATGGGATGAGAGTACTGATCCAAAATACATCAGTATTGGTCCAGCATGATTTATAGAGGGACTTGCAAATGTATCTGTAAATAACAGATTAACATATGCACAGTATAGGTAATTAGAAAAAAAAGTCACTGTGCTGGCATAAATTTATACTTGATATCCATTTATACTGCTTTATGATAATGATGTCCTTCTCATCCAAGCAGGATATTTAAATTAGGAAAATAATTGCATTTACAATACCTTCAAAAAAAGAAGTAAATGCCTAGGAATAAGGTTCACCAAAGACATGAAAGACATCTTGATGAAAATTAAAGAACAATGAAAAAGCAATGAGACATTAGAAGGTGAAAAGACTTCCCATATTTATGAATAAGCAGAACTGATATTTTTTAAGTGAACATAAAACCAAAAGCAATCTACAGACTCAATGCAATCACCATCAAAACATCAATGACCTAGAAAACAGTTAAAAATTTGTATGAAGAACAAAAGGCTGAGAATAGTCAAAGAAATTTTGAGCAAAAAGAGCAAGCTGGAGGTATCATGATACCTCATTTCAACTTACACTACAGAGCTGTAAGACAGCATGGCACTGGCATAAGAAAAGACACATAGATAATGGAATAGAACATTCAAATGTGTTTTAACACATTATAGACATGCAGATGTATCATTGTAGCATAGGATTTCAGACATTGATTAAAATTTAGGTAACAAATAGTGTTTGAATTTGGATTAAATATCATAGAGGGCCTAAATATTCCTAAAAGAGCATGGCAAAAATGAATTTTTACACTTATCATTAAAATTATTAGAATTATAAAATTAAAAAATATATTTTATGATATGCACATGCATATATATAGATATAATTTTTTTGCAGAGCTGTTGATGGAACCCAGGGCCTTGTGCATACTAGACAAGTGTTCTTTCACTGAGGTACAACCCAACCTTTATTTTAATCTTTCCTATTTCTCAAAAGATAAAAATGCAACTGTAATAATTAATTATGATTATGGACTATGCTAGGCACTCCTTAGAGTAGAAATGGTAGCAAAGACTTTGAGCTGAGAGTGACTTCTCCTTAAAATTAAGACTGTAAAATCACTCACAATGAGAACTAAATATGAATTTTAAGGAAGTATTCTTTGCATTTACCAGAAAGATTAATTTACACATGAATTTTTCAAATATGGCTTTGAGATAATTCAGGACTTTGAAGAAATCGTGTAATGTAATTTATCCACTATGGCATATAGATTTATTGATGTAGCATTCATGTCTGGGAAAGTTTTCTTGTACAATTCTTCATTTGTTAATTTGTTAGGGAAAAATTGTGCTTTAGTTGTTCCTGTTTGTTTTTATGTTGTTTTGCTTCAATTGTTCATATACATTATTGTTAAACTTTTATGCTAAGCAAATCTCTGTCTCTATTTGTGAATTTATGTCTGTAGTCCTGCTTCTTAAGTGTTAATGTCCTCCCTCATGGTTATATCCTAGGTTCTAAGAGAGAAACTGAGGCTTTTTGGGTGGCCTCTCTACTTTCCTCAAAATAATAGTTATAGAAGATAATAAAGTATTATAGTTAGTGAATAACTGGAAATACTGTTTTTTACAGAGTAGATTATAATATTTACATGAATTTATTTTTAAAGTTGAACTCCTGATTCTTCCTTACAACCACTGAGTATTTCTGAATTTCCCCACCAGATCCCTAAGGTATGATTCACTTTCATCTGCCATTAGCAGCACTTTAATGGAAATATTTAAAGAGAGATTTTAAATAGTATCTTTCTTTGCTCATCTAGAGACCTTTCTTCAAATCAAATTAGCAATGACCTTTCTAAATACAAATGCTGTCAGACCATTAAAAATCGTAAATGGCACCACATTTCATCAAGTGTAAAGTCCCTGATACTTAGCCAGTCCCTCCCTAAGCAGTTCTTTCCTATTTGCTTAGATTCACATCTAGCCATTAGTTCAAACACACCCATACTGTGGTAAATATGCAAAGACTTTCTGAATGTTTCCTTTTGTTCTCCTTTCACACTCTTCCATTTCAGTAGACTCCCAATTCACACTGTTTAGTTCTGTTTTGATTTTATTTTTGTTTTTTTCCAGCATAGCAGAATAGTATAGACTGCAAATTGATTCCTAAAAGAAATTTATTAAGGTCATGGTTCTGGACACTAGGTAGTCCAAGGGAGGTAGATCCTGCATCTGGCAAGAACTCCTAAGATGCATCATCTTATGCAAAAAAAGTAGGACACACACTGCAGCCTGTGGAAAAGTCCCCTTTTGTAACAGTCACTCCCTGAAGAGCTAGCATACTCCCATGACAAAGGCTTTAATACATTCGTGACCTACATACTTCCCAATAGGTCCTGCCTTCCAATCCTTCCACATTGGGAATTGAGATTCCAATACCTGCTGGATATAGTGCTGACCTGTAATCCCAGCCACTCAAGAGGCAGGGGCAAGAAGATCACAACTTCAAAGCCAGCCTCAGCAAAAGTGAGGTGCTAAGTAACTCAGAGACTCTGTCTCTAAATAAAATACAAAACAGGACTGAGAATGTAGCTCTGTGGTTGAATGCCCCTGAGTTTAATCCCCAGTACCCCTCCCCCCAAAAAAAGATTCCGACACATGTGTTATTGGAGGACTTATTCAAACCACAGCCCATATTAACCTCTCAAGACTCAACTCACATTAAATCTTTTATAAGATGTCAGCCAGAGCCATGCCTTGTCTCTGATGTTTCCTCCAATGTTATCTGTTATACTATTTATCTAATTTGTTACATATACACCTACCAAAGGTCTAAGTGCAAGAAAAATTTGTCAATATTATGTAGTATAATGATACAGTTGGATGAGCTATTTCCATTATACACACCTTAGCTAATAGTATGAAGATAGTTATATTCTTTTAGTTTTATTACCACTATTAAAATAATTATTCTTACAATCACTTTGCAGATATTTGGGTTCAAATATTTGTTCCAAATTACAGGTTTACTATTTTTTGGATAAAACATTGTTATTATACTTGTATTATATTTTTAATGCTTTAAGTTTTATTAGCACATTTTTGTTATATGAAACAATGGGGTTCATTTTAACATAACCATACATGTATAGAATGTAATTTATTCCATTTCGGCCCCCAGTACTGCCTCTTTCCTCCTCTTCTCCCTTCCCCCAGATTTTCTTCCTCTATTCTACTGGTCTTCCTTCTATATATTGTTTTAAATTGGTACTTTATATGTATAGATAAGGTTGGAATTCACTAATAGATGTACACAGCATAATTGATCAATTTCATTCCATGTTTCTCCCTTTTCCTGTCACTACTCTAAGGGAACAAGGAATTCCATTCCTGATATAATATTCTCCCTAAATAGAAATGTAATATCTGGAGTTTCAAAGCCTGATTGCAACTAACGAATGTCACAATAACCAAAAATATATACTCAAATTATTGAAATTGTGATTCCTTTTAGTTAGGACTACACTATTGCTTCTTTTTATTGAAAATTAATTTATAGGCAGAGTAACAACATGTCGTGAGGTGCATGGTGGCACATACCTATAATCCCAACAACTCAGGAGACTGAGGCAGAAGGATCACAAATTCAAGACCATCCTCTGAAATCTATCAAGACCCTCAGCAACTTAGTTGTTGAAAATCTGTCTTGAAATAAAAAATTTACAAAAAAAAAAAAAAAAATTCTGGGGAGGCAGCTTAGTGGTAAAGGTCCCCTGGCTTCAATCCACAATACATCCCTCCAAAAAAGGATATATTTCTATACTTGAAGGATGGATTTATATATCAAATTACACTACTTGTCATTCACTTCTTTATTCATTTACATATTTTATTACCTACAATAACTCTATTTATAACTTTTTTAAAAACCAGACAATTCCCTTTCCACATGGAGCTTAAATTATACTGAAGACAAAAGAACAACAGAAAATAAATTTATAACATAAAGTCAGAAAGTACCATAAAGTATTAAGTAGCCAGAAATAAAAGAAAAAAGAAAATAAGAAAAAAACAAGTAAAAAATAGCTGGAGTGCTATAGAACTACTGGTTAATTAAGAGGATAATTTTTGATAGAGTGTAGAGTGTTCATCAAGAACTTTCAGAGGAGTAAGTATTTCACCAGAGACATGATGAGATGAGGGAGCTGAGACATTCCTGACTGAATTTCTCACAGGTACATGCCAGTTGCAGGGAAGGAAAGGCTGTTTTGGGGGATATGACAGGAATATTTGACCTAATCACAAAGTTTAGAGAGGGACCCTGGTGTTATAGTTTGGATGTGGGGAATCCCCCAAAAGCTCACACGTGAGACAATGCAAGAAGGTTCATAGAAGAAATGATTGGGTTATGAATCTTGACCTAATTAGTGAATTAATCTCTGATGGGATTAACTGAGTGGTGACTGGATACAGGTGGGGTATGACTGGAGGCAGTGGGTCATTGGGGGCATGACTTTGGAGTATATATTTTGTATCTGGAGAGTGGAATCTCTCTCTCTGCTTTCTGATCACCATGATGTGAGCAGCTTCCCTCTGCCACACTCTCCCACCATGATGTTCAGCCTCACCCCGAGAGGCTGAATTGTAACTGGTCTTCTATGGACTAAGATCCCTGAAACTCTGAGTCCTCAAACTCTTCCTCTTCTACAATTGTGTTGGTTGGGTCCTTTTAGTCTCATATATATATATATATATATATTTCTTTTTTTTTTTGTGGAAGATATTCTGTTTTACTCAATTGTTTGTGTGTGTGTGACTTATATTAGTGTTTACAGGGTAAACTCCAATCACTTTTCCTCTGTCTAAAGTTATTCAAGTGGAAATAAAGGCCACATTGGTTTTATCATAGTGATAGAAAATGAAATGTGTGCACATAAAAGTAGTCGTACATTTTTAAGCGTATGATTAATTTCTCACCTTATGTTAAACATCAGAGACAGGAAATATTACTTAAAGAGCATTTTTCTTCATTACTGCCCAAGCACATTCATTTATGAAGCAAATGTCTCACAGATTAAATAGATGATGTTTATTTTCAATGTTCCATTTCAATTCTTTTCGGTATTAACTAAGTGATATGGTGTTGGTCACACTAATATTGTGCCATTCCAATTGTTTTTCTGTTTATTTTTATAGGCAGGTGTAATCTCTTTGAGTAGAAAATGTTCACAATCTTAACAATGACTCCAAAGGATTGATTTTAAATAGTAAGTACTCAAATTACTTGGAAAACACTATGTAACACATGCATGTCCCCATGTAAATTACATGCAGGGTTGTTTTCTTCTGGATTTTCACTTTCCATATTGAATAATAATAGAAGGAATTGTGAAACCATTCAAGTAATTTTGTAGCAAACATCAAAATGTCACACACCTAAGCAAACCAGCATGAATATTCTGCACTGTAGTTTATTGCTTTTGCTTACATGCATACAGAAGGTATTCTGTTAGTCACTCAAATGAATATTTTCCAGAATCCAAATTTATACACATTTTAAAGGGCAAGAAAGAGAAAGAAGGAGAAAACTTCCATTATGTAGGTACCACACATCCTGTCAACAAATACATTTGGAATACATAATTTAGTAAAACACCTATGTTTATAGTGGAAGTTAAACACTGTAATGCTTTTGACATGTAAGTAGAGATGACAGGCAAAATATAATTGAAAGACTTATTTAATGCCCTGGTAACTCAATAGAAACATTCTCATTTTAAAGAAACTTATTTTGAGATAATATGTGACTCAAAGAAGCATGACAAGGTGATTAAATAAAATTGCCATGTATCCTTCATACAGTTTTCCCTGAGATTAACATTTTATATAATCATGGATTTGTTATCAAAACCAAGAATTTAACAATGGAGAAATTCCACTAGTGAATCTACATTTTTTATCCAGAATTCATTACTGTTCCCACTAATGTCCTTTTTTATATCCTCAATCCAATCTAAGCACCCTACTATATTTAAGCACCAAGTCCTCTCAGTGTCCTCAAACCTGTGAATTTGTCTTGTCTTTCATAGTGAAGATTATATCAGTCAGATAGATATGCTATAGAGTGTCCCTAAATTTGGTTTCATCATAAATAAATTGGGTTTGTAGATTTTAGGGAATAATATCAAACAGATAAAGCACCATTCTCATGATATATCAAATGTTATGTGATGTGACCATTAGTGTTGAAAATATTAGGTGTAATCACTTGGTTATAGTGGTTCCTATCAGGATTCTCCACTGTAATAGTTACTGTTGTTTTCCTGTCCATAACTCTGTTCATAAAAAGCAAGTTGTTAAAGCTTAATGAATATAACTTTGATTTCACATAACAGAACAACTTATATATTGATTTAAAAATTCTACTTAAGGTATTTTTTTCAAAAATTGCTTGACCCTCTCTGCTCTGAATTAAAACAGTAGAATCAGGACAAAAAGGTCACAACACAAGGTAAAATTATTAAAGGGGATTAAACAAAATCTTTGTATGGCCAAAATTTATTCATACAATATTTTTCTCATAAGTTTAATTAATTTTTAGTTTAATATTTTATTTTCCAGAGAGTTATTTAGGAAAGCAGATACATTCAAGGGTGAATGTGGGATAAATCAGAAATTCAAATGAGTATGTGTTCATCTTGAGAATGAGATACTCTTGAAATAAAGTAAGAAACAGACATTCAGGGGAGAATGTGGGTTATCTCCAAAGGGAGGATCAGTCTTTTCAAAAACTTTAAATGTCAAAAGCTGACTTAGTAATTTTATTCTTGGTCATGGGTAAATCTAAGACTTCTAAAGTTTTCTCAATAACTGATGATGTCAACTAATACTACTTATAAAGGTTAATTTACACACCTAAATTTTTAATTAAAGATACTTATTTCTTCAGGATTAAGAACTTGAATTTCATAATTTTTTAAATAATTTTTGCACTATAATTTTTGGGGTCTAGAAATCTAATAAAAAGATTTTGATTCTAGTGTAAGACTTATTCCTTTACTCTATGGGAAGATTTTTGACTATTCTTAACATTTAATAGTCTGATATTTCACCAGCAAGTTATCTCTAGCTATAAAACTTAAAAACTAAACTTTTACAGAGATATAATCAGGATCCTGATACAAATAAACAAATAAGCCTTTCCAAACATTTGATTTAACTAATCCAAGAGAATACCATCAAGATGATTCCAAGGAGAATTCAGTTTTACATGTACATATACACAACACGTATACATATGCACATGCAGACACACACACAATGACTTTTTGGCACCTTTGTCTAGTATGAGATAACTGTATTTATGTGGGTTGTGTCTTCTACTCTGTACCATTGGTCTACATGTCTGTTTTTGTGTCAATACCATGCTGTTTTGTTACTATAGCTCTGTGGTATAATTTAAGGTCTAGTATTGTGATGCTTCCTGCTTCAATTTTCTTACTGAGGATTGTTTTGGCTATTCTGGGTATTTTTCAAAATGAATTTCATGACTGCTTTTTCTATTTCTATGAAGAACATCATTGTACATTTAATAGAATTTTCATTAAATATGTATAGCACTTTTAGTAATATGATAATTTTGAACAATACTAATTCTGCCTACCCAAGAACATGGAATATCTTTCCATCTTCTAAGGTCTGCTTCAATTTTTTCTTTAATATTTTATGTTTTCATTGTAGAGGTCTTTCACCTCTTTTGTTCAATTTATTCCCAAATATTTTATTTTTTTCAAGGCAATTATGAATGGGATAATTTTCCTAATTTCTCTTTCAGTTGACTCATCACTGATGTACAGGAATGAAATCAATTTATGGGTGCTAATTTTATATCCTGCTACTATGCTGAATTCATTTATGAGTTCTAGAAGTTTTCTGGTGGAGTTTTTTGGGTCTTCTAATATAGAATCATATCATCAGCAATGAGGGACAATTTAAGTTCTTTTTCTATTCATATACCTTAAATTTCATTCTTTTGCCTACTTGTTCTAGCTATGATTTCAAAGACTGTTGAATAGAAGTTGTGAAAGAGTGCATCACTGTCTTGTTCCAATTTTTGGAGGGAATGCTTTTAATTTTTCTCCATTTAGACTGTTACTGGACTTGAGTTTAGCATATATAGCTTTTATAATGTTGAGGTGTGTTCCTACTATCCTTAGTTTTTCTGGTGTTTTGAACATAAAGGAGTGCTATATTTTGTCAAATGCTTTTTCTGCATCTATTGAGATGATGATATGATTCTTGTCTTTAACTCTATTGATGTGAAAATTATATTTATTGATTTCCATATGTTGAACCAACCTTACATTTCTGGATGAACCCCACTTGATCAGGGTGCACTATATTTTTAATATGTTTTTTATGCAATTTGCCATTATTTTATTAAAGATTTTTGTATCTATATTCATGAGTGATATTGGTCTGAAGTTTTCTTTCCTTGATGTGTCTTTGTGTGGTTTTGGTATCAGGGTAATATTAGCTTCATAGAATGAGTTTGGAAGGGTTCTATTTCATGGAATAATGTGGGCAGGATTGGTGTTAATTATTCTTTGAAGGTTTGGTAGAATTCTGGTAAGAATCCTTCTGGTCCTAGGCTTTTCTTCATTGGTACCCTTTTGATGATATCTTCAATTTCCTTGCTTGAAATTAATCTTTTTAAATTTTCTATTTCCCCCCATTTAATTTGTGTAGGTCCTATGTCTCCAAAAGTTTGCTGATGTTTTAAAATTTTTCTATTTCATTAGAATATAAATTTTCAAAATAGATTCTGATTATTATTCGTATTTCAGTAGTGTTCATTGTGATACTTTTTTTCAACGCAAATTTTAGTAATTTGAGTTTTCTCTTTTTGTTCGTTTGGCTAAAGGTTTATCAATTTTATTTATTTTTTCAAAGAACCAACTTCTTTGTCTTGTCAGTTTTGGGGATTGTTTCTTTTGTTTCAATTTCAAATTGTTTTCTGTCTTCTGTTTGTGTTGTTGGTTTGTTGTTCTTTATCTAAGGCTTCAAGATGTAATGTTAGGTTATTTATTTGGTAACTTTATATTCCTTTAATGAATGAGCTCAATGCACTGAACTTTCCTCTTAGAACTGTTTTCATTGTATCCCAGAGATTTTGATATTTTTTATTGTTATTCTCAGGTATAGGTATTTTTTTTTCTTTCATCCCTGATTTCTTCTGCTATCCATTTGTCATTCAATAGCATATTATTTAGTATCCAGGTGATATTGTAGCCTCTACTTTTCCTTTTATTTTTGATTTCTAATTTAATTCCATTATGGTCTGTTAGAATTCAAGGTATTATTTCTATCATTTTTTATTTTCTATGAGTTGCTTTGTGGTCTGTGATATGGTCTATTTTAGAGAAGGATCTATGTACTGCTGAGAAGAAAGCATATTCAGTCATTGATAGATGAAATATTCTATATATGTCTGTTAGGTCTAAATTATTCATTGTATTATTAAGTTCTATAGTTTCTTTGTTTACTTTTTGTTTTCAGTCTGTGGATGCCTTTGCCTGTGAGATGAGTCTCTTGGACAAAGCATATTGTTAGGTCTTGATTTTTAATCCAATCTGTCAGTCTGTGTCCTTTGATGAGTTTAGTCCATTTATATTCAATGTTATTATTGAGAAATGATTTTTATCCCCTATCATTTTGACATTTCTCATTTTTAATTTGAATTAGTTTTTCCTTGGATCGACTATTCTTCCAGTGTGGTTCTTCTCTTTTGTTGTTTTCACTTTTATTTTTCATTTCTTCTTTCATTTTGTAGTGCAGGCTTTCTAGTTGTGAATTCTTTTAACTTTTGTTATCATGAAAGGCTTTTTCCCCCACACAAGGGTATTGTGCAGTGTACCTTTCAGTTTGGTCAGGCAACGTTTTTGATCTCTAAACTCTCCATAACCACCCAAGCTTCAGTCCTCCTAAAATGGCAGGTTTCTTTGAGTTCCTATCCCTCTACATTGCTCATGGAGCGATTGCTTTGGCTGGTGCCTCTGGCTGAGGCAGTGGCTGGAGCACTGAGGATTTCTTCCTTATTTTATTATATCCGCCCTCCTGAGTCCCCAATCTGCTTTGATTGCCCAGTATTAAATTCCAGTAAAGTCCCCCCACCTTGTTTTTCATTCACCAACCTTGCTAAGAAGCTGCCTGTCTTCTTTCTTGGTTTTACACCAAGAAAAATGACATGCTGTATTCCACCATCTTGAAACCTGTCCCTCCTGTCCCTATTTATCTCATTTTTATGGTCGTGTAATGTGGCATGTTATCTTCAATTCCAATTCAAATTCTATTTTTTTAATGTTTCTCTAATTTATTTATTTATTTGGTACCTGGGATTGAACTCAGGGACACATAATCACTAAACCATTTCTCCAGCACCCCCTTTTTGTTATTTTGAGGCAGGATCTACTAAGTTGCTTAACTCCTTGCTAAGTTGCTGAGGATGGTTTGGAACTTGTGATCCTCCTGCCTCAGCCTCCAGAGTCACTGGCATTGTAAATATATACCACCACACTCAGCTTCAAGTATTTTTTAAAATACGTTTCTGCAGCCTCTCTTTCTGCCTATTTATATACCTGAGAATATACTGTCTCTTTCTGCCTATTTATATACCTGAGAATATACTGTCTTACCCTACCATGCATGAATTAATAACACATAAATGTATGAATTTTGAAACTCCAAACTTTCTGCCTTAAATCTTAATAGATATTGCTATGTGTTAGTCCATATTTAGTATAACTGAAGTACAGAAGCTGGACAAATAAAAAAGTTATTTGCAAGTAAAATAAAAATCAATTTTTCTTCTATACATGCATAGAACTTTTTCTACATAACCTGACAGTTTCTTCAGGCTATATTTAAATATTTTTTGATTAATTTGAAATGTACTTACTTTTCAATTAACTTGATCAACATCTTTTACATATTTTAATAAATATATTTTATTAAATTTAAACATATATTTATTAAAATATTAAAATAAATTTATTAATATATGTCATCTTCTATTAGGTGCAGGGTCTCATTCCCTGATAAGTGGAGAATGATGTGTAGTGGGGGTGGAGGTGTGGGGAGTGAGAGAAGAATGGAGGAACTTTGGATTGTGTAGAAGGAAATAAGGGAGGTATGAAAGATGGTGAAATGAGACAGACATCATTGCCCTATGTAAATGTATGATAGCACGAATGGTGTGAGTCTATATCATGTACAACCATGGAGATGAAAATGATGTACCCCATTTGTATATGATAAATCAAGGTGCGGTCTGTAAAAAATTAAAAAATAAATAATTTAAGAAATAAATAAATAAATAAATATATTTTATCTTGAAAACATTTCTTAAATTTTTATAAATTTTTTATTGTTTGATCTGACCCATAACCTAAAAATAGCTTTAATTTATTAATTGAATATTTAGGGTTTATCTCTTTTACTTATAATCTTTATCAACTATTCCCTCTTTTTCAGAATATTATAATTTATATTTATTAATTTCATTTTTAATATTCTATTTAATATTTTATTTTTAATATTTAAAACCTAAAATTATTTTTTAAAATATTCAGATGCCCAGAGGAGAGAAGTTGGCAGATTAGAGGAAGGATGTATGTCCCAGAAGTTACTCAACACCAGACTTGCAGAGCTGGAAGACTGCTTCTCAGCAAAGTAACCAAAGGAACTCTGACAGTTAATACTGGACTGTAACAGAAACCACAGAGATGCCAAAATTCAAAACTTCAAACAAAATATGAGAAATGACATTTTAGAGATGCCCCAGTTTGGCCTCTAACTTGTGTTCTCCTCCAACCGTGGTGACTGTTGAGAGGAGGGGAGCACAAGCAGATTGTGTGGCCTGGAAAATACAGAAATTCAAAAATAAAGTTTGGCTTGGGAGAACTGGTGGATTAGAGAGCAAGGATGATTTTAATGGACAAAGTCAGTAGAAGAAGCAGTTTAGTTAAAGTTAACCCAAAACTGTTCTTCCTAGTGGAAGGATCAGGGATAGATTGCTTGGAAAGTTTTCTGCAGGCATGGCGACCAACCAACCGCATGAGAACATCTATAAGGGCTGTGCACTAGTGAGCAGAGACAGGACATCAGGAACTCATAAAAGGAGTTGCCAGTAATCAATGATTATAATCCTCAAAGTGTATCTGATCCAGAGTGACTGAAATAGGCATAAAGAAAAATTTTACTTCTACTATTCAGTTTCCAAATACCAAGTGGAGAAAGCATCCTTTGTCATAGGTGCTCCCTAAGAGCCATTGGAAAGATGGTTATAGAGGCCACACAGCAGCATTTGCACTCCATGGTGGATAATTGGTACTGCATATGCACATAGTGGAGGTGAAACCTCCAGAGATTTGGTCCCCATGTTCTAAAGGTAGATTTTCTCAGAAGCCCTAGACACCCAGATGTCCGATAGAGAGTACCATCTCCCCAGCAATAGGAGGTGTGGATGAAATCTCAAATACCCACTTACAGAGTTTCAAAGTTCTGGCAAAACTAAACCCCAACTATACTGGGACTTCCAATTTAAATTTTGTACCACTCCCCACTACAGAAATGTACAAATTGTCAGCACCCCCAGTCTATCCCACCCTATACTGGGAGACCGGAAACTGAGATCTACCACCACTAACTTTGTCCCCAGTCACAATGACTGGCAGCTAAGTGTGGGACCCAGGGGTTTTAAACTTAATAAGCCCAAATCCTTGACCTAAGGGTTACAAGGCTACAAGTACACATAAAGAACAAAAATCCATCCCTGCCAAGAGTTTTGACCACTTCAGTGAAAACAAATCCTTTATTTCTCATCAGGGTTTTTTCTCTTTTTTCTCATCTGTGTTTTTCTCTTCATATTCCCCCATTTCAAAATATGTTCTTTTTACTCTTTTTTTAAAAAAAAATTAACCTTTTTACTTTTTCAAATATCGTAATAAAATATATTTTACTTTTTTCCATTATGTAAGATTTTGTGTTTATGTATAGGGATGTGTGTAGGTATGTGTGTTCTCACTGTGTTGATAGGTTTGAGAAAACATATAAATACATATATCCCACTATCAGCTAAATTGTAAACATTGAGAGATTCCACTTTTAATACTAAAGCAGTCTATATAGGCTAATAAATGTTTGTGGTACTAAACATGTAGAAAATATTAATAAGATGTGCATAGTTATAGTGTTATATGTTCATTTGAAAGTACAATATTAAAGAAAATTGCTTAAGTTCAAAGTGAATGTTTAAAGTTTTAGTTACCTTTTAGTTGCTGTGACCAAAATATCTGACCAGAGCAATGAAGAGGAGGAAAGTTTGAAATATATATATATTTGTATAGTTTTACTTTAACTATTTTCCTTTGCATCTGTTCATTATTTAGAATTGGTTTGGCATAGATGGGGTATAATTCTAATTTAGTTTGAGTTGTTCTGATCTTAAAAGCGCTTGTTTGTTTGCATCTTGGTTTTTGTTCCTCTTTTTGTCTTTCTTCAATCTCTTCTCAAACTATCAGTCAATTTTTTTGTTACCTTTCCTCTTATTTTAAAAATACTTTTAGTTATTTCTTTTATTTCTCCTTATATTTTAGGGAGTGGGGTACAACTGGGGATTGAACTCAGGGACACTGAGCCACATCCCCAGCCCATTTTGTATTTTATTTAGAGACAGGATCTCACTGAATTGCTTAGCACCTCACTTTTGCTGAGACTGGCTTTGAACTCGCCATCCTCCTGCCTCAGCTTCCTGAGCCACTGGGATTACAGTCATATGCCATTGCGCCAGGCTATTCTTCCTTCTTTACAGATGACATCTGTTACCTATCTTATGCCTCTCCTACTTTCACTTTTTTAACTGATTCAGTTTCTCGGGCTTTCCTACCCTATTTTTTCTCCATGTAAAAATGTGTAATCTTACTAAATAATATAATTATACAGTTTTTGTAATTCCTACCCCATTCATGTTGGTACAGTTGTCAAAATAGTGAACGATATAGTAGATATCTGCTGTCTCTTGCCTAATTTACTTAACAGATTTTTATTGTTGATACTGTTGTTAAATGCTGACCTCATTAATCCTATATAGGTGGTAACTGGTGTTATAGAAGTCAGAGTAGACAGTGGACATTTATTTTAAGACTGTACATCTGTTGCTAATAGTAGTGTTATTCCTAATACCCCCTCCCTCTAGGAGGGACTGGAAAGTGATTGGAACACTTCAGGTTTACAGAGTAGAGATCCTGATGCAGAACAATATCAACAACTCAGCCAAGTGACAGCATATAATGGAATCAGCCCAGATACCTGTCAATAGAAGAATGGAGTAAAAAATGTCATATATATACCTTATGGAGTTTTACTTAGCCATAAAGAATGAAAGTATGACATTTGCCAGTAAATGATGGAAAGGGAGAAGAACATCATGCTGAGTAAAGTAAGTCAGACTCTGAACATTGAGTGTCAAATGTTTTCTCTCACATGTGGAAGTTAGAGCAAAATAAAGGAAAGAAACTTGGGTATAAGATATCACAAATATATAGGGAAGATCAGTGGAGTAAAAGAAGAAGTTTGAGATTGAGGGAGAAGAAGAATAGGGAAAGGGAGGAAAGAGGAAATGAATTTGACGAAATCATGATACATGCATATTGGTTATACCGCAGGCAATTTTAACTTTTTGTATATGTAGAAATTGGTATTTACAAATAAATAAATAGTCAAGTGAAAGGAAGATCATTAGAGTAGAGGAAGGATAATAGGAGGAGGGAAAAAGAAGGGAAAAGGGGGAGAATGTGGATTGAAATCAAATTCCATGCACATATGATTTTGTCAAAATGAACCCAACTACTAAGTATAACTACAATGCTTAACAAAAATTCACATACCATGTTTTAGAATATTAACTTTTTCCACACATAATAGTCAATAATTTACTCAAAGTAGGGATTAATTGAATATTAAATTTAAAGAAGCAGATATTTTCTGAAATCAAATTTGGTGTTTGTACACATTATGTAGTTCTCTTTTAATGCTTACCTAATGGAATAAATGTCAGAATCAGTTTTGCATCTGAAATAAAATTTAATTTTGGATTAGTTTATTCATAGGTCAGATTATAATCCAAAAATAACCTATAAACATACATTTATCTTTTCAAAGAAAAAAAGTGCAATTAGATATTTTTCTATTACTAATTGTTAGATGAAACATAATTATTCTGGGAGCAAGGTCTAGTAACTCCTTCAAGGAAAACACATGCTGTTCTACTGGAATAGAATTATATCATCATGAGAATGACTAGACCATTGTGAGCAAATGAGCTAACTTTTAAACACTGAGAGATTCCACTGTTAATACTAAAGTAGTGTATACAGTCTAAAATATGTTTGTGACAGAAAACACGTAGAAAATATTAGTAAGATGTGAAAAGTTATAGTGCTATATGTATATTTGAAAGCACAATATAATAAAGGATATTGATTGAGTTACAAGAGAATGCCTAATGTTTTAGTGACCTTTATTTGCTGTGACCAAATTATTTGACCAGAGAAATTTAGAGGAGAAACAGTTTATTTGGAATCACAGTTTCAGAGGCTTAGTCCATGATCAGGTAATTCTATAGCTTTGGACCCATACTGAGGTAGAATTTCATGGTGGAGGGGTATGGCAAAGGAAAGCTCAGGACATGGTAACTAAGAAGCATAGAGAGAGCTCCACTCAATAGAGACAAAATATAAACTCAAAAGACATGCCCCCAGTGACCTACTCTCTCTAGCCACACCTTATCTGCCTGCAATTATCAACCAGTCAATCACTATCAGTGTATTAAGCTACTGCTTTCATAATCTAATCATGTTGCATCTGAACATTCTTGCATTATCTCACATATGAAATTTTGGAGTACAACTTATATCTAAACCATAATACCCAGAATGTCATTCCCATTCTTAAGATAAGAAAAACATGGAAAAAGTTAAAATCAATAATTTTTAAATTGTTAGGAAATATATTACCCCAATATCCATACACAAGCTCCTACAGGGACAGATCCAAGAATCAAACAAAAGATATGGGAAGTTAAATGACAATTTTGGTGAATTATTACAGGCTAATTATAGCATAACTGAGTGAGAAATTTGTGAGAAACCCACTCTTAGGGAGCTCTCTTTATTTGTGGGTTTTATATCCAGGAAACTTGCCATTTTTTCTCTTGGAAGATTTGAGGAATAAATCCTTGTGCATTTGGTTGGATAAGTAGAATAATGATAGTTTTAAAATGACAGACACCACTCTACACACACACACACACACACACACACACACACACACTGACATCCTGAATCCCAGGAAAAAACTTTCCTAAGGCTTTAACCCAAAAGGGGCAAGATGATGTCTTCCAATTCATATTACCCTATTTTTGCTGGTTCAGCAAAAGGAGTAGGGAAATATAGTCAACAGAGATTGACATTAAGGGACACATTTAGAATGTTATAACAACAACAAAAAAGAGGACTTAGTGGATAAGGAAAAAAGTTCTATATCATCCAAGAATTACTGGTGATAGTCATAGTACAAATATGTAGGTGCACTAAAACGGATTCAAACAAAAGATTAATTTAAAGAATGATCCCTTCTCTAATACTTGACCACCACAGTAACAGAGTTCTAGTTTAATATGTGATTATGATCCAAAACTCAGACCAGACTCAGCTTTCAGGATTACTCAATGAAGCCTAAAATCAAGAAAAGCAATATAAATAAATAATTAAATACCCTAGAGAAATTTGAAGACTCTAGCAGCTTTATCTACTAATAGCAGACATTAAACACAGACCAACTCCTAGTAAGGTTACCATAAATCCTCACATTGAAGACTTATTCTAACCACCTTATATTCTCATTTCTTAACACATTTACCTTTTAAGAAAAAAAATTACACTGAATGATAAAAAGTAACAAATACCTCAAGTAACATGCATGTCAATTATCAGAACCTGGCACCAATCACGCAAATAATTAAAAATAATATAATTAATATGTTAAGGACACTAATGGAAACATTATACAACATGAAAGATATAAATAATGTTAGCAGAGAGAGATAAAAACTTACAATATATTATAAGGAAATGCTCAAAATCAAATCACAATAAAATAAAGGAAGATTTTTAATGGGTTCTACATTAGACAATGCATAGTCAAAAAAAGTGAGGTCAAAAGATAGTCAACACAAATTTATCAAACTGAAATACAAAGACAAAATTAATGAAGAATAACCAGAATGCAACATAAAAGAAACGTAGAACAACTTCAAAACATGTAACATACATACAACTTGAATATAATAATAGAGAACAGAGTGGAGGACACAAGCAGGAAGACAAATTTTTAAAAAACACAAGTGAAAAATCTAAGCATATAACATTTCAACTTAGGCCAAAGTCCAAAAGAAAATCTTAAAATAAGCCAGAATGGGTGAGAAAATCTTACTTATGGAGGAACAAGGACAGAAATAGTGATTGACTTCTTATCAGAAACTATGTATGCAAGAAGAGAGTAGGGTGAGTGAAATATTTAAAATCTTGAAGAAACAAAGCAAAATGGAATCATATGGCCAACATGATTACCCTTTAAAAGGGAAGGAAACATAAATACTTTATTAGACAAAGAAAAACAGGGAATTCATCACAAGTTAAACTTGCAGTGTAAGAGTTATTTTTATAAAACATTATTTTAGCAGAAATAATAATGATAGAATTAGTAGTCAGGTTTTCCATTTTAAAAGAACATTAAAGATATAAAAATGAAGGTAAATCATTTATTTTATGGATTTAAATGACTGATTATATTAATTTTATAGCTGCTTTAGGTAATCATAACATATATGTTGAATCATTCCATGGTAGAGTGAAGTGAATGACAGCAGTATCACAAAGGATGGGAGAATAGAACTGGAAATACTCTTTCTACTAATTGGCATTCTTAAAAGAAAACAACCAATGGAACATATATCATCTACTTATCTGTATTCCAACATACAGATAGAGCTAGAGATGGAGACCAATAGATATATAGGAAGTGGTTTGTAATGAAGAATTGAATCAGGTGATAATGGAGATGAAAAAAAATCCCACAATCTGCTGTCTGCCAGCTGGAAACCCAGGACAACTGATGGCATAGCTTCAGTCCAAACCCCCAAAATTTGAGAATTAGGGGAACTAATGGTCTAATTTCTAGTCTATCTTAAAGCCCAAGAATTTGGAGTGCTGTGCCAGCCCATGCAGGGAGAACAATTTCATTCTTTCTTGTTCTTTCTGCTTTTTTTTTTTTCCTTTCTTTTTTGTTTCTTGTTGTTCTATTTGGGTCCTCAATGAATTGGAAATGCCACATGCATTGGCAAGGGTGTGCTTTCTTAGATTACTGATTCAAATGCTAATCTTTTTCAGTAACACCCTCACAGACACACTCAAAAATGTTATTTTACCAGCTGCATGAACATACCTTCACCCAGTTAAATTAACCTATATATTAAACATACCCTGCTAGAAGATACAGCAGAATATGGAAAGTGATAATGTGTTGTTTGAAGATGGACATAAACTTAGTTTAAAATATCCATTATATCTCTGAGAGAAAAATATTAAAACTTTCAAAAATCTCCAAATTTATTAGAAGAGATTAAAATAGAATTATACAAAATTATCAGTTATATCCCAAAAAGTATAAAAAGAAGGGAAAAAAGAAAAGAAAAAACTGAACAAAATGCACCAACTAGAAATCTACTACAATCACAGTAAATTAGTAATTGCTTTAAATATAGATTGTCTAAATATACATATTAAGAGATCATCAGAATAAATAATAGAAGAAAACAAGACCACTTAAGTATCATTAGTTCCATAAGTTAATAACAAGGGGTTAGAGAAATATATATCATGATAACACTAATCAAAAAGAATCCAAAGTTACTATACTAATTTTAAACAAAATGGAGTTTAGTAAAAGAAAGTTTCTAATAAATATGGAAAAAGAGTGCATAATGAAAAAGGGATCAATTATCCAAGAGATATATCAATAACATATATATCTGGACTGAGCAACAGTGCCAAAATGTATGAAGCAAAATTAATGTTATTGAAAGAAGAAATAGAAGAATCAACTTCATAGTTGGAAACTTAAATGCTGTTGTGACTATAATTGAGAAGCAAAGCAGGCAGATAGTTCATAAGGATATACATGATTGAACAAAAGTGTTAATCAACTGAATCTAAATGACATTTATAACTGTGTTCTATCAAACAATAGCAGAATACCCTTTATTCTCCAACTCATACAGAGAATACACCCAAATAGGCCACTTTATGGGTCATACAATATGTAGTAATGCATTTAGAAAGAAAGATATTTTAGTAGTATATTCTCAAACCAAAATGAAATAATTTTAGAGTTATTACATTAATGTCAACTCTTAATTGGAGGCTAATACCAGGGAAAACTTCTTGAAAGTCTCTCTACTACTATGACTACCATAATCTTTGTGATTATATATAACTCCTTCTTATTTAAGTAATAAAGTTCTGCCTGCTTAACTCTAAATAATATTTTGTATCCAAATTCTATTCCTCTCTTTTTAGATATTTTTCACAAAAATTCATGAGACAGTCCTCAAACCATCTGCCTGTTGAGTCTTGTGTACTTTTTTATTTGCTTAATGACACGGTTTTTGGGTAATTATCACTGGTAATGAGGCTGTACATTTCCCATTTTCAATGAGCTACTTCATATTTTGGGAATGAGTTTTACATGTTTTGAGTTCATATCCTCTGTATTCCTTAATTTCTCTACTTTGGATTTTATTACCATTAAACACCAATAATACATTTGGCAATTATTTAATGATAAGTACATATATTGCATATATGATGTGTGTGTACAGATTTTAAGTGTCAATATTATTCAGAATGAAATTTTATATTGTTTACTGGATATTGTTTTCTAAATTCTTATTTCTGAATATCTTCATTGTTTACTGAATTATAATTTAGAAAATAAATATTCATTCACACAAAATCTAATTTTTAATTTTATCCCAGAGTTGGTAAATTATAAACTTCCAAAGGCTTTAAGGTCCTCTGGGCCTCCATTTACATCCCTAAGTGGAATCTAGTCATTTGAAACCATAAATATTTTAAGCAAATTTCATGCTCAAATAATCATGAAATTGAAGAGGTTTTCAGCATCAGTAAATCATATATACTTTCTATTTTCCTTAACTCCTTTTCTTTTGTCCAGATGCAGCATGTATACCAAAATTATCTATTGGAGAACCCTTTTGGTAAGATGGCAATATCTGGAATAATTCTATATTAATTTATTTTTAGTTTTATTTAAAGGAACTTAAGAACAATTTCAAATGCTATGATCTAAACAGTTTTTACAAAAAAGGTACCCACTAAAAACATGGAATACACTATTTTACAACTTTATTATGATATAAAGGACTATATTTACTATATTTAGGTTTACATCCAACAACAGATCAGATATTATATATAATAGATAAACTTTTTTCATTATTTCTATTTTGGATTGCCCATTGTTATGGTCTGGATATGAGGCATCCTCGAAAAGTATCTGTGTTAATGCAAGACTATTAAGAGGTGAAATGATTGGATTGTGAGATCTGTAACCTAATACATCCTCCCTAGGTTTTCTTTAATTTTTAAGAAAATTTTTACAGCCTGCATTTGATTCACTGTACACAAATGGATTACAACTCTTCATTTCTATGGTTGTATACAATGTAGAGTCACACCATTCATGTAATCAACTATACACACAGGGTAATACTGTCAGTTTCCTTCTACTGTCTTTCCTTCCCCCACCTCTTCCCACCCCATTTTCCTCTACATCATCTAAGGTTCCTTCATTCTTCTCTCCCCCCATCACCACCCCTTGTTATGTATCGTCATCCACTTAACAGAGAAAACATTTGGTCTTTGGTTTTCTGGGCTTGACCTATATCACTTAGCATGATATTTTCCAACTTCATCCATTTACCAGCCAGCAAATGTCATAATTTTATTCATCCTCCCTAGTTTTAATGGGCTAACTATGTGGTAACTGTCAGCAGGTTAGGAATGACTGTAGGAGGTGAGTCAGTGGAGTTGTCCCTGGAAGAGTTTGTCTTCCCTGTGACCTCTTCACCCTTTCTTCTTTCTGCCTCCTGATGGCCATGAATGGAAAAACACTTCTTAAAATTGATTTTGCAAAAGTGTGGTACACAAATGGAAGATATGAAACTGTGCTCTAGTGACCAAATTATGTCATTTTATAGGTTTAAACTACTAAAACAAGCCTGGAAATTCAGGTTTTCTTCTGAAGTTTCATTAAAAAGCAATTCACTTAAAGAGATATTACCTACATAGTATCTGCCTGTAATAGGAAAGTTTTTACCCTATTATTGACTATTGATTATATTCATTAGTTATCATCACTAGGTAATGATATTAAATAATTATATAATGCTTTCTGGTTCATAAAATAATTATTTAAGCAAACTAACACATTGCATTTCAAAAATTATCTAGTTGGCTAATGTATTTCAAAAATAATGTTATTAGCAGAATAATAAATCATATAACCTTTTATTGGTCACTGTCCCATCCAAAGCACAGTACCATAGAAGTGGGGTGAGTAAAAAGACAGACCAAAGAAAATGCCTGTGGACAGCATAGAAGATATATGGTTTGTTGGGGAAAGTTTACAAGAGACCAGCAACTGTTCCAAGAAGAATTCAGTGGTGACAAACTGACAACTCCGACTTAATGTTTTGCCAAGTAGTGCCTCCTTTCCCTCACGGTGTTTTATCCAGTGGTAGTCAGCTGAATGAGTGAAATGTGTCCTTTGCATAAGGCCTTAATAAAGTAGTATATACCCATAAACAATTATTAATGAGCATAATTTCATAGGAAAACTGGAAAAGATATTACAAAATAGCAGTCTGTATTGTATGACACACCATATTACATTTTATTAGTTGCTTGAAGATTCTCTGACAAGTTTTTGCCATGGATGCTTTGGATTGGAGCATTGGGAAGATAACAATACCATATTAAGAGCAAATACAGAAAATATCATTAGATGTTGGATTTGAGATAAATTTACTTCAATACAAAAATATTTTAGTTGATGTGCATAATTTATTAGGACATAGCTTAATTTTCAAGCTATTCAAACTGGTTATATATTTTAGGGAATATCTTTTATATTAAACCAATAATGCCATAAAACAAAGAGATTTACTTTGGAAATTTTTTTTTTCCTGTGGGAATTTATTGGAAGCAGTCATTGTAGATCTCTTAATCAACAATAAAGCCATACAATTTCCCACAGCCCGTGGATGAATCCAGACTTGATGAAGATTAATAGCAGCATTACCCATACTGCTTTATACAAAATTTACTTCCTTATATAAGTTGCTCAAATTTTTCTTAAAATATTCTTCAAGGCATTTTTTTTAAAATCATGGTCATTGTTATCAAGAAATCCAGAGGTTAACATGGAAGCTCATAGGGACATTAGGATTTACCTAAACACAAATATTTGCAAGATCCAGGAAATCTTCATATTACATGTCTACATATTTATATCATGTTAATACTATTAAATAAAACGTGGCTTCAAATATACCTTAATTATGAAAAATTGAAAAAATAATTATGACTTAAAACATCAATTTGTAAAGTCACTTGTGTTCATTTTGATTCACAGATAGGTTGATTCATAGACAAGTTTATCAAAGCAAAAATTACACTAGCCAAAATTAGAGCAAAGCAAACCTCATTCAAGGCTATTGCATTAGGGAACAAAGACCAAACCCTCCATCTGAAGCAAGTGCCATCATCAACAAACAGCTGGAGTCGTATAAAGAGGTGAGGTAGAGTAGAAGGGGAGATGTGAACCACATGCCATGGCTTACACAAAGTAAGCATTCCTGTGTCATCATGAAAGGCCATGGGGTATACCTTAAAGAGATGTTTCCACATGGGTTAGGTCCCTACCTACTGCCTAAGAACATTGAAAGATAGCGCACCATTTTCATTGATGATTATATTTCAAATGTGTGGCTCGCATGTTCTTCAAGAAGAAGGTCTTAGATTATAAAATTAGCAAGAGGCTATTCGAAAAGATTTACATGTCCGAGTAGCAGAGAACAATTTACAATTATAACTTGTCTAAACTTAATTCTTCAAAAAATGAAAAAAAAAAATTAAAATGATTCAGGGAAAAGGAGGAGAGAGACCCCTGTGGTTAGGTTAGTTTGATTTGGAATCTGTAGTGACCAGGGTGGGAGGGAGAGTAAGGATTTTGAGGCAGAAAGAAGTTTGACCAACAGAAATATTAAGGGTACCTTGGTTACTTAGACAAATAATATATATGTATGCATATATAATAAATGAAATAATATGTAAAATGTATATTTTTATATTTATTTACCATTATCAATGGTAAAAGAGTCAAAATAATCTATAATTGTATTAACTA
The DNA here is from genome assembly GCF_902686445.1 of Sciurus carolinensis. Lineage (NCBI taxonomy): Eukaryota > Metazoa > Chordata > Mammalia > Rodentia > Sciuridae > Sciurus > Sciurus carolinensis. The sequence goes on along the minus strand of NC_062221.1, from coordinate 35,310,939 downwards.
TGAAAATCAAATACAAACTTAAAATCTGAACGAAAAGCTATTTAATA